>NC_142164.1:64110118-64438399 GCF_024610735.1 Ursus americanus
ATTTTCCCAAATAAGTGGATGGAAAAAGAGGAGCCATTAAATGGCAATTGTATCTTGTTTTTCCATAAAATACATTATAGCTTTACCACTATCTTAGTAAGGCTGTCAGTTTGACTGAAATGCTATTTTTATGGAAAAGTAATTTTCATTACTGGTAAGAAATAACAAGGGAAAGATGTTGAATAAGGTCCATTTGTTTATTTTTTCCCAAGGTTTAATAGACTTTATTGTTACAAGGAGGACCTTACCAGGAGGGCCTTATAAACTGATATATGTAGTCCCAGGATGTCACCATGGAGAAATCAAGAGGTCATGATTGCAGAAGAGGTCACTGTAATTGAAGGACATGATCCAGAGAGGACTGGTCAAGAATGCAGCAGACATGATCAGGACAGGCCAGGGGTGGTCAGGTCGCAGGGTGGGGGACAGGACAGCTCCCTTCACTCCCACTTCTTGTAGCTCTCCAGATGTGACAGGACCCAGCCCAATGGCAGGAGGAAACACAGGAAGCAGGAAGTGAGCCCAATGGCAACATCCATGGTCTTGAGCACCTCCCGTGGTGGCTTGGAATGGATCTAGGCACACAGTACCAGGAGCCTCTAGGCTGGCCTATCAGGCCCCTCAGCAGCAGCGGTGTCAATACAGAAAAGACCACGCAGAATGACTGCAGACAGTGGCCACAGGAGCCCAAGATTGGGAACCATTTCTTCACTAAAGAGTTCCTGCTTTGTGCCAGCCACCGGGACTGGAGCCAAGGATACATTCAAATATGAATAAACCATGGCTCCTGCTTTCAAAGATACAGCACTGTAAGCATCCTAGAAATAATGCTATTTAAAAATTTTTAAAGATTTATTTATTTATTTGAGAGGGGACAGAGGCAGAGGGAGAGAGAGAATCCTGAAGCAGACTCCCTGCTGAGCACAGAGCCCAAGGCAGGGCTTGATACCAGGACCCTGAGATCATGACCTGAACCGAAATCAAGAGTTGGCTGCTCAAGTGACTGAGCCACCCAGGTGCCCCAACTAGGAATAATTTTTAAAATGCTAGAAGAGTCAAGAGAAGGAAACAATTACTCATGATGTGATCATCAGAGAATGCTCAAGGAGAAGTAAGACTTGAATTGGACTTTATATTGAAATGAGCACATTTCATGTAAAAGCATAGAACTAGGAAAATGCAAGGTTTGGCTGAAGTAGAAAGCACATATATGTGAAAAGTCGGTGATAAGTGAAAAAGACAGAAAGAGCATAAGCTGGAAACTCAGAGCCCCAAGGCCTGTCTTATTCATGGTTTTGGTCCTTGATTGGACAGGCTCTAAAGCTCCTAGGGTCATTACCATAAAACTTTGTCCAGCTCAGATAGGTGACAAAAAACTGTGGTCTTTGGCACGAGCTGAGTAAGTGGAATATATAAGAGTAAGCAGAGAGTAAGGAAGAAGAGTATTTGCATAGAAGACGGCATCTGATCTGGGGCTAGTTAATAAATGCATTGGAGCCTAGGGTCTTGAAAACTAGAATGAAGGCAGGGGGTTAGAGACAAAAGAAACATGAACTTTCTCAGTACCACACAGAAATGCAAGCAGCAAAGAAGATAGTATAAGGGGAAATAGGAAAACCACTGTTCCAGCTTTGATAGAATTTGCTGCATGACCCTGGGAAGGCCATTGCTCTTGTCTTGGCTTCAGTTTCCCCGTCTGTGAAAGGAAAAAGTGTATTCAGTAACCATTAAAATACTTTCCAGTTTTGACATTGTATGTTGGGTAGTTGGCTACCAGAGTTGTGATGGAGGCTGAGCCTGTCTGTGATGGGAGTATAGGAGTGACACAGAGCAGCCCAGAAAGCCCTGGTGCCTACCTGAAATCCATTTTGTAGAAGACAAAGCCTTCCATTCCATTATCGTATAAAGATAATGTCAGAAAAATCTTTCCTGAAACTCTGCAGACAGGGATAAGTCCAGAACATTGCTGCCTGTGTGGCTCAATGGGCAGGGAGCACCACAGAGAAGCCCAGAAATGAAAGTGTCTGTGCACTTAAGTCAAACATCAAGTTAACAGTCTAGCTTTGGTCCTTTCTGTGATCCAATCAATCCCTCTACTGGTTATAGCAAGCTGATGGAGAGTTACCTGACTTCAACATGATTCCCAGAGCCAGGTGGTTGTGGCATACCATCCTGTATTACACGGTTAGCCCTATATATGGGAAGAATAGGCAGCCACATATACAGTGCCTATACTTGGAATTCCACCTCAATCAGGTTTTGCCAAAATGCAAATATTTTGGGGGCACCTGCCTGGCTCAGTCAGTAGAGTATGCGACTCTTGATCTCGGGGTCATGAGTTCAAGCCCCACATTAGGTGTAGAGCTTAATTTTAAAAAAGTTACAAAATGCAAATATTTTATCTGAGAGTGGTAGACAAACTTATTAACTCATGATTAGTCATCAAAATCTTAGCTCTATTCAAATTCTCTGATTTGGCTGGAGGAAATCGTGGAGAAAGGGTGGATACAATTTAATAGAGGAGTTGGGGCTGAAGAAATGTCTGAAAGGTTCTGGAACATGAGACATTGGCTGGGTTGGATAGTGTGCCAGAGCGCAAAATGGCATGAGGGAAGGGAGGGTTTCCCCCCTAAAAAAAGGGAAGCATTTATTTCTTTTTTGCATAATATTATAGTTAATTTTGTAGACTGTCTTACCAGCTGAGCTGTGAGTAACTTGAGGTTCTAGTATTCTCATGGCTATTTCCACCAAGTGTCTAATCTGTTATCTCAATTTGCTGCTACTGAAATAGGAGATGAGCTTCTAAGATCCAGTCATGAATGCCTTTCATGGGCAAAGAAGCTTGTACTTTACCTTGTAGGCGGCTTAAAAATGGCTACTTCCCTTTCTAAGGGTGCTTATTACCTTCTCCTCTCTGTCAGATTTTAACTTCCTGAGCCCTCCTCATTAATCTATGGTCTTAATAAAGACATTAAGAGTAGTACTAGAAAGGAGAGGATGACCACAAGAAAAGTTAGCAGCTTCCTACCTTGTTTACTTCCAATCAGTCCATATTTTAAAAATATATACATATATATTTACTTATTTTTAAAATTCCAGTATAGGGTGTTACATGCAACTATCGAATTATTGAACACTACATCTGAAACTAACGGTGTACTATATGTTAGCTAATTGAATTTAAATAAAAAATTCTGGATAATTAATAGTGTTATATTCAAGTGTACAATATAATGATTTAAAAATTCCATACATTATTCAGTGCTCATCATGATAGTACTGTTAATCCCTTTCACCTATTTCACTCACTGTCCCCCACCCACTTTTCCTCTGGCAACCACTAGTTTGTTCTCTATATTTAAGTCTGTTTTTATGTTTTTATGTTTGTCTCTTTTTTCTTTGTCCATTTGTTTTGTTTCTTAAATTCCACATATGGGTGAAATCCTGTGGCATTTGTCTTTCTCCGACTGACTTATTTCACTTAGCATTATACCCTCTAGGTACAACCATGTTTCTGTAAATTCATTTATTTTTCATGGCTAAGTAATAATCCTCTGTGTGTGTGCACGTGCGTGTGTGCATGCGTGTGTGCTTACCACATCTTCTTTTCCCATTCGTTTATCAATAGACACTTGAGTTGCTTCCATAAATTGACTATTGTAAATAATTCTGCAATAAACATAGGGGTGCATATATCTTTTCAAATTAGTGTTTTTGTTTTCTTTGGGTAAATACACAGTAGTGGAATTGCTGGATCATATGATAATTCTATTTTTAATTTTTTTGAGAAACCTCCACACTGTTTTTCACAGTGGCTGCACCAGTTTGCATTCCCACCAACAGTGTGTGAGGGTTCCTTTTTCTCCACATCCTTCCAACAGTTGTTGTTTCTTGTATTTTTGATTTTAGCTGTTCTGACAGGTGTGAGGTCATATTGCATTGTGGTTTTGATTTGCATGTCCCTGATGGTGAGTGATGTGAGCATCCTTTCGTGTCTGTTGGTCATCTGTATGTCTTCTTTGCAGGAATGTCTATTCATGTGTTCTTCCCATTCTTAATTGGATTATTTGGGTTTTTTTGGTTTTGAGTTGTATAAGTTCTTTACATATTTTGGATATTGACCCATTATTGGATATAATCAGTCCATCTTGGCAGAAATGCCAGATTATTCACCCCAAGCACTGAAATCTGTTGATAAAAAAAAACCTCTTGGGGCGCCTGGGTGGCACAGCGGTTAAGCGTCTGCCTTTGGCTCAGGGCGTGATCCCGGCGTTCTGGGATCGAGCCCCACATCAGGCTCCTCTGCTATGAGCCTGCTTCTTCCTCTCCCACTCCCCCTGCTTGTGTTCCCTCTCTCGCTGGCTGTCTCTATCTCAGTCAAATAAATAAATAAATAAAATCTTTAAAAAAAAAAACCTGTTCTATACTTTTCTGACGCCTTCAGAATAAAGTCCATCACCAAGTTCCAATAAAAGTTTTCAGAAAATGAAGAATAGAGGGGAACTTTCTCAATGTGATAAAAAAAAAAAAGCATCTACAAAAGCACCTATAGATGACATACTTAATAGTGAAAGATTTTCCCCTAAGAATGGGAGAAAGGAAATGTTGTTTGCTCTTATCACTCCTATTTTATATATTACTGGAAGTTCAAGCCATTGCAGTAGGGCCAGAAAAAGAAATAAAAGGCTTTCTAATTGGAAAGAAAGAAGTAAAAGTGTCTCTTTTTCCAGAGGACATGATCGTCTATGTGAAAATCCCGAGGAATCTACAAAAAAAACTCATAGAATTAATGAGTTCAACAATGCATCAGACCACAGAGTCAACATACAAGTATCAACTGAATTTCTATATACTGACAATAAATATGTAGAAACTAAATTTAAAACACTCTAGCATTTATAAGCACCCCAAAGAAAATAAATAATATTTAGGTATAAACTTAATTAAACACGTACTGAATCTGTATGCTGAATATTACAAAGTATTGATGAAAAAAAGCAGAGAAGACCTAAATAATTGGAAAGACTTACCATGCCCATGAACTAGAAAATTCAACATAGTAAATATGTCAAGTTTCTCTAACTGATCTATGGGTTTAATAACATTCCTATTAACATCACAGCACATTTTGTAGACATAGAAAGATGATTCTAAAATTCATATGGAAGGACAGAAGCAAACCACATGTTTCACAGAAGACTAGAATATCTAAAATAGACTACGAGTAATTTTTCTACCTGATACATGCCTACTATCTATCTAGAGTAATCAGAACAACATGGTATGGGCAGAGAGATAGCCAGTGGAAGAGAATAGAGAACTCAGAAATAGACACCCACAAATATGTACAATTGGTTTTTGTTGAAGTTGCAAAAGCAATTCAATGGAGTGAGGATAAACTTTATAAAAAAAATTTTTTTAAAGATTTCTTTATTTATTTGAGAGAGAGAGAGAGAGAGCACAAGTGGGAGGGCAGAGGGAGAGCAAGAGAGAATCTCAAGCCAACTCCACGCTGAGCGTGGTGGAGCCCGATGTGGGCCTTGATGTCAAGACCCTGAGATCATGACCTGAGCTGAAACCAAGAGTCATCCAACTGTGACACCCAGGCGCCCCAAGGTGGAACAATTGGACATAAATAAGCAAAATGAACCCTTGCCTGAGTCTCATATCTTTTATAAAACTTAACTCAAAATGGATCACAAAATTAATTGTAAAATGCAAAACTATATGACTTTTAGAAAAACATAGGGGAAAACCTTTGGACTTCTAGGATGAAGCAAAGAGTTCATGTATTTGACACCAATAGTATGAACCATAAAAGGAAATACTGATAAGTTACACAGCATCAAATTTTAAAACTTTTGCTCAGCAAAAGGCCCTATAAAGAAGATAAGCTACAGATCAGGAGAAAATATTTGCAAACTACATATCTCACAAAGAACTAGTATCTAGATGCTTGTGAAGGCTCAGGGAAATTGGATCACTTATATATTGCAGTTGGAATGTAAAATAGTAAATCTCTCTGGAAAACACTTCGGCAGCTTATAGACTAAGCATGCACTACCATATGACCTAGCAAATTAATTCTTGGTCATTTATCCCAGAGAAATGAAAACTCTGGTTACATAAAACCCTATAAATGAACGTTCATAACATCCTTATTCTTAATAGCCAAAAACTTTAAACAATTCAGGTCTATTTCCGCAGGTGAATGGCTAAACAAACTGTGACACATCCATAACATGGAATGCTATTAAGCAGTAATAAGAATGAACTATTGAGGGGCGCCTGGGTGGCACAGCGGTTAAGCGTCTGCCTTCGGCTCAGGGCGTGATCCCAGCGTTATGGGATCGAGCCCCACATCGGGCTCTTCCGCTATGAGCCTGCTTCTTCCTCTCCTACTCCCCCTGCTTGTGTTCCCTCTCTCGCTGGCTGTCTCTATCTCTGTCAAATAAATAAATAAAATCTTAAAAAGAAAAAGAATGACTTAAAACAAAAAAGAATGAACTATTAATAGATATGACAACTTAGATGACTTTCCACTGAATTATGCTGAGCAAAAGACCCAATCCCCAAAAGTTACATACTGTATGGTTCCATTTATATAACATTATTGAAATGACAAAATTATAGAAATGGAAAACAGATTAGTGGTTGCCAGAGCTCAGGATGTGTGTGGAGGGGGTAGGGCAAGAAGGTGGCTATGGATAGAAATGGACAACAGGAGCCATTCTTCAGGAGATGGAAATATTTTGTATTTTGACTATGTCAGCATCTTTTTCTGGTTGTAATATTTTACCAAGTTTTGCAAGATATTACCATTGGGTGAAACTTAGTAAATGGCACATGGTCTCTCTGTATTATGTCTCACAACCTCATGCCAATTAATCTATAATAATCTCAAAAAATTTGACATGAGAAACTCATTTAACTCTTTTTAAAAACATATTTATTTATTTGAGAGAGAGGGAGAGAGAAAACGGGAGCAGGGGGAGCGGTCAAGGAGAGGGAGAGAGAGAATCCCAAGCAGACTCCACCCTGTGCAGAGCCTGAACTGGCGCTTGACCTCATGACCCTGAGACCACAACCCTGAGATCACAACCTGAGCCAAAACTAAGAGTCGGACATTCAACTGACTGAGCCACCCAGCCACCTGAAACTCATTTAACTCTTATTTCCACTCAATTCTAAGCAGAAGGGCTACTCTTGCAACTAATGATATGTTTAATGAATGATGCTAAAGAGCATCAAAAAAGGTGGAGCAGGAAGTAAGTTGTCAAGGAAAGGTGTTTTTAAGGCTTGCAAATGGTTTTGGTTTTGCTTATTTTGAAAATGGAGGGTCGCCTGGGTGGCTCAGTTGGTTAAGCCTCCGACTCTTGCTTTCGGCTCAAGTCATGATCTCATGAGTCGTGAGATGGAGTCCCGCATCAGGCTCTGTGTTCAGCTGGGAGTCTGCTTGAAGATTCTCTCCCTTTGCCCCTCACCTCCTCTCTCAAATAAATAAATAAATAAATAAATAAATAAATAAATAAATAAATAAATCTTTAAAAAAAGAAAATGGAAAAGGATTTCTGCGTGTGAGAGCATAAGTTTATCACGTTTCCAGGGAATTTATGCTTAAAGCCACTTGACTAATTAGAAAAAACCCTTTTGCAGTACAAGAAGACTTAAGTGAAACTTCATTAAAGTGTTCTTTGGGTTTGCCTACTAGGTCTAGACCTGAGCTAGCGTTCAGGGACTTGGAGTATACTGTGACTAGGAGGCCAATGCTAGAAATATGTTTGTCTAAAGACAGAATTTGAAATGGATAGGAAACTCCAAAATCTGGAGTCCTAGGAGGCAGGAGAGAGGAGCTCCAGTCCACTATAGTGACATAATCACCATGCTGTACATTAGATCCTTGGAACATACCCATCTTATAACTGAAAGTTTGTATCCTTAGACCAGCATCTCCCCATTTCTCCTACCCCAGCCCCTGGCAACTGCCATTCTACTCTCCATTTCAAAGAATCTGACTTTTTTTGGATTCTACGTGTAAGTGATACCATACAGTATTAGTCTTTCTCTGTCTGACTTATTCCAAATAGTGTAATGCTCTATAGGTTCATCCATGTTGTTGCATATGGTAGGATTTCCTTCTTTTTTATGGCTGAATAATGTATGTGTTGTGTGTGTTCACAGATATATACAATCACATTTTCTTTATCTATTGTGTAATAATGCTACAGTGAACATGGGAGTGCAGATATCTCTTTAAGAAGCATATTTTATTTCCTTTGTATATATATATCCAGAAGTGTGATTGCAGGATTGTATAGTAATTCTATTTTTAATTTTAAAAAATATTTTATTTCTTTATTTGAGAGAGAGAGAGAGAGGGAGAGCATGAGCAGGGGGGAGTGGTGGAGGGAGAGGGAGAAGCAGACTCTCCACTGAGCAGGGAGCCTGGCTCAGGGTTTGATCCCAGGACCCCGGGATCATAACCCGAGTTGAAGGAAGATGCTTAACTGAATGCGCCATCCAGGCGCCCCTCTATTTTTAATCTTTATTTTTTTTTATTTTATTTTTATTTTTTAAAGATTTTATTTATTTATTTGACAGAGAGACAGCCAGCGAGAGAGGGAACACAAGCAGGGGGAGCGGGAGAGGAAGAAGCAGGCTCACAGCAAAAGAGCCTGATGTGGGGCTCGATCCCACCACGCCAGGATCACACCCTGAGCCGAAGGCAGACGCCCAACCGCTGTGCCACCCAGGCGCCCCTCTATTTTTAATCTTTAAAGGACTGTCCATACTGTTTTTCATATGGCTGTACCAATTTACGTTACCACCAACAGTGTGCAAGAGTTCCATTTTTTAGGGAGGTGTTGAGTTTTATCAGTTTTTGACATATTTTGGATACTAACCCCTTATCAGATATGTTATTTGCAAATATTTTCTCCCACTCAATAGGCTTCCCTTCAGTTTTGTTGATTGATTCCTTCACTGTGCAGAAACTTTTTATTTTGATGTAGTCCCAAAAGTTTATTTTTGCTTTTATTTCCCTTGCCCCAGGAGACATATATAGAAAAATGTTGCTATGGCCAATGTCAAAGAGGTGCTGTCCTCTAGGATTTTTAAAAAAATTGTTTATTTTATTTTTTAAATTAAAAAATATTTTTATTTTTTTAAAAGATTTTATTTATTTATTTGACAGAGATAGAGACAGCCAGCGAGAGAGGGAACACAAGCAGGGGGAGTGGGAGAGGAAGAAGCAGGCTCATAGCGGAGGAGCCCAATGTGGGGCTCGATCCCAGAACGCCGGGATCACGCCCTGAGCCGAAGGCAGACGCCCAACTGCTGTGCCACCCAGGCGCCCCAAAAATATTTTTATTTTTTAAATTAAAAAATATTTTTATTTTTTATTTTATTTTTTTAGAGAAAGAGCATGAGCACGTGCATGAGTGGGGGGTGGGGAGGGGCAGAGGGAGAGAGAGAGAGAATCTTAAGCAGGCTCCACGTCCAACACAGAGCCTGATGCAGGGCTCAATCTCACTACCCAGAGATCATGACCTGAGCCAAACGCTTAACTGACTGAGCCACCCAGGCACCCTTGGTCCAGGATTTTTATGCTTTCAGGTCTCACATTTAGGTCTTAATCCTTCATGAGTTTATTTTTGTGTATGGTGTAAGAAAGTGGTCCAGTTTTATTCCTTTGCATGCAATTGTCCAGTTTTCCCAATACCATTTGTTGAAGATGAAAGTCATTTTTTAAAGATTTATTTATTTATTTATTTATTTATTTATTTATTGGGGGGGGAAACGAGCTGGGGGAGGGGCAGAAGGAGAGGGAGAGAGAATCCTCAAGCGGACTCCCCACTGAACCTGGAGCTTGACACCGGGCTCAATTCCAGGACCCTGAGATCATGACCTGAGCTGAAATCAAATCAGCCTATCAACCAACTGAGCCTCCCAGGCACTCCAGTGAAAGCCATTTTTGAAAAAACTTTATGTAACACTTGTTTTCTGTTACACCGAGCTGGCATACAGAGCATACAGCATTAAATCGCAAAAGGCTAGGGGGTTAAGCTAGGATGATTGTGTCACATGTTACAAACTTTGTAAAAGTATGGGAAAATCAAAAATTAATTTTGGTTTGGATCTCCAAGGAAGCATTCTTAGACAAGGCAAGATAGAATTATGTTTTAAAAAGATGGAGTTGGGAGCTCTGATTTTAAGATCTTACTTTGTCTTTTTTTTACTTCCTGACTTTAAGAATCCACAGTAGGGCCTTATGTGGCAGTTTGGTGTGGTTGGCACCCATGGGATAGGATAAGTCTTTAGAGACGATAAGAAGTAGTGCTTATATCATGGACTCTGACATTAAGACAGATCAGGCTCAAATGTCAGTACTTTCCGTTTCCAGTTTGTGTGGTCCTGGGCAGATCACTTCACATCTCTGAGATTGATTTCTGCATCTGTATGATGAAGACTACTTGTAATGCCTTTTGTAAGCATCAAGTGGAATAATATATTTAAAGCTTTTGCATGGGATATGTGTTCAACATATGATGGCAGTTATTATCATTGCAGAGAAAGTAACCCAATGCAAACAACTTGAAATAATTCTGATGCTGCTGGTTTGCTGGACCTACCCACTCTTTGAGAACCACTGACCTAGTCTATTAGCATACTAGATTGGTAGGTATCAACAACAACAACAAAACAATGTGAAACAGTCAAATATCCCAATTTGAATAGAATTAATCTGAGAGGTGATAAGAAAATGTATATGGCTCTGAGTGGCAAGTATGACCATTCTTCTTTCACTACTGATTGCCTATGCTACTCAGAATTGGGACCAGGTCAACTTCTGGTGGATTATTTTATTCAAGTTTATGCTTATTTGTTGAGTTCCTTTTTAAGAGGTGAGCTACAGTCTCTTCCTATCTCGTCCTTTCTGGAGGAGTAAACTTTGATGTGCTGTCAAATCACTTGGGACTACATTATGTTTCTTTTTTTTTTTTGGCTTAAATATCTACAATTCATTATTTCTCATGATTCTGTGGATTGGCTAGGCTCAACTGGACAGTTCTGATTAATGTGGCATTGTCTGGAGTCACTTATGCAGCTTCTTTCAACCAGGAGCTTGACTAGGGCTGGAAAGTCCAAGATAGTTTTGGTCACTAGTTTGTTGCCTTAGCTGGGGTAGCTGGAATGGCTGGAAGCTGCTGGACTTCTCTCTATCAGGGTAATCAAAATATTCAAATGTTAGGTCAGGGCCCCAATATGTCTATGACCTCCCCCATTTTTGTCAACATTTTATTTTTTAAATTGTTATAAAATACATAAACCATAAAATTTACCATTTGAACCATTTTAAAGTGTACAATTCAGTGACATTTAGTACATTTGAATGTTGTGCAATCATGTCCAATATCTAGTTCCAGAACGTTTTCATGACTTTAAAAGGAAACCTCTTCCATTAAGCGGCTCCCCATTCCTCTCACTCCCTTCAGCCCCTGGAAACCATGAATCTCCTTTCGGACTCCATGGACTTGCATTGTCTGGATATTTCATAGAAATAGAATCTTGCAATATGTGGCCTTTTTGTGTGTGGCTTCTTTGAATTAGCATGTTTTTGAGGTTCATCTACCTTGTAGCATATCTCAGTACTTTGTTCTTTTTATTGTTCAATAATATTCCATTTAATGGCTATACCACATTTTGTTTACCCATTCATCGGTTGGTGGACATTTACATTTAGGTTGTTTCCATCTTTTGACTACCATGCATAATATTCTTAATTTCCTTTTCAAATTGCTCATTGCTAATATATAGAAATACAACTGATTTGGTATCCTGTACCATTGCTGAATTCATTTATTAACACTAATAGTATTTTTTATTGCTTTAAGATTATACATATGTATACCATCATGTCATCTAGGAATAGAAATAGATTTACTTCTTTCCCAATTTGGATGTCTTTTATATCTTTTTCTTGGCTAATTGCTTGGGTTAGATCTTCTAGGACAATGTTGAAAGCAGTGGTCAAAGTGGGCATTCTTGCTTGTTCTTGGTTTTAGGAGGAAAACTTTCAGAATTTTACCACCGAGTGTGATATTAGCTGTGTTTTTTTTTAATTAAAAAAAAAAGCCCTATACCATGTTTAGGAAGTTTCCTTCTATTTATAGCTTGTGACTGTTTTTATGATACAAAATGTTGGATTTTATCAAATGCTTTTTCTATATCAATTAAAATGATCATGCTATTCAGGGGCACCTGGGTGGCTCAGTTGGTTAAGCATCTGCCTTTGGCTCAGGTCATGATCCCAGGGTCCTGGGATCGAGTCCTGCATCCAAGGAGCCTGCTTCTCGAACCTCTGCCTGCCACTCCCCTGCTTGTGCAGGCTCTCTCTGACAAATAAATAAATAAAATCTAAAAATATAATTTAAAAAAGATGACCATGATATTCAGATGTTGAAATACTCTTGCATTCCTGAGATAAATTTCAGTTGGTTATGGTGTATAAACATTTTATGGTGCTGCATTTGATTTGCCAATATTTTGCTGAGAATTTCTACATCTGTGTACATAAAGAATATTGGTCTGTAGCTTTCCTTTTTTGTGGTATCTTCATCTGGCTCTGCTGTCATAGAATGTGTTGGGAGGTGTTTTCTACTCTTGTTTTTTGAAAAGTTTGAGAATGATTGGTGTTAACTTTTCCTCAAACTTTTAGTAGATTTCCCAGTGAAGCCCTCCGGTCCTGGATTTTTCTTTGTTGGGAGGTTTTTCGTTACTGATTCAACCTCCTTACTTGGTATAGGTTTGTTTAGATTTATTATTTCTTCTTGAGGCAAATTTGGTAATTTGTGTGCTTCTTGGAATTTGCCCATTTCATCTGGGTTATCTAAATTTTTGGCCTTCGATTGATCATAAGAATCGCTTACTACTATGTAATCATAGTGATCACTTATTATGTGATAATAGCAATCACTTATTACAACCTTACAAAAATAAAAAAGGTAAGATCCCATATATAGGATCTTGAGCTAGTTAGAAGATCCTTACAGGGCACGGGGCCCAACTTTTCTACCTGATGATTCTCCTCGCATACCCACAAAATCCATCATTGGCTTTCCTACCTTCAGAGATTGGCATCTCACCAGTTTTGGAGGTAGTTTGTTCCATCTTTGGACAGCTCAGAGTATTCAGACATCCTTATTTATATAAAGCTACACACAACAAAACTCATCATTTTTCTCCCACTGTAGACGGTCCTTATGAATTGTAAAGAGCCCTTCCCCAAGTATTCCCTTGTCTTAGTTTCTTTAACTGTTTTTCACTAATTATGGCTTTCAGGGCCCCCACCAGTCTGCTAATTTGACTCTGAATGTTTTATGAAAGTCCTCTTTAAGTGGCACTGCATTGAGGCCAAGGACAAACTCCCACTCAGGAGGACTGTTCGAATTAGAGGGATGTGAGTATTTTTCTTTCACTCTTTCTTCTGCTACTGAACTTGTATGAATAAGAAGTTTCCCCCTTCAACTCAGACTCAGTTGGGGTTTGTGTAAGATCTTGGCTCCTTTTCTGCAGGCTGGCTCAGTGTTTCTTTGATAATTTCATGCTGCCATCTGCTGGCTAAATCAGGTAGTTTTTGCCTTTTTTTGAACTAGTTGAGCAGGGGAGAGAAAGCACAGGTTAACAAAATGACAAGCCTGGTAGTAGAATAATTGGAGTCTTTTAGAAAGCGGTCTTGATTCTTCCCCCCCCCCCCATACAACTCCTGTTGTATTCCATGCATTTGGGATCCCAAAGTAGAGGATGTGGACACAGCTAGGGTATAGCCACAGAAAAAAGCCAAGTAGTAGTAAAGGCAAAGGGAAGAATGTGAAGTAAAGGACTGAAGTCTGAGGGTGGGGGGTGGGGGTGGGGGAATAATTAAAGCCCAAAGGTGATAAATGACAGGAGAGAGCAGGGCTTCTCCAAGGCATTCATGATCTTAGGCAAAAATTTGAGGAGACCTTTCTATGTGATTCAATTAAAATATATTATAAAATTCACGGGCCCATGTGAAGTGTAGTAATTAAGCAATGAAGATTTAGAATAATAGGTAGAAAGAGGTAGTTACAGATTTTTTTATTCATCAGTTCGTATGAAAATTCTTCATAATGGCCATGTGTCACCTCTTCCTTTTCAGGTCCAGAAACCATTTCTTCAAGTTCTTTATTGTCAAATGCACCATACCTGGCTGATTTTATACTTCCTATTATGAGAAAAGGTAGCAACACTGTTATAATTTCTAATGCAATGACTCTTTGGAACCTTTTGTATCAGAAGATTATAGATTTCTTGCCTCTGCAGTTCTTTTAGCCTGTGTTGGCTGTGGATCTTAGCAGCCTAGAGACTGAAAATGTCCCGTGTGTGATGTGAGTGAGAGTCATCCAGAATCAGCACATCGTCACCATTTTGGTGGCCTAATCTTACCCAATCCCATGAAAGAAATTACTATGAGAGCCAATAGGAGTAATCTGCTAGCTTGGCTGCTCTCCAGGAACCAGAGCCTGGCTGCAGAACTCCAGGACAACCAGTTTATAGCTTGTCTGTTACTTTTTAAGGTGTTTTTGTGAGACAAAACATTTTAATTTCAAAAAGTCAAATTTATCAATCTTTTGAAGTTGATGATCTGAGTCTTGTTTAAGAAAAATTTCTTTAACCCAAGGTCTAAGAAGTATAGAACATTACCACAATTGTAGAAATTCTATTGGACAGAGGCTTATTAGGCAGGCCTAGTTACCCTAACGATTGGTAACCTATGCTAAAGACACAATAAGCCAAAACACATTAAATTCTATGGGGGGGGGGTCAGATTCTTGGTGATACTATTAGTTCATGGCCTATAGAGAAGTAAGATTGGTCAGGTGACCTGATAGTGTTGCTGCTGATGGTAGTTGGCTTGCTTTTTAAGTCCTACTGGTGAGTCCAGGCTGAAAGCCCAGGTGTTAAGGGAATAGTACTCAAATAATCGTTGTTTTTCAATGATAACTGAGTGATATCAAAGTAGTTGTAGAGACTGACTTTTACAGGTATGGTTGTTATTTTTGAAATACACCATGATCACTACAGTGATTTAGAACTCCACATAAATTCCACAATTCTCATTAGAGAGATCTAACACACAAGGCAATCTTCTCAACAGAATTATTTCACTAAAGTGCAACCAAAACTATGAGTCCAAGGACCTCTACTCAGATCCTCATGCTGTCTAGCATTTAAACTAAATGCAAAGAAATCAATATCCCTCAATCTCAACTTACCAACCTATACAATAAGACTCCTTTTCCCCTATTTCTTTCACTAGAAACTTGTGAAAACTTAAATTAGGGTGAAATCCTAAAGACATTCAGAATTATAATCCCATTTCTTGCCCCAAATCTGGGAAGCATAGCAGGTCTTGTTTGTAGGCTTTTGCTCTATAGTTAATTTTCGGGTGTTCAGGAAGGCTCCTGTGGAAAATTATCTTTCAGACTGAAATTCTGTTACTAGACTCTCTTTGTATTAAGTATTGTCTTCTTAAGGCTACCACTTGTACAACACAATTTCCCTCATTTGCAGGGACAATTCAGATACTTTCTTTGTGTCTGAACCAAGAGCACTTAGAAGATGGAGTGTATCCTTTAAGGAAGAAAATGTTACATACTTTATTATTTTCTGGAGACTGGAGGGCATGCTTACCTGATAGTATTTGGCTTAATAGTTACACTTTCTAGTTCAGCCGGTGGGAGGGCAATGTATCCTCTGACTTTCTAGGAGTCATTGTGTGATACTTAGTTTTCATTGTCTCCCTCTGGTTCTCCATTGTTTCCTTGATAAACAATATAGGATAGTTTATGAGATTAAATGCTTCTCACTGAAATAGCCAGGTTTCTGGGGGGCAACTTTGGCTTTTATATGAGCTTTTGCCTATCAGTTACTGCCAGTGAGTAAACTTCACTGCTGTGCCTAATGATTGGTTCAGTTGTTGGGGGTCACCAGATTCATAGAGGAAACAGGAAAATACTAAAGATTAAGTATTTAATCTTTAAATACGGTTTAAAAATTAAAAACAGGTCACAAACAGTGCATCTTCTTGATTACTTAGGGGCCAAAATGACATTCTGTGAATTACCTTCTGTTTCTTCCTTTCTCTTGCTCACCATTCGACTTAAAAGCACTTCTAATCTCTATGACCAGGGGCCATACGAAGGTAGAGTGAGTGCTGGAGTAGAACATACACTGACTCAAAATTATGGTGTGTGACCTCATGCATATCACGTAACAGCTTCGTTATCTATAAAACATAGGAATAAACGGGCACTATCTCATTAGATAATGGAAGGGAAAGTCCCTTGGAGAGGGTTCTAACCTTAATGTAGTGCCCTTCCTAGCTTCCTCGATTCAAACGTTTGGTGCGGGAGTTATACATTCTGGCTGAAAGAGGTATTGGGATTCTTTATCAACATATCAAAGCTTTACCTCCCTCTTCTTCCCATTTCAAAACCAAACTAAACTAAAACGCTTTCATTTGCTATGCTGTTTGTGGAGAATTTTAGCATCAGTTACCTAATTTGATTTACTCAACGTCCCTATTTTATAGATAAGAACCCATTGAAAACCCATTGAATTTGTGGTCAAGAAATGAAGCCTACTTCTTGTCTAGTGTTCTTTCTAACATGTTGCTGTTTACTTAAAATGTCCCTTTTTCTTGTTACTGGTTAAATTTTGAACCAGTTAAACCACAAAGATGTCTGGCTTTCAATCTTCTAGGCCACTCCTCTTCTACTCCCTCCCCCTCAGGTCCCCTCCCCCTCACTTCTTAAAGCACTGCAATTTGCTGCTGCCGCCATATTTCTTCCTTTCCCGGGGTGGAAGCTTGCTAACCGTGGATATCTTTGCCCGTGTGGTTCTTTCTGGAACATTTTCCAGCCCCAACCACCTCTTATGGCGTATTTCTTTAAGAAAATTCACCAAAATTCCATAAAATATTTTAATAATTCTAAACTTTCTTCGAGTATTTTCTTGACACCTCCTCCCTATTTTTCAGATATTTGGGATATTTTTAGGCAATTTTCAAATTTAAAGGAATTTTTCATTGGAATGATTTTTGGTTGATGCCTCTTTTTACGTGGTTTAGTTTTCTTTTTCCTTCTATATTCTATATTTTGCCCATCGGGGCTGCGGATACCGGGTTTCACTATTAGTAGTAGTATCATTATTTTTGCCCAACGGGGCTGTGGATACCTGCCTTTTAATTCTTTTCTTTTCTTTTCTTTTCTTCTTCTTTTTTAAATTTGCCCATCGGGGCCGCGGATACCTGCTTTTATTTTTTTTTTCCCCTTAGCCCATCGGGGCCTCGGATACCTGCTGTGTCCCCCTCTCTCTCCCCAACCCCCTGGCCCATCGGGGCAATGGATACCTGCTTAAAAAAAAATTTTACTTTTTGGCCCATCGGGGCCTCGGATACCTGCTTTTTTTTTTTTTTTTCCCCTTGCCCATCGGGGCCTCGGATACCTGCTTTAATTTTTTTTTTTTCCTTGCCCATCGGGGCTGTGGATACCTGTTTAGATTTTTTTTTTCTCATTGCCCATCGGGGCCTTTTATGGATGGAAGTGTTGGTTGTGCTATCTGGAATGTCTACAAATTTATGCTGCTAATCGTTTGGTGTTGTGTGAGTGGACCTACGGCTTTGGCTGGGAGATGACTTTGCAGTTAGGCTAAGGGGTTAGTTAGGCTGGGGAGGAAAGATGGCGGCCACTTTAGCCGGTCGGCTGGGGGCTGGTTGTTTGTGCCAACTATAAATTAGGGAGCTAAGATGGATAGCGGGACAGGCAGAGGCAGTTATATGCGTTGCATTAGCTACATGTTTTGAATGAGCTGATTTGGGGCTTCTTAGGAGCTTTGCATGAATTGTGGTATCATGAGGTAGAAAAACATGGTCTTGTGTCATGTTACAAGAGGCTGGTCGAAAATGATAGGGAGAAGACTTAGGCACAGGGTTCAAAATGGCGATTTTGGGTTTGCGGCATTGCTCAGCATGGCTCTCTGCTTTGTTAGAGTGTCCAAAATGGCGGACCAATTTTACCGCAGTGTTCATGTGGCGGGAAGGCCACATCATGGTGGTGTCTTTGTTCTAGTGCACAGCATGGCGGTGCAAATATTCTGTTACATAGTAAAAGATGGCGGCTGGAGCACTTGCCGCAGTGTAAAACATGGCGGGCTTTTGTCTGCCGTGTGCATTTCCTGACAGGTTTTGCCGCAGGGACAATATGGCAGACCTTGTCATTTGGATATCATGGCAGTTTGTCACGTGGACGTCATGGCGGGGATTTTTGCCCGGTACATTCTTGGCGGGCTTTGTACCAGGTGGGCCTGCCGCATTGTTAAAGATGGCGGGCGTTGTCGTGTTTGCCGCGAAAAGTGAGAGAAAGGTGGGATGGACAATGTTGGATTGCCTCATGACCCACCCAATCAGAAAGGGTGGTAGAATTGGGCATAGCCAATTACTGGAGGATGGAATTAGACTGTGTGAGTTAGCATAGCACCTCACTGCCGTCTTTATTCAGCCAGTCAGGAGGAAGCAGAGGAGCCATGTTTGTACGTCTTCTCCCAGTGGGTGGTACCCAAGGTCTTTCCAAGGACACTTGCCTTTACCACTTCCCTCCCCTCTCACTTGCTCCCTCCCCTCTAATTTGCTCCCTCCCCTCCAGCATTGCCTCTTGCAGTGTTGGATATTTGGCTCTGGGCTGAACCTAACCCCCATTTCTCTGCATTGGTGCCATGGCCTATGGCTAGTCTACTCCCCCTCCCCCCGGGCCTTTGCTCTTCTGCAATGTGGCCAGGGGCAGTGCTCCATGCCTGCCAGGTGTGAACATGGTGGTGAGTCCTGGCGAGAACCAGAATGGATCACAGATGATCGTTGGCCAACAGGTGGCAGAAGAGGAATCCCTGCCTTCCTCAAGAGGAACACCTACCCCGTGGCTAATGCTGGGGTCGGATTTTGATTTATATTTATTTCTTGGATGTCAGTCTTATATAGTTTGATTATATGGTTTGCTAGTTTTAGTTTTAAGCTTTAAGTGACTGTTCTGGGAATATGTTTAGGAGCTTATTTGTAGAATTCAATTATATTAAATGAGTTTTCATTTTTGGGTTCCTTAAAATTCCTTAAAGTTTTCAATTTCTTACTTACAAATTGCTCAAACTATTTTTTTGGCTTTAGATATTCAAAGTCAAATCGGCATTTACAAACTTTTTGCTACTTTTATACTTTGAAGTTGACTTAATAAACTACTTCCTTTTGGATTTTTGAAGAGTCATAACACAGAAATAATTAGAATTTTAACTCTATGATTAAACGTAATAAGGAATATTTGAAGGTCCACTCCAGTCCAGGCCTTGCTTTGTTCCCATCCAGAATGCTGCACTAATTAATAACTTACCTATCAGGAAACTTGACTTGCTGTGGACTTGTTCCTCCAGTCAAACATTATTGAGTGTTAATGCCCACAGTTTCAATTTTCTGTGGTGCCTTGTCTCCACAGCCCCCAGATCCTCCCTAGCCCTGCTCCCAGCAATGCCCACCCCCCTCAATCTAGCACCAGCCCTTCCCCTGCCCTTTGTCCAGCCCTGCCCCAGCCCCAGCCTTAGCCCCAGCTGCCCAGCCCCAACCCCAGCCCCAGCCCCAACCCCAGCCCCAGCCCCAGCCCCAGGTCCAGCCCCAGCCCCAGGTCCAGCCCCAGCCCCAGGTCCAGCCCCGGCCCTGGCCCCCGCCCCCGCCCCCGCCCCCGCCCCCGCCCCCGCCCCAGCCCCAGGCCCAGCCCCAGCTCCAGCTCCAGCCATCACCCCTAAAGTCACTCCCAATTTGCATTGATTTGGTGCTAGAAGTAAGTTGTCCATTGCTAGTCCATAAGACTGGAATACCCTGTCGGCTTCTAGCATTGCTGATTTTCTGAGTTGACTACCTGAGTCCTCATTTTCAATTAATGTACATAATCCCATTTGTCCGCTGTCCCATGTTAGAACAAACAATCCATGTACCTTTGTGTTAATGTTAGAAAATGTTAGTTGAGAGCTTCATATCAGACACCTATTCATAATTTTGGTTATTTATCCTCTCTCCCCTGCCCTTGAGGAAGGAGAAACCATTCCTCTGTCATTGCTGCAGTAGTCACAGTCCCAGTTTTCCGGGCAGTGTTCCTAAATTGTGCCGATCACCTGAACTCTACACTGAGTGAAGTTTTAATTGTCCGTAATCCTGCCCATTGGATTAGATCCCAGTCCAAAACCCTTTTGCTGAATTCAGGAGTGGGTGCAGAAAACATGAGTCTTTAAACAGTTAACATACTCAGTCCCAGTTGTATCAGCCTTGTTCATTAAACAAAGGCACACTACCATTTTTGTCCTGCTTCTGGTATTAAAGTACCAAATCATAATTTTACTTTGTCTTGCCCAGTAATCAATGACCCTCCATCCCCTTTGCATTGCTGCTAGGTAGTGTTGACTACCTGCAACCATGTTCCTTGAATGATTAATGAGTATAATCCCAATTGTCCACACCCGTGTTCATTACACAAGTCCTTTGCAACTTCTTTGCATTATAGCAGAGGTGCTCATCCGTAAAGTCCTTTACTTTGGGATATTAATGAGTACAATCATTATTGTTCATGGTCCTGCCTAAAAGATAACACCCACCCATGCTCTTCATTACTCCTAGGTAGTATGTAATATGTAAAATCCTCATTGCCCATGGCTCCACCAGTTAGTCTAGGATATAACCTTATCTTTATGCCATTGCTTATGAGGAGTTCTGATTACCCAATGTCACTTCTCTTAAACAGTTGATGTGCATAATTGCATATATCCATGGTGCTGTGCGATAAAAAATGAAATCCCACCCCATCTTGACCTCTGTGGGATGTTGCTAGGGAGTGCAGATTATCCAAGAACTCAGTTCTTGGACAGTTAATTTGCACAGTTACAGTTGTGCAGAGTCTTGTCCATTTGAAAGGGCCACTGTATCCCATTTGCATGCTATAATGTGGGCTGATCACTCAAGCATCCTCTTGAATTGATAATTTTCATAATTGCATTGACACGCGTCCTGTGAACTAGACACACCCACTCCCTTTGTATTCTAGCAGGGGACCTTTACTACTCAAGAACTATACACTTAGGACACTTTATGTGTACAATATTAATTGATTAGACTGAGCCTTTTGTATTAGGAACTCTGCACCATCTTTACATCTAAAAGGTGCTAAGGCTCTTCTCGTAAAATTGTTCATGTGCAAAATTGCGATCCCCAGTGTCTCCTGTGGTTAACCTAGAATCCCAATTCCACCTAACTCCCTTTGCATTACTGCAGAGGCTACTTGGGCCCTTTAAGGGGTTTAAGGCAGTTATGGTCCCTTCTGTTAGTCTATGTTCCCATCCCCTCCTACTTCCTTTGCATTACTGCACTGAATACTTGGAAATGTTAATGTTCTTAATTGCAGCTATCATCCCTTCTGTTAGTCTAGGATCCTATCCCTTCCTACTCATTTTGCATTAGCACAAAGTGTACATGGGACTGTTAATGTGCTTAAATGCAGCTCTGTCCCTTATGGTAGTGTGGGATTCCATCCTCTTCAACTCCCTGTGCATTACAGCAGAGGGTAGTTGGGACTTTAAGGTCCTCAGAGGCAGCTATGGTGCCTTATGTTAGTCTAGGATCCCATCCCCTCCCACTTCCTTTGCATTTCTGCAGAGGATACTTGGGACTGTAACGTGGATAATTGCTGCCCGCGTCCTTTCAGTTTGTCTAGGATCCCAGTCCCCTCCCTCTTACTGAGTTTGCATTACACAGAGAACAAGGGACTGCTAATGTGCTTAAATGGCAGCTATGGTCTCCTCTGCTAACCTAGGATCCCTTCCCTATCTAAATTCCTTTGCATTATTGCAGATGGTGCTTGGGACTGTTGATGTGCATAATTGCAGTTATGGTCCCTTCGGTTGGATCCTATCCTCACCTACTCCCTTTGCATTATCATGAAGGGTACAATGGGACCTTTAAGGTGTTTAAATGCACCTATGGCCCCTTCTGTTTATGTTCCCATCCCCTCTTACTTTGCATTACTGCAGAGGATACTTGGGACTATTAGTGTGCCTACTTGCCACTATAGTCCCTAATGTTTGTCTGGGATCCCATCCCCTCCTACAGCATTTGCATTACCACAGAAGGTACAAGGAACTATTAATGTGCTTAAAGGCAGCTATGGTTTCTTCTCTTAATCTGGGATCCAGTCCTCCTCTAACTTCCTTTGCATTATTGCCAAGGGTATTTGGGACTGTTAATGTCCTCTAAGGCAGCTGTGGTTCCTTACATCACTGTAACATTCCATTCTCTGTAACTCCCTATGCATTACTGTACAGTGTACTTGGGCCCTTTAAGATGCTTAAGTGCAGCTATGGCCCTTTCTGTTAGTTTATGTTCCTATCCCCTCCTGTTTCCTTTGCATTGCTGCAGAGGCTACTTGGGACTGTAAATGTGCTTAATTGCAGTTACAACCCCTCATGTAAGTTTAGGATTCCATACCCTTCTATTCATTTTGCATTAGCACAACAGTGTGTATGGGACTGTTAATATGCTTAAATGCAGCTCTGTCCCTTATGTTAATGTAGGATTCCATCCTCTCGAACTCCCTATGCATTATAGCAGAGGGCACTTGGCACCTAAAGGTCATTAAATGTAGCTGTGGTGCCTTCTGTCAGTCTAGGATCCCATTCCCCTTCTACTCCCTTTACATTACATGGCGGGGCATTTGGGACTGTTCATGTGCTTAATTGCAGTTACAGTCCCTTCCATTAATCTAGCTTCCCATGCCCTCCTACTTTGCATCACAGCAGAGGGTACTTGAGACCTTTAAGGTGTTTGATTGCAGCTATGGTCCCTTCTGTTAGTCTAGGATCTCACATCCTTTAACTTCCTTTGTATTCGCTGGGATTGTCTTTGGGACTGTGAAAGTGCTTAGTTGCAGCTGTGCTCCCTTTTCTTAGTCTAGGATCCCTATCCCTTCCTACTCACTTTGTATTACCTGGAAGTGGATTTGGGACTATTAATGTGCTCATTTGCCACTGTGGTCCCTTTTGTTAGTCTGGGGTCCCATGTGTTCCAACTCCTGCACACAGCAGGGACTACTTGGGACTATTAATATGTTTAATTTTAGCTGTGGTCCCTTCCAGTAGTCTAGGATTCCCTCCACCTTCTCTATTCCCTTTGCATTAGCACACAGTGTACACGGGACTGTTAATGTTCTTAAATGCAGCTCTGTCCCTTATGTTAATGTCGGATTCCATCCTCCCCAACCCTCTGTGCATTATAGAAGAGGGTACTTGACACCTTTAAGGTGCTTGAATGTAGCCGTGGTGCCTTCTGTCAGTCTAGGATCCCATTCCCCTTCTACTCCCTTTACATTACATTGGCAGGGCATTTGGGACTGTTCATGTGCTTAACTGCAGTTACAGTCCCTTGTGTTAGTCTAGGATCCCATGCCCTCCCACTTCCTTTGCATTAGAGTCCCAAAATGGTATTTGGGACTGTTAATGAGGTTAATTGCAGCTATGGTCCCTTCTGTTAATCTAGTTTCCCATGCACTCCTACTTTCTTTCATTTCAGCAGAGAGTACTTGAGACCTTTAAGGTGCTTAAGTGCAGATATGGCCTCTTCTATTTCTGTTCCCATCCCCTCCTACTTCCTTTGTATTACTGCAGAGGCTACATGGGACTGTTAATGTGCCTAGTTGCCACTATAGTCCCTTTTGTTTGTTTAGATTCTTATCCTCTCCTGCATAGTTTGCATTACCAAAGAGAGTACAAGGGACTGTTAGGGTGCTTAAATGGAGCTGTCTTTTCTGTAACTTAAGTTCCCATCCCCACCTAATTCTCTTTGCATTATTGCAGAGGGTACTTGAGACCGCCAATGAACTTATTGTAGCAGTGGTGCCTTCTATTAGACCCATTCCCACATACTCCCTTTACATTATCATGGAGGGTATATGGGACTGTTAATGTGCTTAAATGCACCCACAGACCCTTATGTTAGTGTAGGATGCCATCCTGGCCAGCTCCCCAGGCATTACAGCAGAGGGTAGTTTTGACCTTCAAGGTGCTTAAATGCAGCTGTGGCCCTTTCTGTTAGTTTATGTTCCTATCCTCTCCTACTTTGCATTACTGCAGAGGATGCTTGGGACTGTTAGCATGCCTAATTGCTGCCACAATCCCTTCTGTTAGTCTAGGATTGCATCCCATTCCACACCGTTTACATTACCACAGAGGGTACAAGGGATTGTAAATGTGCTTAAATGCAGCTAAGATCTCTTCTGTTAACCTAAGACCTGGTCCCCACCTAACTCTGTTTGCATTATTGCAGAGGGTACTTGGGACTGTTAATGTGCTTTAATGCAACTGTGGTCACTTCTGTTAGACTAGGATCCCATCCCTACCTGCTCCCTTTGCATTATCATGGAGCATACATGAAACTGTTAATGTGCTTAAATGAAGCCATGGTCCCTTAAGTTAGGGTAGGATTCCATCCTCTTCAGCTCCCTGTGCATCACAGCAGAGGGTAATTGGGATCTTTAAGGTCCTCAGAGGCAGTTATGGTGCCTTCTGTTAGTCTAGGATCCCATCCCCTCCTACTTCTTTTGCATTTCTGCAGAGGATACTTGGGACTGTTAATGTGCCTAATTGCTGCTATAGTCCCTTCTGTTTGTCTAGGATTCCATCCCCTCTTACAGGGTTTGCATTACCATTGAGGGTGTGAGGGACTGTTAATGTGCTCTAATGCAGCTATGGTCCCTTTTAGACTAGGATCCCATCCCTACCTGCTCCCTTTGCATTATCATGGAGCGTGTATGGGACTGTTAATGTGCTTAAATGAATCCCCTTCAACTCTATGCATTATGGCAGAGGGTAGTTGGGATCTTCAAGGTCCTCAAAGGCAGCTATGGTGCCTTCTGTTAGTCTAGGATCCCATTCCCACCTAACTTCCTTTGCATTACAAAGAGGGTACTTGAGACCTTCAAGGCGCTTAAAAGCAGCTGTGTACCCTTCTGTTTATGTTTCCGTCCTCTCCTATTTTGCATTACTGCAGAGGATGCTTGGGACTGTTACTGTGCCTAATTGCTGCTATAGTCCCTTCTGTTTGTCTGTAATCCCACCCCCCCCAAACCGTTTGCATTGCTACAGAAGGTGAAAAGGACAATTAAGTGTTGAAATGCAGCTACTGTCTCTTCTGTTAATCTAGGATCCTTTCCTCTTACTGGGTTTCCATTGCCACAGTAAGTACAAGGGACCATTAATGTGCCTAACTGCCGCTATGGTCCCTTCTGTTTTTCTGGGATCCTGTCCCCTCTACAGGGTTTGCAATATCACAAAAAGTACAAGGGACTGTTAATGTGCTTAAAGGCAGCTAAGGTCTCTTCTGTTAACCTAGGATTCCATCCCCACCTAATGCCATTTGCATAATTGCAGAGGGTACTTGGGACTGTTAATGTGCTTAAATGCAGCTATGATCTCTTATGTTAATATAAGATTCCATTCTCTCTAATTTCTATGCATTACAGCAGAGGGTAGTTGGGACCTTTAAGGTTCTTAAACACAGCTGTTGCGCCTTCTGAGAGTCTAAGATCCCATCCCCACCTGACTCCCTTTGCATCACTGCAGAGGATACTTGGGACTGTTAATGTGCCTACTTGCCACTGTAGTCCTGTTTGTCCAGGATCCCATCCCTTCCTACAGGGTTTGCATTAAACACCAGTGGTGCGAGGAACTGTTAATGTGCTTAAATGTACTTATGGTCCCTTCTGTTAGACTAGGATTCCATCCCCACCTATTCTCTTTGCATTATCATGGAGGGTACATGGGACTGTTAATGTTGCTTAAATGCAGCTACAGCCCATATGTTAGTGTAGGGATTTCATCCTCTCTAACTCCCTGTGTATTACAGCAGAGGGTGGTTGGGATCTTCAAGGTCCTCAAAGGCAGCTATGGTGCCTTCTGTTAGTCTAGGATCCCATTCCCACCTAACTTCCTTTGCATTACATAGAGGGTACTTGAGACCTTTAAGGTGCTTAAAGGCAGCTGTGTAGCCTTCTGTTTATGTTTCCATCCTCTCCTATTTTGCATTACCGCAGAGGATACTTGGGACTGTTAATGTGCTTGATTGCTGCTATAGTCCCTTCTGTTTGTCTAGGATCCCATCCCCTCTTACAGGGTTTGCATTACCATTGAGGGTGTGAGGGACTGTTAATGTGCTCTAATGCAGCTATGGTCCCTTCTTTTAGACTAGGATCCCATCCCTACCTACTCCCTTTGCATTATCATGGAGCGTATGTGGGACTGTTAATGTGCTTAAATGAATCCGCTTCAACTCTATGCATTATGGCAGAGGGTAGTTGGGATCTTCAAGGTCCTCAAAGGCAGCTGTGGTGCCTTCTGTTAGTCTAGGATCCCATCCCCTCCTACTTCCTTTGCAGTACTGCAGAGGGTACTTGGGACTGTTAATTGCCACCAGAGTCCCTTTAGTTTGTCTAGGATCCCATCCATTGCATTACAGAGTTTACATGAGACTGTTAATTGTGCTTAAATGCAGCTATGGTCCCTTATGTTAAGGTAGAATCCTATCCCCACCTAACTCCTTTTGCATCATACATATTGTATATGAGTCTCTTATATGCTTAAATGAAGCTTTGTCCCTTATGTTACTGTAGGATTCCTATGCATTACAGCAGAGGGTAGTTGGCACCTAAAGGTCCTTAAAAGTAGCTGTGGTGCCTTCTGTCAGTCTAGGATCCCATTCCCCTTCTACTCCCTTTACATTACATGGCGGGGCATTTGGGACTGTTCATGTGCTTAATTGCAGTTACAGTCCCTTCCATTAATCTAGCTTCCCATGCCCTCCTACTTTGCATCACAGCAGAGGGTACTTGAGACCTTTAAGGTGTTTGATTGCAGCTATGGTCCCTTCTGTTAGTCTAGGATCTCACATCCTTTAACTTCCTTTGTATTCGCTGGGATTGTCTTTGGGACTGTGAAAGTGCTTAGTTGCAGCTGTGCTCCCTTTTCTTAGTCTAGGATCCCTATCCCTTCCTACTCACTTTGTATTACCTGGAAGTGGATTTGGGACTATTAATGTGCTCATTTGCCACTGTGGTCCCTTTTGTTAGTCTGGGGTCTCATGTGTTCCAACTCCTGCACACAGCAGAGACTACTTGGGACTATTAATATGTTTAATTTTAGCTGTGGTCCCTTCCAGTAGTCTAGGATCCCATCTCCTCCTACACCTTTGTATTACCTGGTAGTATTTGGGACTAAAAAGTACTTAATTGCACCTGTGGTCCCTTCTGTTGTTATAGGATCCCAGTGTTCTCCAACTCTCTTTGTATTACAGCATAGGGCATTGGCCTGTTAACAGGCTTAACTGTACCCAGTCATGGGTACTAAGGAGGGCCGTATTGCATGGAGCACTGGGTGTTATAAGCAAACAATGACTCATGGGACACCACATCAAAAACTAATGATGTACTGTATGGTGACTAACCTAACATAATAATAATAATAAAAAAGGCTTAACTGTAGCGGTGGTTCCTTCTGTTACTATAGTATAAGCCCTCCAACTGCCTTTGTGTTACCTGGGAGTGTATTTGGGATCGTTAAATTGCTTAATTGCAGCTGTTGTCTCTTCTATTAGTATAGTTTTCCATGTCCTTCTATGCAATTTACATTACAACAAGAGGGTCCTTGGGATTGTTAATTGCTGCTGTTGTACTTTCTCTAATTCCTGGGATCCCATCTTCTCCTACTCTGTTTACATTATCTGGGAGGATTTTTGGGACTGTTAGAAGGCACCACACAACTAAATTGACCAATTTTTGTTAGTATAGTTTCCCATGCCCTCCTATTCTCTTTGCATTACAACAGATGGTACTTGGGACTGTTAAGTACTTAATTGCAGGTGTGGTCCCATCTGTTAGTCTAGGATCTCATTCCCTTCTCCCTTTACATTACTGGGAGCAGATTTGGGAATGTTAACATGCTTAATTACAGTTGTAGTCCCTTCTCTTAGTCTAGTTTCCAGTCCCTTCCAACTCCCCTTGCATTACCTAGGAACAGATTTGGGACTGTAATGTGCTGCAGCTGTGTCCCTTCTGTTAGTCTAGCATCCCATGCCCTCTAACTCTCCGTCCATTAACAGCAGAGAATATTTGGGACTTTTAATGGGCTTAATTGCAGCCCTGGTCCCTTTTGTTAACCTGGGATCCCATGTCCTCCAGCTCACTTGGCACTACCTTGGGATGTATTTGGAACTGTTTAAATGCTCAGTTGGAGCTGTGGTCCCTTTCGTGTGTCTAGTTTCCCATTCCCTCCTACTCTTTTGCATTATAGCAGTGGGTACTTGGGGCTGTTAAAATACTTAATTGCTGGTGTAGTCACTTTTGTTGGTTTAGGATCCCATCCCCTTTCACTCCCTTTACATTACCTGGGAGGATTTGGGGGACCATTAAAGTGCTCATTTGTGCCTGTGATGCCCTCTGTTAGTCTAGGATCCGATGCCCTCTAACTCCCTTTGCTGCATTACGGCAGGTGGTATTTGGGACTGTAAATGTGCTTAAGTTAAGTACAGGTGTGGTCCATTTTGCTGGCTCATGACCACCTCCTCCCTTTATCTTACCTGGGAGCAGATTTGTTACTGAAAGGTGCTTAATTGCAGCTGTGTTCCCTTCTGTTCGTTTAGGATCCTACACCTCCAACTCTCTTTGCATTACGGCAGAGAGTACTTGGGCCTGTCACATGCTCGCAGCTGTGGTACCTTCTGATTTATAGGCTCCCATGCCCACCTACTCCCTTTACATTATCTGGGAGTGTATTTGGGAAGGATACAGTGCTTAATTTTAGCAGTGGTTCCCTTTGTTAGTATATTTTTCCATGCCCTCCTGCTATCTTTGCATTATAGCGGAGGGTACTTGCGACTGTGAATGTGCTTAAATGCAGTCGTGGTCCCTTTTGTTAGTCTAGGATCCCATGCCCTCTCACTCCTTTTACATTGCCTCAGAAAGTACTTGGGACTATTAAGGTGTATCCCATTCACTCACACCCTGTTAGCGTTATAGTAGGGGGTTGCTGAAAACTAAGGCCCCCCTTTTTTTGCATTGTTAATGTGCATAATTGTATTTGTTCCTTTTTCTCTGTAGTAGATAAGATTTCACTAATTTCCCGTGTATTCAGCAGTGGATGCACTTTATTTAAGACTTTTGTATTAGGATAAAGTGAACTATGGTAATTGACCGCACTGTCTTTCATTTAAGTCCCCTGTGCTCTCTTTGAATAATTACCTCAGTTACTTTTTTTCTGGGACTATTTGTGTGCAGAATTCTATGTTTATGGTCCTTCTCTTTAATTTCCCACCTTCTTTGTATTACACCAGGGGATGCTTGTATCTCAAAGTTCTTTTCTTGGGACTTTTAATGTACATGTGTCCTGTTGATAAGCTAATATCCTTACTTCTTAGTATTATACTAGGGGGTACTGACCACCTACAGTCTTTCTGTTGGACGGTTAATGTGCCAAATTGCACTAGGATCCCATCCCCATCACACCTTCTCTGTGTCAGGGGTGCTGACCAACTATGACTGCTTCTCCTGTGTGGTTTAAATGTGCATAATTATAGCAGTCCGTGCTCCCTTATGGTCGTATAAGATCTCATTTCCTTGCCCCATATACATTATTGCAGGGGCTTCTGACTAGCCAAAATACACTCTCTTGGACTGTTAATGTGCATACTTAACATTTGCTCTTATACCTGTACACCAGGTAAGGATCCTCCCCATATTATTTATATCCAGCAGAAGGTGCCTATTACTCAAGATTTTACTCACTAATGCAGTTAATACGCACAACCTTCATTGTTTTGTACACACTCAGTTGTCCACAACTGTGCCTTTTAGTTCAGGACTTTGCACTTAACCGAAACAGAGGTGACTGACCACATTAAAGCCTTTCTCTTGGGACTGTGGATGTGTGTAGTTTCAGTTGTCCACTGTCCTTTGAGTTAACCTGGGTCTCCCTGACTCTTTTCAGAACCTCTAAGCCTTACTGTATGGGATACTGTCAATTAAAGGCCCCTTTCTCGAACTGTTAATGTGCATAATGACAAATTAGGATTCTTCCTTTTTACACTGCCTTTGAAGTACTACAGGGAATTCTGACCCATAAGGTCCCATTTCTTGGCCTGTTAAGAGGCATGATTGTATTTGTCTGGGTTCCTGTGAAATAGAGAAGAACACCTCTTCCCACTCCCTCTGTCTGTTGTTTATTATGCAGGGAGTGCCCCCTCTACAAGGTTGTTACACTTGAGTAGTCAAGGAACACAATTGTAATTGACCACAGCCATGCACCATGGATACTAATGTGCATAACTGCACATGGCTCATCCCATTTGAATAAGGTACTACCCTCTCAGACCTCTTTTGTAGTACCGCGGGGGTACTGATCACTAAGGCCTTTTTTTTATGGCTTGTGATTATGCGTAATTGCATTTGTACATGTTCCTGTACACTAAATAAAGACACCCCTCTCTCCACTCCCTTAACCTTTTAGCAGGGAGTGCCCATTACTTAAAGATCCTTATATTTGTACAAGGTACATGGTTTTAATTAACCATACCATATCCCTTGGGCATTAAAGTACATAATTGCAGCTTAGTTCATCCTACCCTGTTGTATGTCATTGCAGTATACCAGGGTTGCTGACCCCTGACTTGTCCTGTTAATGTGCATAATTGCATTTGTCCGGGTTCTTATGCACTAGCTGAGGAGACACCACCACCCCTACTTCTAAGCCTTCCAGTAGGTGGTGCCCACTGCTAAGACACTTACATTTGGATGGTTAATGTGCAGAATTGTAGTTTTCTACAACCCTGTCACTTCCAGAACTATTGTACCTCCTTTGCACTGCTGCAGGGGATACTCTTTTCTCCCAAATTCCCTTCTGGCAAACCGCTAACATTCATAATTGAAATTGTCTGTTGTCCTCAGTAGACTAAAGTCCTACACCATCACCTTCCCTTGCAATACAGCAGAGTGTGCTGATGAACTAAGGCCCTCTTTTGGACTGTTATATGTGCAATTGCATTTTTTCCTGTTTTGTGTACTGTAAGGACCCCTCCTACTTCCTAAGCATGTTTAGCAGGTAGGGTCCACTATTTAAGACTCTTTGACTTGGAAAGTTCATGTGTAAAATGCAGTTTGCTAAGCATGCCTTATACTAGAACCCCTGCACCCTCTTCGCTTTGGAGTAGGGAGATGCTATTTACCTAATGCCCTTTCTTTTGGACTTTAATGTGTATAATTGCAGTTGTCCATCTGTTCTGTTGGACTAGGACTGCATCCCCTCAAACCCTCTTTGTGCACCAGGGGCATTTTAACCATAAATGAGCTCTTCTCGAGATTATTAATATACATACTTGCATTTGTTTGTGGATCTGTGCAGTGTGAAAGGATGCTCTATGCCCCTACCACTGCCTTTGGATTGCTGCTGAGGACTGCTATCATGACCTCAGCTCTTGGACAATTAATGTGCACCACTGGCAATGATGGGACCTGTGTACCCCATTTGTATACATCAGGGGTACGGACTAAGGCCCCTTTCTTGGACTGTCAATGAGCAATTATCTATGTTCCCTTCTGTTAGATTTAGGATAACATTCCCTTAAATCTCCTTTGCATTACTATAGGGGTTGCTGACCACACAAAACTTCTCCTGGGACTGTTAATTGGGCACAATGGCAATTAGCAATGAGTTTTTCCTCCCTGGCCTTGTTAGGCAAACACTCCCAGCCTTGTTAGGCAAATAATCCCGCCCCAATTTTGCATGACATAATTAAATATAAACATTGCAGTATGCTGTGAACTTGTCCATCCAATAGCAACCCATACTCCCTCTCCTTTTGTATTGCTCCTATGTATAAAATTCCATGTAGTCATGGTCTTCGCCTTATCCTCCCTCTTCCCACCCTGTGCTCACCCTCTGACCCTTCCTGTGGACCTTTGTCACAGTTTCAGGTGTTCATGTATTCAGCCATTAAATAAGGTTGCCCCACCCCCCGCCCCTTTTGCATTATTGCTGAGGAATGTTGACTGGGCAAGGCCCTTTCTCTTGGGCTTAAAACATTAACAATCCCTGATGTCATTGCCTTGCCCACTTTATACGGCTATAATGCCTCAGTTGCACTTTTCTTAGTTCCACCCATCAGACATGGACCCCTCCACTTCCTTGCATTGCATTGCTGACACCCAGAGTCCCTTCTGTGTTATTAACACAGTACTGATTGTCCCATTTTTCAGCTCATCAGCCCCAAATTTTCCTACCACTTTGATGTTGTGTGCAGTGTTGACTACCAAAAGCAGACCTGAATTAGCTGGATGGGCCTTCACTCCTTTTTCCGCATTTGTTAATGATCCAGTTCCAGTTGTCACATTCTGGGACAGGAACCATCCCTGCCCACCTCTGTTACTGCTTTACTGAGCAAAATGCTCAAGGCAAGTCAGTCTTAGAAAGCTGGATTGCCACCCTTTATTATGGATTTTCAATATAAGTATCAGTTGAAAATTGTCTCCCCAGGAAGAAAGGTTAGCACCATCTGTGCATTCTTCCTTCCAGAGCAGATTGCCTGGCCAAGAATCTCTCTTCCCTCTTTATTGCTTTGTACAGTGCCGGTTGCCAGGATACAATAAAAAAAAAATGCTGTTTGCAAGATGGAATTGTAAACCTGGTCAATTAATTTTTGAAATCCCAAAACCCGTTTATACCATGTACCTGATGACCAGTGTCTCTCATTTTACTATGGGTGGTGGGTCTGTGGATAGACCACTGTGAATCTTGCTATTTTAGTATTCCCAAGAGTTCTAGAGTGGAATTCTAAGACAGATATCTTTGGGCTCTACCACCATTTTAAGACCATTCTTTATTCGGGCTTTACCACCATTCACTTTTAGAAAAACTACCTAAACTTTCTAATCCTTAAATTTCTTCATCTTGGATCATCAACTACCCCCTACTTATTTCAAGAAGATTGCTGTAAACGAATGAACTGAGAGAACATATGCTGAGGCACTTTTGAAAACCATAGTTCACCTTACTTGATTAATCTCTTCCATAAACGAAATGCACCCTGTTTAATTCTGCTAATTTAAAGTAGCCTGAAGCACTACACGGAAATGATGGGAAATGATGGGACCAATTTCCCCGTTTTATATTAAAGGAAAAATAAGCCAAGATCTAATCATTCTTCTGGACATAAATTTCATCAGTGAGATAGCTTCCTGGTAAAATGAATAATATCCTAGCCTCTAGTGTGCAGGGTGTGGCAGAGAAGTGTCTAACATGGAACTGCTGGAGCAAATAACTAGGCATCACAGCAGCAGTTCTTTGTAATCACTGAAAAAGGATACTATTCCTCTGACAAGGATGTCAAAAGAACGGCCCAGCTCAGGGTGCAGTATGCACTACTAGTTCCTTGGACAGCTGTAAGAAGAGTCTCTGGCTCTTTAGAATACTGTAAGTACTACTTTGTAGCTGTTAAGTAATCTTTTCCCTGTTCTTTTTCTTTCTCTTAAATGCTACCTGTAGAAAAGTCAGAGGGTCCTGTAAGTCTCTTTCCGTGTTCCTACCTCATCTGCATTTATATATGCATATATATTTATCACTATATGAGTTAACCAACAGAAATATTGTATACCCTGCCCTATGCTAGGTTACCCTGAAGTGAGGGGTAGAAATGATGTGGTCCTATATAACCTCATTCCTCTGATGTATTGCCGAGGAGCTAATAATAAGCACACTTGAAATACCTTTAGGAAATGATAATCAAGTGCTGCATTGTGTGAATTATAAATTACGGAGTTTTAAAAAGGGAGCCCACTAGGGTTTGAAGTTAGTTGGATAAACTTGGAGGTGGGTTTACTTTTTCTCTTTGGTCCAGGATATGATTAATATTGCAGCCATATGTGTAGTCCAGTTGGTTTATTTTAATGTAATTTGGTTTTTACTTCTTTTGGAAGTATGAAAAGTGATTAAAGATATAAGGCCTAGCTGTTGTGTTTGGCTATATGCCAAGGCTGGGAAGTTCATTGTTAAATCTCATTATAAGCTTGAGCTTTTCAAGGTTCAGGGATTGGGGATCTAAATATGATATGTTGGCGTTTCGTACCTTTTTATTCTATCTCTGCCACGAAACATGAAAGTAGTGATGCCTTTTTAGTTTGAGATATTTGTGGAACCTGTTTGGCAAGAAGGCAATGGAGAAGTGTAAGTTTTATAAGAAAACTATGACATTGCCCACTTTATGAAGATAATTGTGTCCTTTCCCCTTCACCTTTTTCAGCAGATACATTGGTAAGCCAAAAAGCTTAGTCTCCCTGATGTAAAACACAGAGGTCCAGCTGAAAAATATATTAATATCAAATTTGAGACTTTTTTTGTGCCCATCCATGCATCCTGGCAGGAGCAAGAAGAACCACGTTGAGTGGGCATCGCTTACTGCCCATTTTAATTCACATCCATATTTCCTCATGGCTCGTTTCCCACCAATGCCTGAAGACGTCCCCCAGTCTAACTGATTGGGGGTAGTATATAAATGGTCCTGAGCCTTCTTGGAAATGTGGTCTATGCCATTGTTTCTCAGACTTAAGTAATTTGTCAGGATAAAATGCCTTTTAAAGGAACAAAATTTTTTGAGATCCTAAAGAATATGTTTTGAGGAACACTGACTTAAAGTTATTTGAAATGTAAACATGTTTTCCAGTTTTAAGATATCTTTATTAAAGATATACAATGTTTTATATAATTTATGTAGGATTTAAGGATCCATGAAGATATATCCACAAACCCCCAGGGTTCTTATCACCCCAATTTGAGAAACACTGGTCTATGCTTATGAGATCTTTTATTGTTACTAATCAAATTATTCTGTATTAATATACAAGTATAACTTTATTGAAATTTGTTTTAAAGGGATGAATTCTGAGCTGGTTCTGTACCCCCAGTCAAGAGGAAGGATGGATCAACTTTAAGTGGATTGAAGCCTGCATTAGACAACATCCAAAGGTGAATCTTAGAGTTGTATTTCAATTAATTGCTTGAAATAAAGTCTCTAGAATTTGTAAAATGGGATACCCTGGAAATGTGGGCATCTTCAAAATTGAGATAATCCTTGTGTTAACTCAGCAAACTTTATTGGGTCACACACTGGAATAAATAATGAAACCGAAGACATGATTCTTGTTAAGGAGGCTGCCAAAATGAACAAATCATTATGGTGTTGGGCAATTTGATGTGTACCATAAAAAATATTGGGAAGTTCTGTGGGGCACAGAGGAAGAAGAGTGGTGGAAACATACCTACTAAGCAAAGTGATTGCAAGGGGGAAATGAAAAGTGTGACTAGGGAACACCTTGGTCAGTTTACTCAGGGGATATGTAAGGTGAGGGTTTACAGACAGTACGCCAGTATTTCTTACTTTTTGTAAATGCATTTTAATGAAGCACATATTTTCTAGAGTGAATCACTTTTTAAAAAAGATTTACTTATTCCAGAGAGAAAGGGGAGGGGCGGAGAGAGAGAGAATGTGAGGAGGGAGGGGCAAAGGGAGAAGGAGAGAGAAACTCAAGCCGACTCCACTCTGAGCATAGAGTGTGGGGCTCTATCCCACCACCATGAGATCACCACCTGAGCTGAAACCAAGAGTCAGATGCTTAACCTGACTGTGCCACCCAGGAACCCCTAGAGTGAATCACTGTTTTTTTCACGGGTTTGGGGGCAGAAGGAATGAGATGCTGGCAAAATTAGGAAAAAGTTCTGAACTGGCAATAAGAACACCTAACCTTTGGTTCTGACTCTAACCTTGGGTCAAATCACCATCCATCTGAACTTCAGTGTCTAGGGATGGCTGATGGATTAAGACAGAGACTTGAACTGAATATCTCAATCCCTGAAAATGACATTTTGTCATTTGGAAAATTGAAGGCACTTAAGTTTTGTTTTTTGTTTTGTTTCGTTTTGTTTTTGGTTTTTTTGGCATTTCTCTAAGTGGTTATTGTGTGTTCATTTCTGACTTTCTTCCTTATAGAACCTTGATATACAGGATTGGAGGAAGTTTTCTGACCCTGGTTTTGTGCATCTTTTCCCATATCCCCCTTTAGTTTTTCTACCTGTCTTTCTGTAACTTATCTATACATTTCTCTAACCACCTCCCTAAATTGTGGAAAATCATAAAACCTAGGGCTGCTATGATTAAGCATTCATAATTTTTCAGGATATCTGGGCCCTGGTTAGCAAATGTATACCTGCATGGGAGTTTTTGACTTAAGTGAAGAATTTTAAAAGTTGATCTGTGGTGGCTCCTGAAATATTCTTATTTGTGAAAGCATCCTGGGAGAATTTATTACCAGCTTAAAGAAAGAAGAAAACTGATACCTGAACTGAGCTAACTGGTCCCCCAAACCTTATAAGTTTGGATGGTGAAGACTACGATTTGTGTGATTAAACAGAGCTAATGCCTTTTTCTGTGTGAAGTCTTACAGATTGGATTGGATGAAAACTTGATTTTCTCACTTCCATAGTTTTGGCTATAGACAAATAGCAGTCAACACTTGTATCCCTCAAAATCCAACTCAGGTTGGATCTCAAGTATTTGTTTGAGACTTAGCTGATCCACTGAATTTAACAAGTTAAACTTAAATGGCCGTGCACAGTTACATGTCATTGTATTGATGGCATTGAGTTGGCTATTTTTATTGGCGATTTAGGCTTTCCTTGATCTTCCTTGACCTCTCCAAATTAGAGCACTGAGTCATGGAATGTTAGGCTCCTTGTGCACCCTGTACAAATGAATTTGATGAAGAACTCTTTCCTTTACTATTTTGATGACTAAATTGGAAATGAGCTTTTGATTTCTTCATGTTAGGGTGAGAGATTGACACAAAATTTAAATTTTATCCATGCTAGATTTCTTAGATGATGAGTAGACTTAAAGAATTATTTTGTTTGACCAACTAGAATGCTATTCTTCTAGTTTCCACAGAAATATTAGAAGCTATGCAGCAGACCCAGTACCTTCTTATGCATAAAATATGTAATTGAATGCTTGTTAACAGTTTCAAAATAGGGACATGGCTGGGAGATCAGTGTACATTACCGGGTTTCATTATAAAGGTTACCTTATCTATAGCTTTGAAAACCTTTGGCATACTGTGTTTTTATGTTACTGGGTCTCATAAAATATCTAGGTTGCTTTAATCCATAGCTTTGAAAACTTTTGGCATACTATATTTTATATTTGGTAGTGTGCTTGCCATTTTATAATGTAATTGGTATGCAGTTTCTTATGATCATTAGAGTTTTCTAGCCTTACATGTCTCCCTTGACTGAAAACTGCAATAACTACTGCCTTCATTTTATATAATGGATTGAGTAGATCCTTCCATATGATCTGTTGATGAACAAGAACAAGAGTTTAAGCTGCTAATTTTAATAGCTTTTTGATATTATGGGTTCATGATATTTGGGCCTCATATGTTTCAACTTTAAAACTGACTATAATTAAATCCCTATAAACCGAAAAGAAAAGGCAGGTCTTTAGGCCCGATTTGCCAACAGTGATCGTACCTACTGTAGTAAAATCTGGAAAACAGAATTACCAGTTCTCGGGTTCCATTTTGTTTGCTTTAAAAAAAACCCTGCAATTTTTAAGCCTTCAGCATCTAGTTGGCAAATTTAAAAGAAAAAAAACCTTTCTTATTTTGGAGTATTACAGAATGGTTTTGAAAATAGTACAGAGAGAGTTCCTGTATACCCCATACCCATTTTACCTTATTATTAACATTTTATAGTACTATGATACATTTGTCACAATTAGTGAACTAACACTGATGCATTCTTAATAACTAAAGTCCATACTTTATTTACATTTCCTCAGTTTTTCTCTAATGCTCTTCTTATGTTCCAAGACCCCATCCAAGATACCACCTTGTGTCTAGTAGTCATGTCTTCCTTAGGCTCTTCCTACTTATGATAGTTTCTCAGACTTTCCTTGTTTTTGATGGCCTTGACAATTTTGAGGACTAATGGTCAAGTATTCCTTAGAATGTCCCTCTATTGGGATTTGTCTGATGTTCTTCTCATGACTAGACCACGCTTGAGTTTTTGGGAAGAAGACCATAGCAGTATACTGCCATTCTTCTTTCTCGAGTACATACTATCAACGTGACATATCACTTATGATGTTGACTGTTATCACTTGGCTAAGGTACTGTTTGCCAAGTTTCTCCACATAACATTTAAAATTATTTTTTTCCCAGGGCGCCTGGGTGGCGCAGTCGTTAAGCGTCTGCCTTCGGCTCAGGGCGTGATCCCAGCGTTCTGGGATCGAGCCCCACATCAGGCTCCTCTGCTAGGAGCCTGCTTCTTCCTCTCCCACTCCCCCTGCTTGTGTTCCCTCTCTCGCTGGCTGTCCTCTCTGTCAAATAAATAAATAAAATCTTTTTAAAAAATTATTTTTTTCCCTTCCCGTACTGTTTTTGAAGGGCAGCTACTATGTACTTAAAGAATGGGGAGTTATTGGGCCGCCTGGGTGGCTCAGTAGTTAAGTGTCTGCCTTTGGCTCAGGGCGTGATCCCAGAGTCCTGGCATCCAGCCCCATATCGGGCTCCCTGCTCCGCTGGGAGCCTGCTTCTTTCTCTCCCACTCCCCCTGCTTGTGTTCCCTCTCTCGCTGTCTCTCTCTCTCTCTCTGTCAAATAAATAAATAAAATCTTTAAAAAAAAAAGAATGGGGAGTTATGTTCCACCTTTTTGATGGTTGAGTGTCTACATAAGAATATATTACTACTAATTTTTGTTCAGGTTGTTCTAACTTTGGCCTTTGGGAGTTCTTTCAGTTAGCTTGTTGGACATAACCCCATCCTTGTGGGTTTCGGTTTTTTGTTTGACCACTTTCTTACTTTCTGGCACTACCAGGATGCTCTGGGCTCATTTGTATGTTTCTTATCCTATTCGTAGGATCTACCATTTCTTCAAGGAGTCCTGATTCTTTCTGTTGGAGAACAGTATTAGAAATCAAGATGTGGGTGTTCTGTGTGCTCATTGCTACTGGGCTATCATTGCTGCAGCACATTCTGAGTTGATCAGAATGAGGAGATATACACATGCATATTGACTCACATGCATGTATTTATTTATATTTGTATATGTAATAATCTATATCTATTTTAAGCTAAACATGGATTTGTACAGATGTTTCCAACTCTGATCTATTACCCGTGAATCATTATAGTCTCCTCTGCTTATCTGTTACTTCCCACTCCCAACAACCTGGCTTGGTTGGGAGATTTTTTTATGTTCATGTTAGGGTAGGTGAGAACATTGACAGTTGTCTCTATGGTTGAGTTTAGGGAGAGTTTAGCTATAGGTTGATTAAAAGTTCCTGAAACTAAAAATGACTAGAAGTTCCTGAAACTAAAAACTAAAAATGCTAAATGTTTCTCTTAGTTTTAAAACTTATCAGAAACAAGCCTTTGTTAAGAACTAGGATCTATCCCAATTTCCACATTTTGCACCTCATTGTCAGATTAAATAACTCTGATACAGTTAGGTAGTCTGTTCCTTGGTTATGCATTTATTTTCTCAGGTTTTTTTTTTTTTTCTGATAGTTACAATACCTTGAGAACACTGGTGGTGGGGGGCGGAAGGAGAAAGACCTGTTCTATGTGAGGTGGGGAAAATCCATTTAGTGATCTCCAGCTAGTTGTCCGAAGTACCTATATAAGACTCAAAGAGTAGATTTATTTCTTGGCAATATGTAATCCAAATGTGATTGTTAACATTTTAATTTTATTTGATTTTATTCAGGCTAATGTACGCTAATTTTAAAGTGTTCTGATTAATGTTGCAAGTATTGCATATAGAGTGGTAACCAAATACTATAAATTTGTGTTGGGCACAATTTTAATATTTTATTTTAAATATTTGAGATACTTTCTGAAGTCTGTGTAACAAGTTTGACGGTAGGGAGCTGTCATCTCAAATTTTTCCTTTTTGCCCTCCAAAATTTATTATGAACATCTTCAGAAAAGATGAAAAATGTGTTCGGTGAACACCAGCATGCTCACCTCTTAGATTCTACAATTACCATTTTGCCTCAATTTGATTAAACTTTTTTTTGTAATTTTGATTAAACTTTTCCTTAAAAAAATTCTTATGTCCCTTCGAGTTCATGGAAATAATTTTTAAGCCAAGGGTACGAACAAAATAAAAATAAAGTCTTTCTGCTTACATCTACAATAAAACTGTAAAACACAGCAAATGTACAGAATCATAGTAAATAAATGGCTACTAAAATGGGTAAATGGTACTGTTATCATATTGCTTCTTTGCAGCATGGCATGTCTCCTCTCTCATGTGCTTTGTTAATGCCCTTACCCAAATTACTTTTTTCAAGCTGCTGCAAGATCTTGTTATAGCACATACCAATGCTATTTTTTTTTCATTTGGTACAAACCGCATTTATATATTGTTTTCCTCTGTTCTTTGAGCTCCAGGCAACAAAAGTCGTACCACTTGCTGCCAATCTGGCACTGGAATTCTCCATTATAAGGTAGTCCTCTAGATGATCTAGACTGGTTTTTATGGTGAAATATAAATATGGTAAAAAATTTTATAGAAACTTCCTATACCCCTGAGTGTCCTTGCCCATATCCCAGAGGCAAAAAACCTGAATTGAGAGACGGCATGTGTTTAAGTACCACTTGGCCACCTACTTACTAGTTGTATAATGTTGATGGAGTCTCATCTTCAGGGCTCCCAGTTTCCTTACGTAGAGAATGAAAATGTCTGATTCCATGATCATTAATACCCTTTTTTTTTTTTTTTAGCTGTGATGCTTCTGTGACTTGGCTAGTGTTGGAGTACTTGAACTGGCTGGCCAGCTATGCCACTTGGTTTTTATGTCTAAAGTATGTTGACATTTTGTTGAACTATGAGATGACAGATCAGGAGTCTCAAAATTCTTGTCAGTGAATATGGAACCCTTATATATGGTTCTGTACCAGTTCCAAAATGTGACCACTTTCTCTGGCCTTAGATTCCCTTTAAGGGAAAGGGAATCTTCTTGAGTATTTCATCACTATAGCAACACACAAAACTAGAAGGGTTTGATCTAAAGCAGCCATACTCAGTAAATATGGTTCAGAGTGGCTCAAAGATCTGGGGAGACTGGAATAGTCATTTCCTTTTAGGTATCTTAACTAGGGTGTGTATAAATGAATTTGTACTTCAATCCATTAATTTAAAAATTCTTTGGGTAAATTTGCTTGTACATGGAGTGTCCGTTTACTGTCATTAATGGGGTTTGAGGAAGGGGCAGAATAAATATGTATAAATATGTGTGAACTGCCATATTTAACTTGGAAGCCCATATTTGGGGATAAAGTATCTAATCTTAAATTAGATAGCAGTGGTGAAGGATGTTGTTAAGAGATTTTGAAGCCTGTTCTACTCATATTGAGAACATCATAGAACACTGGTTTGGTTTCACTGGACATCTTGTCTAGAGAGTAGAGTTGAATAAGTGATTTTTCATATACTACTGTTAGAACTTGTTTGATATTGATATAAAGGTCCTTATAATACGGGAATTCCTGATTAGGAATCTGGAAACCATACCTGGTGCTTTCCATACTGTACAAAGTGCTTTCAGGATTGCAACCCTGGCTTAGACCTGCTTCAGTAAGCCGCTGTCCTATGGTAAAGTTGACTAGCAAATTAGTAAAAAAAGGTCAAGGCAGTTGTACTTTAAGGTAGTAGTAGTAGTTGGTCTGCTACCTTGCATCTTGTATTTTCAGCAAAAGGATGACCTTTAGGCCACAGATTTGTTTAGCCCTTAAGGTGGGTATTGGTTTGACCCATATTTTCGTTTCATTTTTCTGCACTTGCCTAATCCTTCTGTGATACTGCTAGTGCTTGCTCTTATAAGACCTTAGGGGGACCAGATAAGCTAAAGAGGAGGGATAGGAGATGCCTATATCTCATTCTTCAGGTTAATGCTTCCTAGTTTTTTGTTGTTGAGGATTTCTCAGCAGTTCTGTTATCCTCATGAGCCCTGTCTTTCTTCTCAAGGACATTCAGAGTATGTGAAACCTGAGGACTGCAAGTAGCTGTAAGCAGCTTCACATTCAGCATATCTTTCTTTTTGAGAATATGGATAAGCTCCAAATAATCTTTAAAATGATGGCTTTCAGGCCACCTGGAAAAAAAAAAGGTAGTTTGGGGAGCTCATCATTGTGGGAATTCTGTCTTTAACTTTATGGACTTTAACTTCCTGCACCTCTACTTTTTAAAAAAGAACATGAGCCAGTTTTTATCAATTCCTACAGTGGTGTTTTTTTTTTTTTTTTTGCATATACATATATATTTTAACATTACAGATGAGTTTGGCCTATTATTTCATTTATCCCTCAGAGTTAGGCTCCAGTGAGGTCTGTAAGGGCAAGCATATTTAATCCTCATTTCATAAAGAATGAGAGACACAAGACAATAAGTTACTTCCGTTCACATCTCAAAGATACTTAGCAGGAAAGATTGAACAAACCTATACCTTCTGATAAGCCGCCCTTGAAATTATTTCCACCTTCCTTCGGCAGACTGGTAGTTAAGTGTTGAAGATTCGTTGATGCATAGTACCAACTCAGTATGTGTCATAGCCCTGTTTTGGCAGGCCCAATTCTATTGTCACTGTCATTTCCTTGTTTTAAAAAGTTGAGGGTTGAGGCACATGGGTGGCTCAGTTGCTTAAGCCTCCGACTCTTGGTTTTGGTTCAGATCATGATCTCAGGGTCGTGAGAATGATCGAGCCCTGCATTGGGCTCCACACTGGGCGTGGAGTTTGCTGAAGATTGTCTCTCTCCTCTCCCTCTGTCCCTTCCCGCCCCGCCCCCCTCCCCCTGTTTGTGCACTCTCTCTCTCTTAAAAAAAAATAAAGTTGAGGGTTTTTTAATTTGAAGAATCATAAATTTGTTGAAAGGTAGAAAAACAGAGACCCATGGGTCTGCGTAAGCAATTTACTGGTTTCCTAGCTTTCTGTGTCTCATTTTTCCTTTTGCGTAGATTTGCTTAGCTGTTGTAGTAACTGGTGTTTTATATGCCTGTAACCATTCTTGATTTCTCTGAATATCCTGAGACTCTGGTGGTGCCCCATTTATATAAGCTGTTCAAGAAATACCATGTGGATTGAATAGAAAACAGTTTTGTTTACCTTGGCAATGCTCTGGCAACTTACTGCTTGACATACAAGTTAAAAGAGGGGTATGCTATAAAACTAGAATGAGAGGCACTCTGATTGAGGTAGGTCACTCAGTTCTTAAAATGTGCTTTATAAAAGAAGCCTGAGGCAATGTGAAGAATTCTTTTTTTAATAATAATTTTTTTATGTTATGTTAGTCACCATACAGTATATCCCAAGTTTTTGATGTAAAGTTCCATGATTCATTACTTGCGTATAACACCCAGTGCACCATGCAATACATGAAGAATTCTTAACCCATAGGGTCAGATCACATGGGAGCTTTTCTAAGTAACTTGATGGCTAACTTGGTTGAGAGAACTGTATTTCTACTATTTTCAACTCCTTGATTTCTTGAACCCCACTATATTTTATGATGAAAATACCAGGATATTAATAATACACTCTAGAGAAATGCTCATCAGTGGAGACTGAAGAATAAAGCAGAGTATGGGAATTTTGGTAATGATTCAGCTCTAAATTGCTCTTGGAGATGAGGAGAGGTGCAAGGAATGGAGCTGGAATGAAAAGAATTTGCATGTTGCTAGCCTCATAGCTAGGATATAGAGCACTAAATCTTTACCCCTCAATCTTCACCCCTCAATCCATCTGAAGAAAAGGGTAGATATGGTTTAATTTAACTACTAGTTGCTAATTTGGGACAGACTTTCCCAGTGTTCTGCATTTCAGTAACTTATTTTTCTTTGATCTCTTTTCCAGATCTTCCTCAGAGGAATAGGCTTGTTGCTCTGCGGTGTTAGTGACCCGTTCCCTTTGACGATCCCTAGGTGGAGATGGGGCATGAGGATCCTCCAGGGGAAAAGCTCACTACCACTGGGCAACAACCCTAGGCCAGGAGTTCTATCAAGATTCTTCCCTGGGCCCAGGGAGGAAGATGAAGTCTCAAAACAACCACCACCCATCAGAGGTGTGTAAGTTGTCTCTAAAAGCATAATTAATAGCTATTAATTTTGATCTTGTTTTATGTTGCACATAACTTTCCACTGAGATTGTTTCCATCATTATCAACCGTGTCTGCTTTGGTAAAAATAGCTTCCTAACTAACCTGGGAAGTAACTGGGTGTGAAATGGGTGAAAATGATGTGAAGAGAGTAGCAGTCTGCATGAGTTAGGATGTTTAGGGTGGGACTAGTGTGTGGTAGAGACTCACAGTTAAATTGTTCTTTCTTTTAGGAGAACATGGGCAACAACTGCCACATCTGTGACATTGATCATGGGCAGATCATCATTTTGGACCCTCTGGTCCCCAAAGTCAGTCTTGAGGCCTTGTTGGGGAATTTTGACAATCATTTCCATACTTCAAGATGGCTTAGGATGTCTTTGGGATAAAACACAAAACAGCTGTTTGAGAAGATAAATAGGAGTTGTATCTTTTAATGCTGTCCTTGCTGATTAATGGAACCTGACCAGAAATAGCACAAAGTTTCTGTTGTCAGGTAAGATCTAAAGAACCAGGACCTTGTATATTCTAGGTTGGTGATAAGAGAAGCTGATTAGGGGGATGCAGGTTGGGAGATGGAGGTAACCATTTAGTGAGTAGTAAACCCCGATTATACAGATTTTGTAGAGATTATTTCACCAAAAGACTGAGTGTGATGGATGGTGTTTCCAGTGACTCACTGAGTGTTATTAGGCAAGACATTTTCCTGTGTTTGCCATAGTTTCCTATTCTTCTGAACAAAGAACTTGTATTAGTTTTATCTCTAAGGACTTAAAAACTTCAACTTTATATGTTTCTAAGCTTTGTACAGATAGTTTCTATAGCTCATTAATTTGAATCTTCCTATAACTCTTGCACAGTACTCAGTTAATACTTCTATATGGCATTTACATGGTTTTCTCTCATTTTTTATAGCTCCTGATTGTTCCCTTCTTATCTGCCAAATCACTGTCTCCTAAAAGCAGTGCAGAGCACAAGAAAGTGGAACATACATAACAAAGGAAGATCAACATGCCTGGCATGCTAGCATTTTAGAACAGCGGAATGCAGTAAGTTGTTGTTGGTGTAATCCTGTGAGGGTCACTTTAGAGCTCATAGCTGTTTGTTGTAGGTTTGTGTAGGATGAGGCATGATGGTCTAACATGGAGGGGGTACCCAGTGTGAGATCTGAGGATAACCAGTAACCTGTATTACCAGCTGGGTTCACTGAAGCAATTCAAAGATTTTACAGTCTGCATACCAATTGTGTCCCAGTAATTGAGTCTCACCTTGTCTCTTCTTTATCTTCACTGTATAAATGCTTTGCCACTCGTAGAGGCCTAAACTGTAGAAGCCTAAAACAAAAAGAGTTGTTTGGGTTTTTTGTTTTTGTTTTTGTTTTGCTGAAAGGGTGGCTCTTTCTCACCTTCTCTTGTGAAAGAATCAGTCTGCAGTTAAGATTTAGTGTTAAAGGAAGCCCAGTCCATGAAGCTGCCATTATAGTTGTGAAGCATGTGAAAATGAAATTTTTTAAGGAATGGGAAAAAGTAAAGATATAAACTGAGGGGATTGACTAGGTGCTCTGTAAGGGCCCTTTATTATAATATTCATACATCTGTGGCATCTTGTTTGGCTCTATTGGAAATCCTTGTAAACAGTTGAAGCAGAATATTAAAGAGTACACATTCTGTGTTTAAATCTTCTGCCACCCATTAGGTGTATGGCCTTTGTCAGTCTCGAGTTTTTGGTTAGACTTGTAGGTGACGGTTAAATGAAATCATGTAAGTGTTTAGTACAGTGTTTGGCCCGTGGTAAGTAAAAGGTAACCCAAGAAGTTTTATAAGCTCATTTGACACAATACAGGTGACCACTAATACCATCTAGTGGCAGGCAGAATTGGCATGTTTTGGTTCTATGTAAGAAATTTGTAAGGTAAAAGTTTATTAATAGAAAACCTCTATGTTGTTGGTGGTTGTTGTTACAATAATTATTATTGTTAGTAATATAAATAGTATTGGTACTAATAATAACTTATTGTAATTATTAATGCACTTTTTGGTTTTCTTTTGTTGTCCTTTTTTGTGACGCTTCTCATATGCCTTTTGTGCCCATTACTGTATCTTGTCTTTACTTCTTACCCTCTTCCTCTGAATGTCTGCCTTTGCTTGTCTCTTTCACTCATAAGTGTGTATTTCTTTGCTTGTCTATTTCTTTCTTGAATCTCTTTGATTGTCTTTCTCTATCTAAAGTGTGTCTTAGCCATCCATGATTCTCTTGCTAGTTTCTTCTCTGTGTATCTTTGTCTCATTTTGCTTTTTGTTCCTAAGAGTGGTCTGTGCCTTGTCTTAGATGTCTTTCTAGTTTTTTCTTCATTTTGTTACTGATTCTCTTTGCTCTCCTAGATCTGGCTCTTCTTTCAGTGTTCTTCCCTTTGTGTCTCTGTGTCACATGCTGTGTGCTTTTTGTTCATTTCTTGTTCTGCCTATACCTCTCTTCTTTTACTGTTGTGTGAACTCTGATTGTTCGTCTTCCCTTCCCCTTCTTGTTGGTTTGACATTTCACTTTTTTCTCATTCTGGATTCCCTTCTGCTTTTTCTACTCAATATCTCACATTTCTCTTTTCTATATGTTTTTTCTGCCTCTGTTGGGCCGTTTTCTCTCTCTTTTTTTCCTGCTAAGTGTCTCTTTGTTCGTTGTGGTTTTCTGTCTCAACATTCACCTCTGTTCTTTGTGATCTTCCATTTTCAGCATTCATCTCTGTTCTCTTGTTTCTTCTCTGCTTTTCCCCTTCTGCTTACCTTTGAGTATTTCAGCTTTTTTATGTGTCTGTGTTCCCCCTCTTTGACTTTCTGCAGTCCTCTCTCCTTGCATATTTTTGTGCATCTGTGTGGTCATGTGTGTGTGTTTGTGACAGAGGGGTTTCTTAACCCCTTCCCAATAGGTACAGAGCGCCAGCTATCAAAATAAGCATTGCAGAGCTGTTCATTATGCCAGGACACCCTGTGAGATGATCCAAGACCTATGATGGACAGAAGGTGGAAGGCCCATAATGAATAGAGGGCCCAAAGTAAAAGACAGATGATTTGAGACTTGAGACCTGAAGGCAAACATGGAAAACCTGTGTTTCAAGATAGATGGAATCCTCAGGCTTGAGACCATCAAAGCCGTGACAGCTATGATATAAAAAGGTGGCCCCTGTTGGATAGAAGACCTGACTGAGTTGGATGGAAAGTTGAAATCTTGAGTTAGATAGAAGTCCAAAGACCCACAGTGGGAGACTGTAGGCATCTAAGATCCAAGGATGGAAGGCCCCAGACACGCATAAAGACCCAGGACTCCTGCCTGTCTAGGTGGACGGAAGGCTGAAGAGAGAAAGGTGTCTTAAGACTAAATTAGATGGGAAGCTGGAAGCCCATGACACAGAATCCAGGAAGGATAGAAGCCCCAAGACCAAAGATGAGAACACTAAACCCCAGCTTTTTTCTCTTGCCATCCTCCCTACCCTTGGATATGTTCAGTTCTCCCTTTCCACTTCTTATGTTTTTATTTAAGCCCACTTCTTTTGAGGAGCCCTTTTTGATGTTGCTATTACTTTAAGAAACGTATCTTTAGGTTGACAGTATTATGCTTGGGCCAGTCTTAAGCCAATTTTTATCACGGTTTTAATCCATTTATTAAGTGTTTATTTTTTAAATTTCCATTTCTCTTCACCTCCACTCCTTGAGAGACACATATAGGTAACATTATATATCAGTCCTCCCTTTTCTTTAGAAGCTCTAGCCTGATGAGCAAAGGCAAGCATCAGGCTGTTGGGGGGAAAAAGTGCCAGGCTATCTAGAGGAAATGTGAAGAGATGTTCCAGGCCAGTGAGAAGAATTAGACAAGAAATACCCAGATGTACCAGCCTGTTGAGAAGCACCAGCCTGCAACACCTTCTTCTTTGAGCTTGGGTGAGCAGGATTCTTGGGGTTTGGGATTCCTAGTGATGGTTACAATGAAATGATTGGGCCTGGGATGGAGTGAGGCCCCAAGGAGACAGTTTGAACTCCCTGCTTATAGTAGTGGCCTAATAATTTGGTAGATTGTGACAACACTGCTCCTGGGTTTAATACCCACCTCTAGGCTTAAAGGTGAGAAAACTTGGGAATATTTAGCAGGATTAATCCTTTCCTTGATTTTTCCCCCTTACCACGTGGGAAGATAATTTAAATAACAGAATATATGTGAAAGCACTGTAAAGCACAGAAAAAACAAGGCATTCTCATTAATAGTATATTGGCAGCCATGCACAGCTAACATTTAAAGTGCACTGTCAATAGTGAGGAATTATGTAACTTAGGAGTCATCACGCCCTTTCCATAAAGGGTCAGATGGTAAATATTTTAGGTTTTGTGGGCCGTGTGGTCTCTGACATATTTTTTTCTTTTACAACCCTTTAAAAAGGAAAAACTATTCTTAGCTTGTGAACTGAGTAAATTTGGTCTGGGGGCCATAGTTATCACCCCTGATGTAAATACCAGGGACTGTGTGCTGAATTATATTATTTCTGCGTACCTGTCCCTGTGCACTAAGGATGCAGTATTTATTTATGATCACATCCAGGTGACTTGAAGAAAAATAAGTGAATGTGCTTTGTAAACTATAAAGCACTTAAAGGTTTATGAGTTTCAGAGTTGATGAATGAATATTGATTACATATTATCTACATTCTGCTGTACTAGACACTGTAGATACAAAGATGAAAAGGAGCCTGAATAAAGTACATTGTCAAAAGTATTTAATATTATGCAGATATTAACAATTGTTTGATAAATGAATAACTCCTGTATTTGTGGCTATCGTGTTTCTGCTGCTCTGGTAATTTTAAGTAAAAATACAGTATTCCAGGTAGCAGAGAAGCAAACACATGGAAACTGCTTTGAAACCATAAAATATACTGCAAACACAGGGGATTAAGCTATTGTGAGCACTTAAAATGTGCCGGATACCATACTAGGTGCTACAAATGTCAATGGGAAAAGACATGTTCTCGTTATGGAATTAAAAATTTCAGATGATAAGGTGCGTATTAAAGTGCCTTATAAACTAGAGTACTATATAGATACCAGGGGGTTACATGTTTATGAATGGATGAATATTAATTGCCTTTTATGGGCCATGTACTGTTTGGGTACTGTGAAATCTAAGATAATTCTCCCATGTAATAAGAGGGAGGATTATGTCCTAAACTATTTAGATGTAAGGAATTAGCTATTGCTTGTTTTAATCAAGACTTTACTGGTCATGTCAAATTAGATGATCACCAGTATATTTTCCCAGGTGACAGGAAAATGTAATGATTGAGATTGCCCTTGCACTTTCTAAAGTGCTATATAAATATATTAGCTGTTTTCTGTGTGAATAAAACTTTCTGTGAGGTAGGCATTTTCTCTACAACATTCTCATTGTGTGCTTGACATCCACTATGGTGAAGGTAGTATAAATAGTTATACAAACTGAGGGTTTAAATACTTGTTGAATGAATGAATATCATCAGTTGCTCACTAGGTAAACTCACTATTATAGGCACTAAAGAGATACACAGACTTATCATTTCATTGTGCTTATAGCTGAGAATAAGGCAATACATGTGTAGTATTTTGGGAACTCTAAAGCACCATGTAAATGTAACTACTTATTTTCTAATTTGCTGCTGAGTACCAGGCTTATAAAATTATATCACAGTCATTATATTATATCATTATATCAAATTATATCACTGTTGAACACTCTGAATATAATATATAAAGGATTAAATATCTGATAAATGTAAAACTGGATAATAATTGTCTCTTATATGCCAATCTCCTTGCTAGGCATTGGGGATGTGAAGATAAACCATCTTTATTGTGTCCTGGGTAACAGCAGATAATGTATAAAATCAGTTTATAAGTTTTACGCTGCCATACATGTAAAAACAATATCTGCTGAGCGAACATTGATTATTTACGCTCTTTTATCCCCAGAGATAGCAAGTGGGGATGCAAAAATTCATTATCAGAAGTCTGTGCAAATTTAAGGAAATAACTTGGCTTAATGAATGATTACTGGCTACTTTCTATGAGGCTCTGAACTGTGCATGCCCTAGGATATGAAAATGATTTTATCCTTATGCGGTGTTCATTGAAGGAAATAAGGAAGATCCAGACTAAAAGTTACTTAAGCACTGCAAAGCTTATTTAATAAAAACGTGGGGGAAAATGAAATTCTGCCAGGCAGTATGCTAAATGCTGACCTCTGTGGAAATATAAAATCCGAATCAGAGGTGTACTTGCTCCCTGGCCTGGCTGAAGAGATGGCAAATATTTTTAAGAATCAAGGTGTTAGAGTTCTCTATCAGTCTTTAAAATGCTGAATGCTGAAGGTGGAGGTGAATTTGATCCACCCTGGCCTGGCTTGAGTCATTAAAAGAGTAAAAATAAATGGCTCTTGTTTGCTTTTAGATTCATTTGATAAATAGAACATCTTTTATGTGGAATACATCATTCTAGGTCCTAAGAGAAGTGAAATGGGCCATGTCTAAAGGGCATTAGAATACAGATTATAGATGAAGATAAGAAAATACCATTGAGTTTTGAGCAAATATTTGAGTGCCCATTCTCTGGAAGGTATTATGCTAGATAAATTAGTTGAGTGGGTCTGGTCCAGAAAACGCACATTTACATGCCTTGGAGATTAAAAAAATAGAAAAGGCATGGTTCTTTTAATATTAAATGAAGACATTATTCCTGGTTCTAGAAAGTCCCAGTGTCACTTGCTCATTGACTAGTTTGAAGCCTGATACAAGGGCGCTTAGGGCTTGTCCTTTAATTCATTACTTTAATACTCTGTTTTTATTATAGATGAATGATTTAAGATGAGATGAAATAACTGGTTTTAAAAATACTTGCTCATTGTCCTGGCTTAGAGTCAGGAAGCCACTTGAGCAACAGATTTTTTTTCTGTTTTCCGTATTTTGTAAAAATTTATAAAAATTTATTTACCCTGAATAAAGTACTGTTCTCAAATGCTGAGAATTTAAAAGTCCTAGAGCAAAATGTAATTTAATCTCTCTAGTTTATGGTGGAAACACAAGAACAAATTTAATAAGCGTTCTTTTATTAGTTGAAAAAACATTATTGAGCAGCTGTGATATTAAGACACTGAGAACAAGTGACCATCTTCTCTTCAGCATGTTTCGTAGAGTGGGAATAAGAGAAGGCTTTCTATTCATTCGTACTAACATTGAAGATGATGTTAAATTGGAACAGATCTGGTGTAAAATGCACTTAGTTTACCTTGGAGATGCAATAAAACAAAACAAAAAAATGGAATGAAATTCTACCTTAAATGGAAGTGTCTGTATCAAGGTATTCTGCTAATTGCTAGACAGAAAACAAAAAAAGATCATGACTGAAAGAAACTTGCTTTTTTATTAGCTTGGAGACTAGAATATAAGAAGTTACTGTTCATTTCTTTTTTTTTTTTTAAAGATTTTATTTATTTATTTGACAGAGATAGAGACAGCCAGTGAGAGAGGGAACACAAGCAGGGGGAGTGGGAGAGAAAGAAGCAGGCTCATAGTGGAGGAGCCTGATGTGGGGCTCGATCCCGTAACGCCGGGATCACGCCCTGAGCCGAAGGCAGACGCTTAACTGCTGTGCCACCCAGGCGCCCCTGCTGTTCATTTCTTGACTTACGCATTCTACAAGTACATTTTAGTGCCTATTGCATAAGGCTTTTTGCTATGTTCCCAGTTTGCCCCAGAGACATGGAAAGTGAATGCTTTCCTAGAGAACTTCTAAAACTTTCCTTTTGGCTTGTTTTCTGATTAGGGGCATGGCTTAGTCCCTTAATAATGTTGTGGGTTTTAATTCCTGTTCTTTTACCACTCTGGCCACTACAATAAGCAGGGTTTTCTACTGAGCTAGCTCTTTAAGTGTGAGGAAGTTTCCTTAGAGCAGACAATTTATTTTTCCCGGCCCATCTCTCAGGAAAAATGGCTGTGACCACTGCTGGGCAGAAGGAGGGATGACAACTAATTTCCAAACCCCAGTCTCATTGGCACCAGCCTTGGGGAAACACTCCTACTCAAGCCACAGTTGGTTTTGAAACGCATTTATCAGTTTTATCTGCTTTTAATTCTTTATTTTACATTCTGATGAATATACACTGCCTAAATAGATCTCTTTGAAGAACAATCTTCAGATGGTACATAACATAATGGGAGAGACATGATTTCTCTTGCAACAGCTTTTCAACTTAACCTTTAAAAATCTCACCATCAAAACATGTCAAGAAAGGATCTCTTATAGTGGAATTATGTCAGTGACTAAAAATAGCTTAATTTTACCATGTTTAAATTTTAAAAATAATAGAAATTGGAAGTAATTGGCAAAAACTGGAGGTAAACAATAAAAAAAAATCCTCAATCCAGGGCCCAACTGGGTTTGACCTTTTCTATTTTTAAATCACTCACAGAGGGTGGGATTAGGAGGAAGAGTGAAAGAGAAGGTCAAACCAGTTTCTAAGGGCAGCCTGCTTGTGTTTTGGATTGGTTTTAAGAGCATTACTACCTCCAAATCTAACTAAGGGATTGCTTTTTTTAGTTTAATGCAATTCCAATAACTGGTCATTGTTGAGATGAAGACACAGTAGTTTGTCTCCACTCTCTTCTATACGTTTTTGAAAAAAATTTTGGACTAAATGTCAACTAAATACTAACGTTTGGCTTTTAATATGTGGTATCAGCTGGATTCTGTAACACTCCTGTTTTCAGATTGGGGTCGGGGAGTACCTTATTGGAAATTGGAAAGGAGAAAGTAACTAAAAGCCTTCCTTTCACAGTTTCTGGCATCCTAAGACAACCGCTACTGATAAGAATAAGAACATGCTGTCATCTGATTTTTATGGCATAAGTGAAATTGTGAACAAATCCATTCTTAAAGAAAATGGCTTCATCTCTACCTTTCTACCTAAAGGGGAATCTCTGCCAAATACTTGATAAATGGGAAGATATATTTGGACTTGTGAACTGATGTGAAATGCAGAATTTTTGAGCTTTGAGTATTTCGAAGATTGAAAAATCTTGCTCAGCATGGATGACCACAAAAACAGTCTAAAGCCATCTACATGTCACAACTGAGACAATTTGGGGAATGTTGTCTAATGTCAAATAAAATGTACTGTTTTGAAAGTTTTGTATTTTGATGTGACAAGTTCTACCTCAGTGTTCCTAGGTACACTATTAATCTTTCTCTCTCTCTCTCTCTCTCTTTTTTTTTTTTTTTTTACTGCCTTCACCCACCTTGGATAAATGGTTTGAGGTCTCATTTCTTTATTCCTTCAGTTGTTTTGGCCAGGGATACTGAGAAGTACAAACCCAATAGAAAAAAGTGAGAAGCAAAAAACTATTGAGGTATGGGGGTGGTATAGGAGTAAGACATAACAAAAGTTTTTGTAAGGAGGTGGGAAGTAGAATGTATTCAGGCAGGAAATCACTGTAATTAAAAAATCCTGACTAGGTGAATGGATCTTTGGTGTTCTAGAATTCTGAATGGTTAAATACCTGAATACTAGATTGGTGACTTCATGGGTATATGACTCCTTGCAGTGCTTATAGGGAGGAGTTTCTACTCCTTTTTTGACAATTAAACCAACAGTGTCTTTGAAGAAAGTCTTAAGTCATTATGGGCTATGTGACTTCAGGACATGTACTTATAATACTGATGCTTGGGGAACTCATAATAACCTTGTTAATAAAGGGTAGGGTGTCAGGTGATAAAATTGACCCATATCATGGTGTGTTGCTTTTGAAAGGGAATGGAACTAAGTAGCCCTTACTGTTTATTTTCATTTCTCTGCAACACTATGTTGCGTGGGACAGGGAAAATTTGGTGGGGGGAAAAGTGGAGAGGGTACCAAACAGTTCTTGCTGAGGTTATTCTTGGCTGTCTAATGAGGCTCTGTCTCCGTTGGCAGCTCTGATTCCCTCATGGGCTGATTTACCAGTCTCCTTGTCATTTTGTTCTGCTTACTCCTGGGTTTGTGGTATCACTGGTGCTCAAAATTCTCAGTTACAGTCCTCTGATGGAGAGGAAGTGAAAAGCACCATGTCCTCTGCTTTAATGAGGAAGGGTTGGATATGGCAGTTTTAAAGGGGCAGCAGGAATATTTAGAAAATATGAAAACATATTGTAGTATTTTCCAGCTTTTGTATATTCTATGGAATAAGGATGAGGTGGTCACTGTGTGCTCCTCGTCACGTTTTGTTCTAGGCCAAAGCCACACCACAGATTAATTTGTGCCTCCTGTCCGGTTACTCTTACCCTTGGTTATGAGAAGTTTTCTTCAGTCATTTCTTTGGAAAAGGTAATGTTACTGGGACTAGTAGGCATCGGTAACCTACCATTTCAAATAGAGAATTTTATAATTTAAGTTGGGTCTAAAATTGAGCCAGCCGTTCTGTTCACAATGATTAGGCATAACAATTGCTAGTTAATAGGTGCAACTTTTATAAAAAAAAAAACATGAAGGGGGGCCAGGAATAGCAACTGAAGGATCTTGAGACCATTCCTAGGGATTATGCCAAATGATGGAGCATCATGACAGTTATATGGTAAATGGGGAAACCTATGAACAGGTCCCATATCTTTATTTTTTATTTTTATTTTTTTAAAAAGATTTTTATTTATTTATGTGACAGAGACAGCCAGCGAGAGAGGGAACACAAGCAGAGGGAGTGGGAGAGGAAGAAGCAGGCTCCCAGAGGAGAAGCCCGATGTGGGGCTCGATCCCATAACGCTGGGGTCACGCCTTGAGCCGAAGGCAGATGCTCAACGACTGCACCACCCGGGCGCCCCAGGTCCCATATCTTTAATCTCTTAACTATATTGCTTCCCTTGACTTGATAAAGGTGATCTCTTTTTAAAAGAATAATATGAGTGGGGTGCCTGGGCAGCTCAGTTGGGCGTCTGCCTTTGGCTCAGGTTGTGATCGCACAGTCCTGGGATCAAGCCCCGCATCGGGCTCCCTCCTCAGCAGGGAGTCTGCTTCTCCCCCTCCTTACTGTTTGTGCCCTATCTCTGTCTCAAATAAGTAAATAAAATGTTAAAAAAATAATACGAGTATAGTTGACCCACAATGTTACATTAGTTCCTGGTGTACAACATAGTGATTCAACTTCTCTATACATTATGTTATGATCATCACAAGTGTAACTACCATCTAACACCATACAATGTCATTAACAATACTATTAACTTCCTTACTCCTCTGATCTACTTCCATAATGAACCCTGTATCTCCCACTTCCTTTAACCTGTTTTGCCCAACCTCCTACCCCCCACCCTATGGCCACCATCACTTTGTTCTCTGTAGGTCTGGTCCTGCTTTTTGTTTATTCATTTGTGTTTTGTTTTGTTTTGTTTTTTTAGATTCCACATGACTGAATCCATATGGTATTTGTCTTTCTCTGCTTGACTTAATTCACTTGGATAATACCCTCTAGGTCCATCCGTGTTGTCACAAATAGCAAGATCTCATCATTTTTATTGCTGCTCAATATTCCATTGTATACGTATGCCACATCTTCCTTACCCATTTGTCTATTGATGGGTACTTGGGTTGCTTCCATATCTTGGATAAAGGTAATTTTAAAAATTTTATTTAAATTCAATTTAATTAGCATACACTGTATTACTAGTTTCAGAGGTAGAATTTAGTGATTCATCAGTTGCATACAACACCCAGTGCTCATTACTTCATGTGCCCTCCTTAATGCCCATCACCCAATTGCCCCATTACCCCACCCACCACCTCCCCTCCAGCAACCCTCAGTTTGTTTCCTATTGTCTTGTGATATCCCTCCCCTCTGTTTTCATCTTAATTTTCCTTCCCTTCCCCTATGTTCATCTGTTTTGTTTGTTAAATTACACATATGAATGAAACCATATGATAATTGTCTTTCTCTGATTGACTTACTTCACTCAGCATAATACCCTCCAGTTCCATCCACATCGTTGCAAATGGCAAGATTTCATTGTTTTTGATGGCTGACTAAAACTTCATTGTGTGTGTGTGTGTGTGTGTGTGTGTGTGTGTATAATCCATCTATCGATGGACATCTGGGCTCTTTCCATATTTTGGCTATTGTGGACATTGCTGCTATAAACATTGGGGTGAATGTGCCCCTTTGAATCACTGTGTCCTTTGGATAAATACCTAGTAGTACAATTGCTGGGTCATAGAGTAGTTCTATTTTTAACTTTTTGAGGAACTTCCATACTGTTTTCCAGAGTGGCTGCACCTGTTTGCATTCCCACCAATAGTGTAAGAGGATTCCCCTTTCTCCACACCCTAGCCAACATCTGTTGTTTCCTGGGTTTTTAATGTTAGCCATGCTGAGGTGTTATCTTACCGTGGATTTGATTTGTATTTCTCTGCTGATGAGTGATGTTCAGCATTTTTTTAATGTGTCTGTTGGCTATTTGTATGTCTTTGGAGACATGAAAGTCTTCTGCCCATTACTTGACTGTTTGTTGTTGTTTGTTTCTTTTGTTTTTTGGGGTGTTGAGCTTGGTAAGTTCTTTAAGGTTTTGGATACTAGCCATTTATCTGATAAGACATTTGTAAGTATCTTCTCCTATTCTGTAGGTTGCCTTTTAATAATAAAGATAATTTTTAAGGGGTTTTATTGCCACCAGTTCTTGGGTTTGCTACAGTTTTTCTCCCAGTACCAGCATTCCTAATGGTGATGTTCCATTTACCCACTCTGATTTCTTTTCCACTTGTACTCTAGATCAAAATCATAACTTCTCTAGAGTGCCAGAGTGATGAAAGTTTTCATCACTTGAATGCACAAGGAAAGATCAAAGGAATAGGGGAATATAGAATAGGGTAGGAAGAAGTTGAATTTAGGCAGACTTGCAGATAGCTAATTACTTAATTAGAACCTGTAATTTCTGTGGGGAACTCAGTGATGAGGAAGCAAATTTGCAGATAGAATGAAAAAACCTTATTTCTCTGGAAGAAAAATAAATGGAAGAGGAATGTTAAAGGTAGGATGGATTTTGAGGGCCTCACTTTTTAATTATACAAGAAACAATTGGATCTATCTCCCCAGACCTGGAATAAATCCCATCCCCTTTTCCTTTTAGAGTCTTTAAACAGTCAGTGATTCAGAAAATATCCCTGGGGATGCCATCCACGTTTTGAGAATAGAGGAAGAGATGTGGAATCCATTTATGATGGTGAGCTATTGTGCCCTCCCATTCCCATGGGACATTTGGCAATAATGCTGGAGGTTAAGAAACTGCTGTTTTATGACTGCAGTTAGAATCATTTTCATAGTGTGGTGGTTTTATTCCCTCACTCCAATTAAATTCCTTTGGATTTTGTGCAGGAGGGTGTTAGCCATGTAATTCTCAGAGTAATCAGCATTGTGTATATAAATGCACATAATAAAGATGAGGCACCTGAAGCCCAGAGAACATGACTTGCTCAATGTCATAAACATAGCTGATGTGAACCAACCCAGATCTAAGATCACTTGATGTCTAAATTAGTCCTTTTCTCACCTATATTCCCTATAGCCTCTTTTATGAGAAGGGAAACATTTTTTATGAGAAGAGTTTGGATTGTGAATAGTTGGGAATAGCTCTCCCTAATTATAACTAACCTTCAGCAGAGTACTTCATGTCATTATGTTCATGGAGAAAGTCTTACACACTACCTAAAGGCAGGATTATAGTAATTGTACATCATTCTTGGGAATCATTGCCTGAGTTTATATTTTGCTGTTGCCGCGTACTATGATATCATTAAATCTCTGCTTTTGTTTCCTCAATAAGATTGAGATGATGACAGTACCTATCTCATAGAATGTAGTCAGTTTTAAATTCGAAAATGCATGTAAGTACAGCAGTGTTTGTCACATAGTAAGCAAACAAATGCTAAGTATAATAATAATTTAACTAAATGGTTGAAGTGGGTATGACCACTTTTTGATAATTCACAAGGATTCATTATAAGTGAATTCTTATTGGGATTGGGGGTTGAAAGACATGCCGAGGATTTTCCAAAGAATGGGCCAAAAAGCCTTCAAGAAACCACAGTTTGCCCATGATCTTAGCTATTTTTATGCACATGGTCATCTTGGACCTGTGAGGAAGAGCTTGCCATTTTTTACTGTGTGTAAAAACATTGTTCCAAGGGGACAGATACTAAGAGAATTGTGAGAAATGTGTTTCTGTAAAGGACAGGATTTGAAACTCAATTTTTAACTTTTGAAGGGACCTCCACGCTGTTTTCCAAAGTGGCTGTACCAACTTGTATTCCCACCAACAGTGTAAGAGGGATCCCCTTTCTCCACATCCTCTCCAACATTTGTTGTTTCCTGCCTTGTCAATTTTTGCATAAGGTGGTATCTCAAGGTGGTTTTGACTTGAATTTCCCTGATGGCTAATGATTTTGAACATTTTTTCATGTGTCTGTTAGCCATTTGTATGGCTTCATTGGAAAAGTGTCTGTTCATATCTTCTGCCCATTTTATGATTTGTTTATTTGTTTCTCGTGTATTGCGTTTGAGAAGTTCTTTGTAGATCTTGGATACCAGTCCTTTATCTGTAGTGTCATTTGCAAATATATTCTTCCATTCCGTGGGCTGCCTCTTAGTTTTTCTGACTGTTTCCTTGGCTGAGCAGAAACTTTTTATCTTGATGAAGTCCCACAAGTTCATTTTTGCTTTTTTTTTTCTCTTGCCTTTGGAGATGTGTCATGAAAAGAGTTGCTGTGGCCGATGTCAAAGAGGTTGCAGCCTATGTTCTCCTCTATGATTTTGATGGATTCCTGTCTCACATTGAGGTCTTTCATCCATTTGGAGTTTATCTTTGTGTATGATGTGAGAGAGTGGTCAAGTTTCATTCTTTTGCATGTAGCTGTCCAATTTTCCCACACCCTTTATTGAAAAGACTGTCTTTTTTTCCACTGGATGTGTTTTCCTGCTTTGTCAAAGATTAGTTGACCATAGAGTCGAGGGTCCATTTCTGGAGTCTGTATTCTGTTCCATTGGTCTATGTGTCTGTTTTTGTGCCAGTACCATGCTATCCTGGTGATCACAGCTTTGTAATGTAGCTTGAAATCCGGCAACGTGATGCCCCCAGCTTTGTTTTTCTTTTTCAACAATTCCTTGGTGAGTCAGGGTCTTTTCTGGTTCCACACAAATTTTAGGATTGTTTGTTTCAGCTCTTTGAAAAATGTCATTGGTATTTTGATTGGGATGGCGTTGAAAGTGTAGATTGCTCTGGGTAGCATAGACATTTTAACTATTTTTATTCTTCCAATCCTTGGGCATGGAATGTTTTTCCATCTTTTTGTGTCTTCTTCAATGTCTTTCATCAGTGCTCTGTAGTTTCTAGAGTATAGATCCTTTACCTCTCTGGTTAAGTTTGAGAATTAAGTTATTCTGGAACTCCAAGATGTGGTGAAAGGTATAGAAGTGGTTTTAGCTATCTTGTCTAAACTAAACTAAGCTATTGCCTTCAAAGGGAAGAGAATAAAGAATATAGCTGCCACTGACTAATATTGCCTGAACCACACTATGATGGAGGAGACCTTCTTTAAAAGGTACTACCTATTTCTTGATACAGCAACTGACATTATTTTTGAGTTAGAACCCAAAACACCCATAAGGACAAGGGCTCTGGCCATGGGCACCTAAGGGTTGAGAAACAAGACATGAGATAAGGGACTTAATTGAACTATTGCCAAATAGAAATTACCACTGATTATGATAGATGGCAAGTTGGCTTTGGAGAAAACTCAGGATAAATAGTAAATCCTGCCATTTTTAGCAAAAGAGAGTGTGCTGGAATTCTACAATGTTGACAGAAAATAGCTCTAGTAACAACAACCCCATTAGGCACTCGATTGATTACCAGCATCCAAAGGTACAATAGTCATAACATTAGCTATTCTGAAAAGACTAAGAAGAAGTCAAAGCAAAGTTCTAACCATGATTTCCCTTCCATATCTAATCTGGAATCAGAGGTCCCTTTATTTCTTCCCTTCTATTTCTTGTCCTTTCCCTGCATTGCCAAGGAGAGGATAATGGCCAGAAGAAAGTCTGGATGATCTATAAATAGACCCTAGATTAAGCAGTGAATAAATACACCATGTGGAAATAAGAAATAGAATAGCCAATATCATGATTATGTTTCCAGTCAATATCATGATCATGCTAAGTCAGGCACTTGTCCCATTTTATGCCATTCTTAATTGAGCCAGAAAAACAGTGCTCAGTTCCTTCTTTTGAATGCCAATCCCTGAGTATTTTTTCCTCCATCAGGTTACTTTTTGATTGATCGTTTTTGTTTTTTGTCTTTACCTTCCCATCTTTGGAATAAGGCATGCTGGAGGAATGGCCAGTGTTAGAGGAAATAAGCCTGTAAAGGGAGTTACAGAAGTGACAGCAGGCTTTAGGATAGCAAGCCACAGAAGGACCCTGTTATCAAGCAAGGACTCCCATATTCTAGAAGCCCAAAACATTTTAATTTGGTGGGGGAGGAGAGTGCACAGTTATCTGATAGGCTGATTAACCAGATACCAATGCCATTTAGTTGCCTCTATAACCCTTGCTTATATTCTGATCCTTTCTCACCTTAGTATTTACAGATTTACCTTGCCAAGTTCTGCCTGTTCATTTCCTAATATCTCTGGAACACCATAATCTCACTTTTATAGAGCTAGCCTTGCGTACAGATAGAGATATATAGTGCCTATGTGGTGTGACTTCAAGGTACAAGAAGGCCTCATTTCTCAAGCCTATATTTCCCCTTCTTGGTAGCTGATGTCTGAAATCCCATTATTTACAGATGAGTCTTTGATTCTTTAATATGTGACAAAACAAGGACTATGTTTATTTTGTTTTTGTACCTGCATACAATCTAACAACAGTGTCTTGTGCATAGGTGATGCTCAACAAATATCTGTTGAATTTGACCTAAACTTCAGAATACACTAGGAGAGAAAACATTTTCATACATAAGGCAAGCTCAGTGTATAATAAATACATCACAGTTTCTTTCTCCCAACCCATAAAGATAGTATTAAACAATTTTGGCACTTATTCCTGCTAAGCTTAGTCCCTAGAGACTGCCCACAAATATACAATCGTCCCTTCTTGCTTGAAATGTGGCTGCCTAGCTAGACTACATTTCCCAGCCTCCTTTGCGCTTACATGTATGCAGATGATTGTTACAACCCCTGAAATGTGAGTGGAAGTAATGTGTGCCATTTCTGGGCCTGGATCTTAAGACTTAGTGTATTATTACCTCTCCACTCTCTCACTTCTTCCCACCACCTGCAACATAGACATAATAGATACCTACCTTCAAGCATACAGATGACAATCATTCCCTGTGAGATGGAAGTACTATTACTTGGTGAGAAAGCAAGTCCCTGAGTGACTAAAAAATAGAGTTGCCCCTCTAACCTGAATTTTCTACATTGGGAGTGTCATGTAGGAAAGATAATATTTGTTTAAGCCATTAAATTGTTGCTTTTCATCCTTACAATAGCCCGCTCTTCTTCCCATAACTCAAAACAACTGGATGCAGCCCCATAATCCTTTACATAGCATTTCAGGTAGCTACTATTAATAATTTAAAGTTGGCATGCAAGATAAAATTTATTTACCATCCTAACACTAAAGGATAAAATTTTAAGAGCAGATCATATTTTGAAAGAAGATGGTGGAGAAGCTGGAGAACAGAAGGCCTTTTGTCTCTGAGAGGACAGGAAAAGGGATTAGGAGAAACTGGAACAATACCAACCTTACCTTTAAAACCTCTTAGGCCTTCTCTGGTTCACAGTATAAGTTGGAAAGATGTGCTCTGACAAACAAGGCCTTCAGTTTTAGCCAAGTGGTCAGGGGGAAAAGAGAATGTCTTACTTGAAATAGACCACTTTGATGGCAATGCTAAGGAGAAAGAACATAGCAAATGAAATAAACGAAACAAACCAAAAACCCAGAAGTATCATGTAGCCCCAGCTCAGAAAGAAAGAATAGATGTGTCTCGCAAGAAAGTCAAAGTGAGTTCTAATATTCTGCCATGTTAATTTTTAAACAACATTGGAAAATAATAATTGGCATTAGTTCATGCACTGCAGTACCAGATATACATAACCTATGGGGAAACCTCATGGAAACAAGATAATGGGCTTAAAATGAGTGGAGTATACTGTTTGTTTTGTTTAGTACCTCTGTGTTTAGTTTTCACAGTACTCCAGAGAGGATATTATCCAGGGTGACAATAATTTGAGGATCACTTTGTTCTGTTGTAGAATTTAGCTAGGAAACAGTTGAAGCCACATCACCATGTACTTTGTATCCATGAAAATGGAAAGTAGGAAATGTTAAACATTCTCAGGGCCAGGGGCTCCACTGGGAAATGTGGATAAAGATGAATGTAAATTTTATACTTTATATCCACAGATCGTTTCACTATTTGCGGTGATATTTAGTACTAAAAGCAGTAATCACAGTCACCGATAACCTCAGAAACTAAAAGTCAACATGGGGATGTGTTATAATTTAAACAGTTTTAACACTCACTATTCTGGATTGCTGACAGTCCCTAATGTAGATGCAAGCCATCAACCTTAAACAGTGGTTGGTCATCACTACCAGATTCCTAATTTATGTGCTGTCTTCATACATCAAACCTCTCCAACCAGTGGCAGTGTCACCAGGTCCAAGGTCGACTATTTCTTCTATGACCCCACTTACCTTTTACTTTTTTCCTTTCAATTTTTTTTACTAGTTTCTAAAGATCTTTTTTTTTTTTAAAGATTTTATTTATTTATGTGACAGACAGCCAGCCAGCGAGAGAGGGAACACAAGCAGGGGGAGTGGGAGAGGAAGAAGCAGGCTCCCAGCGGAGGAGCCTGATGTGGGGCTTGATCCCAGATCGCCGGGATCACGCCCTGAGCCGAAGGCAGACGCCCAACGACTGCACTACCCAGGCGCCCCTAAAGATCTTTATTCACAAATCAGTATAGTATTATTGCTTTTGAATGTCATATGTATTGTAAAACAGATTACGAAAAGTATCATATTCACAATGAAACTATTATTTCATATAATTGAATCATCTGATACACTACCTCCAACAATAACTTAATGGACATAACTCTACCCTCTGAATGGACCAGTTTTATGATTTTTCCTAGAAAGTTTTGAGTTGAGTATAGTTTCTTGCTGCTGCTTTCCATGATTCAAGGCTTAAGATAAAATCCTTGGAAACAAGCAATTATAACATGATGTCTCCAGGATCGAGGAGAGATAGGAGTGAGAAAAAGGGCATCTTGTCACTTTTTAAAGGTCCACAATTGCTATGCTTTGCGGGGTATGGGGGAGAGGAGTTTACAGTGGAGGAAGAAAGAATTAGTCCCAACAATCATGTGAACATTTCTAAACTTGTCAATATCAAGAGTTAATTTCTAAAACACAAGTTTATAAACAGAAGCCATCCAGCCAGCTGTTAACTGAAATGCATGTGCAGTCTAGTCAAGGGAATACTGTGCTTACAAAACCACACACCTCTTATTAGAAATATCTAATTTTAAAATAATACATTCCCTTATTGGATATGCAAGTTAGCAATGGAGGAAGTGGTGCATTTGCAATACCAGCTGGTGCTTAGCATTTCAACACTTCCAGAAGATGTGAGCTAGAGAACATTTTTAGGCACTAGAGGGGTTCTTTTCTCTCAGCCAAGATGTCTCCATTTAAGTCATTTTTGAATTTTGTTTCAAGCTTATTTTGTGAAAATTCTAGTCTTGGTTGAGGATTGTCTCTAAAAGTTTCTTGAGGCACTCTCTGGACTCTCTCTTTCTCTATTCTCTTTTCATGAATGATCATTGAATCCATGTGTATATCCAGCTCAAGTGTTCTTTCTTGTAGAAGTCTAGTAGAGCTGTGAGTTTCAATGGTCTGATTATACTTTTTAAAAACAATAGACTTAAGAGAACCCAGGTGCTGGCTACTGAGGTCCATATTCACAATTTTACTGTGATTGCTAGCAACTATCAGTGCCTGACCCAGAAGGGGTACATTGCTCTTCAGCTGGCAAGAAGAAGTGAAGGCATAAGGAGTCTGGGAATAATACACCACATAAGCAGGTTTGTACTGGTTTGGCTTTCTATACTGTACCCCAACTTGAATCCATACTGCATTTCCTTAGCGTCTCTGAGGCTGACTCACATTTTTTTTTTAAGATTTTATTTATTTATTTGACAGAGGGAGAGACAGCCAGCGAGAGAGGGAACACAAGCAGGGGGAGTGGGAGAGGAAGTAGCAGGCTCCCAGCAGAGCAGGGAGCCTGATGCAAGGCTCGATCCCAAAACACTGGGATCACGCCCTGAGCCAAAGGCAGATGCCTAAGGACTGAGCCACCCAGGCGCCCCTGACTCACATTTTTAAATGTTCTCTGAAGAATTTTTTTAAATGAACTTTTGAATTTTTCCATATCAAAAAGGTCAGTGTCTTCACCTGGTCCTTTACTCATCTGAAAAATATCCCAAACTTTCTGGTGCTGATGAAATTAAGTATAAATGATGTCTGAAAGGGCTGCGTCTTTGAGACTCTCACACTTCTCCCAAAGCAGAACCGAGTCCTGAACAAAAGATTCCTTTCTCTAAATCTCAGGCTTTTGAAGATTATCATTTCAGTCATTGGGATTTTCTTATTTATTTATTTGATTTCAAGTTTTTATTTAATTCTAGTTAGTTAACATATATGGTAAAATTGGTTTCAGGTGTAGAATTTAGTGATTCATCACTTACATATAATACTCGGTGCTCATCATAAGTGCCCTTCTTAACACCTATCACCCATTTCGCCTACCCCTGACCACCTCCCTCCATCAACCCTCAGTTTGTTCCCCATAGTTAAGAGTCTCTTATGGTTTGCTTCCCTCTCTTTTTCCCCCCTTCTGCCATGTTCATCTATTTTTGTTCTTAATTTCCACATTATGAGTGAAATCATATGGTCTTCTGGGAAGGGACTGCTGCCCTGGTTCTTAGGCCAACTTGCCCTAGTAAAGATTCACTTGCAGGCTGCAGCTGGGTGGGGCTTGGTGTAAGTGGCTCCATCTTCCATTGAGGGTGCTGTGTTTCTCACTGAAGTCTGTCAGTGCTATTGGGCATGGGGGAAATGGCAACGTCCCCCTCTCATGTCCCCGGAGTGGGGAATTCACACCTACCACTCTTCAGGAAACCCTCACAGAAGAATGAACAATCTCCTTTTTTGTGTTCCTGGATTCTGTCAGATCCCTGCCTTTACCCTGGCTGTGTCCTAGCTGACTGCCTGCCAGGTGGCACAGTACTTCTGTGTTTTATCTCAGGCACACAGCAGTTTCAAAACTCCAAATTTTAGGGATCCTGTGGTGCGTGGACCTGCGCTGATTCTCTGGGGGAGGGTCTTCTCATGCTGTAGCTGGTACCAGTTAGTCTCAGAAAAGCAGTCGCACTACCATGCTTGGGCTTGGAGTTTATGGTAAAACACAGCAAAAAGCTAGCACCAAGCAGGTGTCTCTGTTCCTATACTAATGACCAGGTCAGCACTTCGGTGCTCACCAGCTCTTTTGTCCCCAGAGGGTCTTTGCCACCTCTCCCAAGTGCACTCCAAGAAGGTGAACTTTCTCTCCCATTGCAACCCAGGGGAATCCTCAAACCATGCTGCCCACTCCCCGGTGTCTGCCCTTCTTCCCCACAGGAGTACCGCTATGCCAGTCAGTCTTCACTCAGCGGTGGCACGGACGTCTAAAACCTCAGACTTAGAGCTCCGCTGCTTGTAACAACGCGATAATCAACGGCTCTAGTTTTTCCAGCTAATGTTTTTGGGGATGTGTTTCTCTTGTGCAATTCCCTGTGTGCTGCTTTTTCTGTTTCTCTCTCTCTCTCTTTCCTCTCTCTCCAAGATCAAGGCTCCCTCCCCTCTGCAGCATCCACGATTCTTTTCTACCCCAAATCGTGTCTCCCCACCTCCTACCTTCCATGATGTGGCTTCTTGTCTCCCTTTAGCTCTGCAGTTTGGTCTCTCAGCATTTAGATCGATTTCTTGGGTGTTCAGAATGATTTGATATTTATGTAGTTGGGTTCAAAGGACGAGACAAGCATATAGGGTCCTCCTACTGCTCTGCCATCTTAACTCCTCCCCAGTCATTGTGATTTTTCAAGATGGTCCTCTTGGTAAACTCTGCAACAGTTTCATGCATTTCTTTGGCAGGTTTGTCTTTGCCAGCAGTGTCTCTTCTCAGCAGCTGTTCCCTTTTCTTTCTCTCTCTCTTTCTTTTTCTTTTTTTTAAATTGAAGTATAATTAACATACAGCATTGTTAATTTTGGGTGTACAATATAATGATTCAATAATTCTATACATTACTCAGTGCTCATCAAGGTAAGTGTACTGTTAATCTCTTTTATCTATTTCACCCATCCCCTCACCTCCCTCTGGCAACCACCAGTTTGTTCTCTGTACTTAAGAGTCTGGTTCTTTCTTTTCTCAGTCTGTCTTTTTCTTTGCTCGTTCATTTGTTTTTAAATTCCACTTATGGGTGAAATCATATGGTATTTGTCTTACTCTGACTGACTTATTTCACATTATATTGTATACATGAAACTAGTATAACATTATGTAAATTATTATTGAGTTAAAAATATATACATTATTTTTTAAAAATCACTTTTAGTTTCTTTTTTGAACTTTCATCTTTATTGGATAATTCACTCTTTCATTATACATTTTTGTTAAATGTCATGTGGGTTTATCAGTGAGAAATGAAGAGGCAACATAAACACATGCTTTGTTCACTGCATACATCTAAATACATGCTCAGTGACCATGAGCAAAAGACTGAAAAAAAAATGATGTGATTGGTCATTAACCACCATGTACATCTGTTATGTGCATAGTAATTTAGGCGCTGAAGAGCTAACAGTAAAGTTTGTACTTTATTCAATTACTGACAGTGTACCATGGTAAATGAAATTTGAACTGTGTGTTGTTGGGGTACTGGTATTATTTAACTAAAGCATGGTAACTGGAATCTATGCATTCTAGAACTGTACAAAATGAGGACATTTTTACTATTTGCTTTGAATACCAATCATTAGTATTTTTACTATTTGCTTTAAGTACTATTTTAGTATGTAGTGGACATATATGTGAAATTGTCTTTTTTAGCAGTCAAATAGAAGCTGGTATTTTTTTTTAAATAGACCTTTTGTAGAGTATAATTACATCTAGATTTCAATAGATGGCCTTATTTATATTGTACTAACTAACATATACTAAATATCTGTAGAGTGAAGTAAAAAAGGCTATCTTACTGTTTTAGGCATGCCAAAGCCAGTGTCTGCAAGGGAGAAGTCTGCGCTTTGTAGATCAAGAATTTCAGTTACAAGAAAACACTAACTGTTTTACAACTCAGAGACATCAAATTGTCCACAGTGTGACAGGGGGAGAGGATGGACTAGGTTCATGGAGCCATCGACTTGGCACTGCTTAGCACAATACGCTTTCCGGGTGTCTTCAGTAAACCCACAATTAAAACAGTTGCATCAACCCCTTCAAGTAAGCAATCAAAGCCCAAAAGGGCAGAAAGAGCCTGACTAGTACATTTAGCAAATATTTATTGAATACTTACTAAATAATAGTAAGTGTTAAGCACTGGTGAATAAAATCTCAACAGACATTGTCCCTGATCAAATATAACTTAAAATCTGTTAGAAGAGACAGACAATACCAAGAAAACATAAGCATAGGGGCGCCTGGGTGGCACAGCGGTTAAGCGTCTGCCTTCGGCTCAGGGCGTGACCCCGGCGTTATGGGATCGAGCCCCACATCAGGCTCCTCCACTATGAGCCTGCTTCTTCCTCTCCCGCTCCCCCTGCTTGTGTTCCCTCTCTTGCTGTCTGTCTCTATCTCTGTCGAATAAATAAATAAAATCTTAAAAAAAAGAAAACATAAGCATATAATTATACATTGTGATAAGAATAATAAAGGGAAAAGGAAATTGGATGTAATGTAAAAGAAGGGAGAGGGACATAGTTACTTTAGAAAGGGTGGCTGAAGAAGGAATCTGTGAAAAGATCACATTTAAAGCCAAACCTAAGGAGAAAGAAATCAGCCACAAAGGGAATGGGTTGTACTTGCTATGCAGTGTAGGTAAATTATTCTGGCTAGATAGAAGTCAACAAACTATAGCTCATGGGCTGACCTGCTGCATCTTTTTTTGTATGGCTGGCATCCAGAGAGTGGTTTGTATATTTTTTATCATTAGAAGGAAAAAAATCCTGAAGAAAAAAAATATTTCATGTCATACATAAACTATATGAAATCCAAGTATCAGTGTCCATATATGCTTGTTTTGGAGTACAGCCAAGCTAATTTATTTATTGTACATAGCTGCTTGATGTTATAACAGCATAGTTGGATAGTTGTAACAGAAATCATATGACCCAAAAGTTTAAAATAATTACTATCTGGTGTTTTACAAAAAAATGTTTGCCAATCATTGGGCTAGAAAGTAAGAATAATGTCATGTGATGAAGTTGAAAAGGTAGGACAGGATAAAATCATGCAGGACCTTAGAGAGAGAGAGAAAAAAGGAGAGAGAGAGACAGACAGAAAATTAGTTTGTATTTTACTATTTTTAAAAATTTGCTGTACAATGGGAAACCACTGAAACATAAGAAGCAAAGGAATGTCATGATCCAATTTATATTTTAGTAAGATCATTCTGACATTTGATTTTAAATCGTGGTGTAGAAATAGTAAAAGACCACTAATCCCACTATAACTAGGAAAAAAAACCCTAAACAAATAAGATAGAAACGTAAGAATTTCTAGCTCCACATAGGATATAGAAAATTGGAAAAGGGGGCACCTGGGTGGTTCAGAAAGTTGGGTGTCTGCCTTCGGCTCCGGTCATGATCCCAGGGTCCTGGGATTGAGCCTCACATTGGGCTCCTTATTCAGCGGGGAGCCTGCTTCTCCCTCTCCCTCTGCCTGCCACTCCCCCTGCTTGTGCTCTCTCTCTCTCTGTGTCAAATAAATAAATAAATAAAATCTTTAAAAAAATTTTGGAAAAGGTCAGAATCATCAAATAGCCACCTTCAAGAAAGGAAGATACAGAGGGGAAGATGGTGGTGGAAGGAGAACACTAGATTTGCCTCATCCCAAGAATACAGCTAAATAACTATCAAATCATCCAAGATATCCCAGAACTCAATCTGAAGAGTAGCAGAACAAATTCCACAACTAAAGGTAGAGAAGAAGGTAGGAAATGTGGAGACTATAGCTTGGGAGAGAAATGGATTGTTGCCACTGTGGTGGGGAGGGAGTCATGGTTGCAGAGAAGGGCAAGAGACAGATTATCACACAATGAGAGTGCATAGGGAAAATGAATCCCCATAGCAGTGGGCTTGAAAAGTGAGAGAGGGTAAATTTCATGAGCTCTGGCAACCACCAGGGCTTAAAGCTTGGAGTTTCAAAGGTCAGCATGCTCGTCTCTTAGAGAGCTGGAGGACATTGGGACTGCTCTTAGAGAAAAGGCAGGGCAAACAGCTTGAGACATACACCATGGAAACAGCTATCTGAAGAGCACCTGGGGCACACAGTGGGGAGGTTAGTTGCTCATCTCGGAGCATGTCCCAGAGAGGCAACATTCAGAGAGACCCCTCCAGGAACAAAGGAACTAGTAGGTGCCATTTTCCTCCCCACCCCTCAGCATAAACACAGAAGCCACCTGCAGAAACCAGTGCAGTGCCAACACTTGCTACCTAACTTACTTACACCAAGTCATGTCTCCCACTGTGCTCCGGGAGAACTGTCCTTCCTAGTCATGCTTGCCTCAGTTCCAGCATGGTGGGCATCCTCCCCCAAGAAGACCAACCCAAACCACTGCCAATACCAAGTCTCCTGAGCCAGGAGTGTTGCAGAGCCTCAATTCAAGTAGCAGTGGTGACAGGTCTTATTTCACAAGAAGACCAGAGCACACCTAGATAAAACTCGCCATATTCAGGCAAGGGACCAAAAACTGCCCATGACAGGCAAAGAGAGCCTCTGTAGAAGACTGGCCTAAAGGACAAAGTGGCCAGGACACAATAGCAGAGCACACACAACATACATTGGAGATACTCCCAGCAACACCAGGCCCTGGGGAACAGGGGACACTACACTGCAGGGCACTATAGGACCTCTTCTTCATAAAGCTATTACCCTGAAGAACGGAAGTAGCTGACTTTCCTTACACATAGAAATAGGCACAGAAGTTAGACAAAATGAGAAGGAGAAATTTTCCCCAAAAGAACAGCACAAGGCCACAGTCAGAGATCTAAGTGAAAACAATATAAGTAATACACCTGCTGAAGAATTCAAAGCAATGTTCATAAGGATACTCATTGGACTTGAGAAGAGTGGAAGGCATCAGTGAGACTCTTAACACAGAAATAAAGGATAATATAGCAGAGATAAAGAGCTCAAATAGACAAAATAAGAAAGACACTTGATGGAATAAGCAGGCTAGAAGAAGCAGAGCAACAAATTAATGACCTAGAAGACAGAGTAATGGAAAGTTATCAAGCTGAACAAAAGAGAGAAAAAAGAATTATGCAGAACCTGAATAGATTTTGGGAACTCAGTGACTCCATCAAATGTAATAACATTTGATTACAGGAGTCCCGGAAGAAAAGAGATAAGTGTACAGAGAATTTATTTGAAGAAATAATAGCTGAAAATTTCCCTAATCTGGGGAAGGAAACAGATATCCAGAGCCAGGAGGCACAGAGAACCCCCCCAAAAATCAGCAAAACAGATCCACACCGAGACATACTGTAATTATTTTTTTTCCAAAGAGTTACAAAACTTTATTAAACAGGAAGAATTTTAAAACTATTTGATGTATTAAAGAAACACCATTACTTTTATTGTGCTAATGGTACTGCGAATTTTTAATGAGACCCTATTTTTTTAAAATAATTTTTTATTATGTTATGTTAGTGACCATACAGTACATCCCAAGTTCTTGATGTAAAGTTCCATGATTCATTACTTGTGTATAACACCCAGTGCACCATGCAATACGTGCCCTCCTTAATACCCATCACCGGCCTATCCCATTCCCCCACTGCCCTCAGTTTGTTTCCCAGAGTCCATAGTCTCTCATGGTTCATTCCCCCTTCTGTTTACCACCCCTTCCTGCTTCCCTTTCTTCTCCTACTGATCTTCCTACTTCTTATGTTCCAAAAATGAGTGAAACCATATGATAATTGTCTTTCTCTGCTTGACTTATTTCTCTTAGCATAACCTCCTCCAGTCCCGTTCAAGTTGCTGCAAATGTTGTGAAATCATTCCTTTTGATGGCTGAGTAATATTCCATTGTATATATGGACCACATCTTCTTAATCCAGTCATCTGTTGAAGGGCATCTCAGCTCCTTCCACGATGTAGCTATTGTGGACAATGTTGCTATGAACATTGGGGTGCATATGGCCCTTCTCTTCCATACGTCTGTATCATTGGGGTAATATCTAGTAGTGCAATTGCTGGATCATAGGGTAGCTCAATTTTTAACTTTTGAAGGGACCTCCACACTGTTTTCCAAAGTGGCTGTACCACTTGCATTCCCACCAACAGTTCTCCACATCCTCTCCAACATTTGTTGTTTTCTGCCTTGTCAATTTTTGCATAAGGTGGTATCTCAAGGTGGTTTTGACTTGAATTCCCCTGATGGCTAATGATTTTGAACATTTTTTCATGTGTCTGTTAGCCATTTGTATGGCTTCATTGGAAAAGTGTCTGTTCATATCTTCTGCCCGTTTCATGATTTGTTTATTTGTTTCTCGCGTATTGAGTTTGAGAAGTTCTTTGTAGATCTTGGATACCAGTCTTTTACCTGTAGTGTCATTTGCAAATATCTTCTCCCATTCCGTGGGCTGCCACTTAGTTTTTTTGACAGTTTCCTTGGCTGTGCAGAAGGTTTTTATCTTGATGAAGTCCCACAAGTTCATTTTTGCTTTTTTTTTTTTCTCTTGCCTTTGGAGATGTGTCATGAAAAAGGTTGCTGTGGCCAATGTCTTGGAGGTTGCTGCCTATGCTCTCCTCTAGGATTTTGATGGATTCCTGTCTCACATCGAGGTCTGTCATCCATTTGGAGTTTACCTTTGTGTATGGTGTGAGAGAGTGGTCAAGTTTCATTCTTTTGCATGTAGCTGTCCAATTATCCCAGCACCATTTATTGAAGAGACTGTCTTTTTTCCACCGGATGTTTTTTCCTGCTTTATCAAAGATTAGTTGCCCAAAGAGCCGAGGGTCCATTTCTGGGTTCTCTATTCTGTTCCATTGGTCTATGTGTCTGTTTTTGTGCCAGTACCATGCCGTCTTTGTGATCACAGCCTTGTAGTATAGCTTGAAATCCAGCAACGTGATGCCCCCAGCTCTGTGTTTCCTATTCAACAATTCCTTGGCGATTTGGGGCCATTTCTGGTTCCACACAAATTTAAGGGCTGTTTGTTCCAGTTCTTTGAAAAATGTCATTGGTATTTTGATCAGGATGCCATTGAAAGTATACACTGCTTTGGGTAGCATAGACATTTTAATTATGTTTATTCGTCCGATCCATGAGCATGGAATATTTTTCCATCTTTTTGTGTCTTCTTCAATGTCTTTCAAGAGAGATTTGTAGTTTCTAGAATATAGATCCTTCACATCTCTGGTTAAGTTAATTCCGAGATAACGTATGATTTTTGGTGCTATTGTAATTGGAATGGATTCCCTAATTTCTCTTTCTTCACTCTCATTGTTCGTGTATAGAAATGTAACTGATTTCTGAGCATTGATTTTGTATCCCACCACATTACTGAATTGCACTATAACTTCTAGTAGCTTGGGGGTGGGGTCTTTAGGGTTTTCCATATAGGGTATCATGTCATCTGTGAAGAGAGACAGTTTGACTTCTTCTTTGCCAATTTGAATACCTTTTATCCTTTTTGTTCTCTGATTGCTGTTTCAAGGACTTCTAGTACTCTGTTGAATAATAATGGTGAGAGTGGGCATCCTCCTCATGTTCCTGATATTAAGGGAAAGTCTTCCAGCTTTTCCCCATTGAGAATGATATTCGCTGTAGGCTTCTCATAGACGGTTTTTATGAAATTGAGGAATGTACCCTGTATCACTGCACTCTGAAGTGTTTTAATCAGGAAAGGATGCTGTATTTTGTAAAATGCTTTTTCTGCATCAATTCAGAGGATCATATGGTTCTTGACTCTTTTCTTGTTGATATGATCTATCACACTGATCAATTTGCAAATGTTGAACCACCCTTGCATCCCAGGGATGAATCCCACTTGGTCAGGATGGATAATCCTTTTAATGTACTGTTGGATCCTATTAGCTAGGATCTTGTTGAGAATTTTGGCATCCATATTCATCACGGATATTGGTCTGTAATTCTTTTTGATGGGGTCTTTGCCTGGTTTGGGTATCAAGGTAATATTGGCCTCATAGGATGAGTTTGGTGGTTTTCCTTCTGTTTCTATTTTTTGAAACAGCTTCAGGAGAATAGGTATTATTTCTTCTTTGAATGGTTGGTAGAATTCCCCGGGGAATCCATCAGGCCCTGGACTCTCGTTTTTGGGGAGGTTTTTGATCACTGCTTCAATCTCTTCATAATTAATCGGTCTGTTTAAATAATCAGCTTCTTCCTGTTTCAGTCTTGGTAGCTTATAGCTTTCCAGGAAGGCATTTATTTCTTCCAGGTTGTTTAATTGATTAGCATAAAGCTGTTGATAAAAGTTTCTAATGATCCTTCCTATTTCATTGGTGTTGGTTGTGATCTCTCCCCTTTCATTCATAATTTTATTAAGTTGGGTCCTTTCTCTATTCTTTTGAATAAGTCTGGCCAGTGGCTTATCGATCTTATTTATTCTTTCAACGAACCAGCTTCTAGTTCTGTTGATCTGCTCTACTGTGCTCCTGGTTTCTAATTCATTGATCTCTGCTCTAATCTTGATTAACTGCCTTCTCGTGCATGGGTTAAGCCGGTTCTTCTGTTCCAGCTCCAGCATCTTAAGGTGAGAATATAAAAACTGCATTTTAGATTTTTCTATTCTTTTGAGTGAGGCTTGGATGGCTTCGTATTTTCCCCTTAGGACCGCCTTTGCAGTGTCCCATAAGTTTTGGACCGATATGTTTTCATTCTCATTGGCCTCCAGAAATTGTTTAAATTGATTTTTAATTTCCTGGCTTTCCCAATCATTCTTGAGCAGGATGGTTCCAGTTTCCAAGTGTTTGAGTTTCTTCCAAATTTTTCCTTGTGATTGAGTTCCAATTTCAAAGCACTGTGGTCTGAGAATATGCAGGGAATAATTTCAGTTTTTTGGTATCGGTTGAGACCTGTTTTGTGACCCAGTATATGGTCTGTTCTGGAGAAAGTTCCATGTGCATTTGAAAAGAAAGAGTATTCTGTTGTTCTCGGGTGTCGTGTTCTGTATATATCTATGAGGTCCCTCTGGTCCAGTATGTCATTCCAAGCTCTTGTTTCTTTGTTGATTTTCTGCTTAGGTGATCTGTCTATTGCTGATAGTGGAGTGTTGAGGTCCCCTACTATTAACGTATTATTATCTATATGTCTCTTTATTCTGGTTAAGAGTTGCTTTCTGTATCTAGCTGCTCCCCTGTTGGAGGAGTAGATATTTATAATTGTCATATTGACTAGTTGGATACAACCTTTGAGAATAATATAGTGTCCTTCTGTACCTCTAACTACAGTCTTTCATTTAAAATCTTATCTGTCTGATATGAGAATTGCTACCCCAGCTTTCTTTTGAGGTCCGTCGGCATGAAAAATGGTTTTCCATCCCCTAACTTTCAGTCTGGATGTATCGTTAGGTTCAAGATGAGTCTCTTGTAGACAGCAAATGGATGGGTCATGTCTTTTTATCCAATCTGCAACCCTGTGGTGTTTTATGGGAGCATTTAGGCCATTCACATTGAGAGTGATTATTGAGAGATATGATTTTAATGATGTCATGTTTCCTGTGAAGTCTTTGTTTCTATAGATTGTAAATTTCTGTTCTGTATCACTCTTGGGGCCTTTGTACTTTTATAGAACCCCCCTTAATATCTCCTGTAGGGCTGGTTTGGTGGTTACGAATTCCTTCAGTTTCTGCCAATCCTGGAAGGTCCTATCTCTCCATCCAGTCTGAATGACAGCTTTGCTGGATAAGGGATCCTTTGCTGCATGTTCTTCTCGGATAGAGCTTTAATAATACCCTGCCAACCCTTCCTCTCTTGCCAAGTCTTTGTAAACAGGTCTGACGTTATTCTGATATTTTTACCTCTGTACATGAGAAATCTTTTTGCCCTGGCCGCTTTCAATACTGTATCCTTGGATCTAATATTTGCAAAATGCACTATGACGTGACGTGGTGTAGGTTTGCCTTGTTTGACCTTGGGAGGGGTCCTCTCTGCCTCTTGGACATGAATCCTTGCTTCCTTTGTCAGATTAGGGAAGTTTTCAGCTACAATTTGTTCAACTATCTCTTCTAGACCTCTCTCTTTCTCCACCCCCGTGGGGATGACGATGATTCTGACATTGGAATGTTTTATTGAGTCAATAATCTCCCATAATCTACATTCTTGAGATTGGATTTTTTTTTTTGAGCCAAGTTTCTGTTTTAACGTTCTCTTCTACCATCCCATCCTCCAATTCACTAATTCGTTCTTCTGCCTCAATTACCCTGGCCATCAAATTGTCTAGTTTTGACTGCATTTGATTCATAGTCTTTTTAATTTCTGCCAGATTCACTCTCATTTCTGCCCTTAGAGATTCTATATTCTCATTAATATTTTCGTTAATATTTTTTTCAAGTCTACACATCATGTTGACCATTGTTACTCTGAACTCCATCTCTGACAATTTGGTTATATCCATATCCATCAGTTCTGTGGCAGAGGCCACATTCATTATCTTTTTTTTTTTTTTTTGCTGGGTGGGATTTCTCCTCCTCGTCATTCTGATGAGAAGAGGTTGCGGGGTTGCCCAGAGTCCAAATTATTGACCAGGACCCAGGCTGTGTGCACTTGTTTCATAGGGACCTTAGGGATTTGGGCTTCCTGATTTTTCAGCCTGCTTTTTGGGGGAGGGGCCTGCCGCACTGATATTCAGGCAACCCTGTTTGGGTAGAGTCGCCCTGTCCCCTGTGAGAGGGGATGGGGATGGGCACAATGTGAACTGGTATTTCCAGGCTTTTGTTCTCTGGCGGCTTTCCCTGGTGTTTTTTTATGACTCTTCTGAGAGTCAGAGCAGCAGTGGCTGTATCTTAGTCTCTGTCTCAGAACAGCGATTGCAGTCCACTCTCCACTGAGCTCTCTTGGCCACTTTAGCTCTGTTTCTGTTGGTGCTGCCAAAATCCCTGTAGCATCCCGGGTTGTGTGGCCTACAGCCGGTGTCCCAGCCCTCACTTCCAGGGCCAGCAGGTCTGTGTCCTTTGTGCTTCTAACTCCGCCAACTGCCCCCAATTCCCGCAATCACTCCTGAGCTCCCTGTTTCAGTGTGGTTCGGGCACACTCTGGAGCGCCGGTTTTCAGTCTGCTTGCATGCGCTTCCAAGCTCTCGGTTTCAGTATAGTTCGACTGTGCGCTCCGGAGCTCTGGTTGTTAGTCTGGATGCTTGCCCACTCTCAAGCTCCTGGTTTTAGACCAGTTCCAGTGAGTCCTCCAGAACTCCAGCTTTCATTCTGGTCGCGTGCGTTCCAGGCTCACGGTCTCAGTCTGCTCTCTCATGGGTGCCATTCCTCGAGTCTGGCCCACTCCCCAGTGCAGGTGGCTACTGCTTCCCGGTGCCAGAGCACAGCAGCTCCCTCCCCCTTTCGTTTATCTTCCATTATCTGTGTGCGGTTTCACGGCTCCCTGCTTCATATCTCAGTACTCAGCGCTGGAGATGTTCTTTTGTAGAGATCCAGATGTATCTTCCTGAGTCTCAGGCTGATTCCGTGGGTTTCAGGATAGTCTAGTACATATCCAGCTCGACTCAGGGGACCAGCTGAAAAAGGGGTCCCCTACTCCTCCGCCTTCTTTTTCCTCCTGATTAGCGAGACCCTAAATTGATGCACAAGCTAGGTCCATGGCAAGAAGCACTCATTTACTCAGAAAAACTGAGAAATTATATTGCCCAGTAATCAACTTGTGTAAGCAGTTGTTCATAGATGTGTCTCTGATCCATGCACTAAAAAGCAGAGCCATGTAGTGTCTTATTTCTTCACCCAAATATCTTCCCAGTTCATCCTTGCACCTATGGATTCATTATTTTTGGAAAACACTGTTTGAGTGTGCCATAAAATACCAGACAAACAGAGCGAGCATCCTGATATCTTTTCAACACACGGGTACCTCAAAAGAACTTTGCTTCCCAGTTGTCTAGAATGGGCTGAGAGAGGAGCCTTAAAAACCTCTGGCTTCAAAGACTAACAGCGCTTGCACTCCAGAGCACACCAAAACATACTGTAATTAAAATGGTAAAATGGACTGATGAATCACTGACTTTTATCTCTGAAACTAATAATACACTACATGTTAATTAATTGAATTTAAATTAAAAAAAGTTAAAAAAATAAAATGGCAAAATGTAGTGATAAAGAAAAAATATTAAAAGCAGCAAGACCAACGAAGACAGTTACATACAACGGAAGCCACAGAGGGCTATCAGTGGATTTTTCAGCAGAAACATTCCAGGCCAGAAAAAAGTGGCATGATATATTCAAAATGCTGAAAGGGAAACACCTGCCACCAAGAATACTGTATGCAGCAAGGCTATCACTCAGTACAGAAAGATAAAGTTTCAGAGACAAATAAAAACTAAAGGAGTATGTGACCACAAAACCAACCCTGCAAGAAATATTAATGGGGACTCATTGAGTGGAAAGGAAAGACCAAAGACAATATCAAGGTAAAAACACAGAAACAGTAAAAAAATATTGAATATTTCTGTTAAAAAAATCGGTGAAGGAACTCACAAAATAAAAGGATGTAAAATATGATACCATATGCCTAAAACATAGGGAGAAGAGTAGATAATGGGTTGAAATTTAAACGATTATCAACATAATACAGACTGCTATATGCAGATGATGTTATATACAAACCTAATGATAACCACAAATCAAAAACCACTAATAAATATGCAAAGTATAAAGCAAAGTAAATTCAAATTAATCACTAAGGTTCCAGCAAACCAGGAAAGAGGGAAAGACAAGAAGAGATCAGAGAAAATCTTCAGAAACAACTACAAAAAAGTAACAAACTGGCAACAAATATATATCTATCAATAATTGCTTTGAATTTAAATGGACTAATCACTATAATCAAAATATATATGGTGACAATGCATAAAAAACAAGACCAATCTATATGCTACCTATAAAAGACTCATTTCAGACCTAAAGAAACCTACAGATTGAAAGTGAGGGGGTGGAGAAGCAGATATCATACAAATGGATGTCAAAAGAAAACCAGAGTAGCAATACTTAAATCAGACAAACTAGACTTAAAAAAAAAAAAAGACTAATAAGAGACAAGGAAGGGCACTATATAATCATAAAGGGGACAATCAAACAAAAAGATATAACAATTAAAATTATGCACCCAACATGGGAACACCCAAATGCATAAAACAGTTAATAACAGACATAAAGGAACTAATTAATAATAATACAACACTAGTAGGAGACTTTAGTACCTCACTTATATCAATGGACAAATTATCTAAGCAAAATCAACAATGAAGAAATGGTTCACTTCAATAGATGCAGAAAAAGTATTTGACAAAGTACAATATCCATTCATGATAAAAACCCTCAACAAAGTAGTTTTAGAGGAAACCTACCTCAACATAATAAAGGCCATATATGAAAAACCCACACTGAATATCATCCTGAATGGGGAAAACAGCTTTTTCCCTAAGGTCAGGAACAAGACAAGATGTCCACTGAATAGTGGACACTGAAAAGTGTCACCACTTTTATTTAGCATAGTACTGGAAGTACTAGCCACAGCAATCAGATAATAAAAATAAAACACAGGCAAATTGTTAAGGAAGAAGTAAAATTTTTACTATTTGCAGAAGACATGACACTTTATATAGAACACCTGAAAGACTCCCCCTAAAATTAGTAGAACTGGTAAATGAATTCAGTAAAGTTGCAGGATAGAACAGGATAGAAAATAAATATATAGAAATCTACTGCATTTCTATACACCAATAATGAAACAACAGAAAGAGAAATTAAAAAAACAATCCCATTTACAATTTCACAGAAAATAATCAGATACTTACGAAGAAACCTAACCAACGAGGTGAAAGAACTGTGCTCTGAAAATTATAAAACATGGATGGAAGAAATTGGAGATGACACCAACGAATGGAAAGATATTCTATGTTCATGGATTGGAAGAACAAATATTGTTAAAATGTCTATACTACCCAAAGCAATCTACATATTTAATGCAATCCTTATCAAAATTCCAACAGCATTTTTCATAGCCTTAGAACAAACAATCCTAAAGTTTGTATGGAACCACAAAAGATCCCAAATAGCCAAAGCAATCTTGAGAAAGAAGAACAAAATTGGAGGTATCACAATTCTAGACTTCAAGTTGTATTACAAAGCTTTAGTGAAAAGACAGTATGGTACTGACATAAAAATAGACACATAGATTAATAGAACAGAATAGAAAAATCCAAAAATGAACCCACAGCTATATGGTCAGTTAATCTTTGACAAAGCAGGAAAGAAATATCCAATGGGAAAAAGACAGTCTCTTCAACAAATGGTGTTGGGAAAACTGGAAAGCAACATGCAAAATAATGAAACTGGATCACTTTCTTATACCACACACAAAAATAAATTAAAAATGGATGAAAGACCAAATTGAGACCAGAAACCATAAAAATCCTAGGAGGGAGCACAGGCAGGATATTAGCTGACATTAGCTGTAGCAACATTTTTCTAGATACGTACCCTGAGGCAAGGGAAACGAAAGGAAAAATAAGCTATTGGGATTTCATCAAAATAAAAAGCTTCTGCCAAGTGAAGAAAACAATCAACAAGGCTAAAAGGAAACCTATAGAATGGATAAAGATGTGGTATATACATACAATGGAATATTACTCAGCCATAGAAAGGAATGAAATCTTGGTATTTGTAATGACATGGATGGAGCTGAAGAGTATAATGCTAAACAAAATGGTGATTAAAGAGTGCCCTTGTGATGAGCCCCGTATGATGTGTGGAATTTTTGAATCACTAAATTATATGCCTGAAACTAATACAACACTCTATGTTAACTGTCTGGAATTAAAAAAAAAAAGAATGAGAGGGAGAGGAATAAAAATGAAATAAAAATATAAAATACATCAGTATTGGGTATGATAAATATAACATAGAGAATATAGTCAATAATATTTTAATAACTTTGTATGGTGACAGGTGATAACTACAGTTATTGTGGTGAGCACTGCATAATGTATGCAAGTGTTTAGTCACTATGTTGTGCACCTGCAACTAGCATAATACTGTATGTCCACTATACTTAAATGATAACAAAAGTATTTTTAAAATAAAAAAGTATGCTCTGAAACCACAATGGAATTGAATTAAATAGCACTAAGTGAAAGACACCTGGAATACCCTAAATACTTGGAAACTAGATTACATGCTTCTAAATAACACATTGATCACAGAAGTTTCAAGGGAGATTTTAAAATTTTGAAATAAAATCGGAAAGTTCTGAAAGAGGAAACATTACAACTTATGCCAAAGTAATATATAGTGTCAAAAGTGACTAGAGTGAACAATTATACACTAAAAAATTGGTAATCTAGACAAAGTGGATAAATTCATAAACATATAACCTATCAAGACTGAATCATGAAAAATAGAAAATCTGAATAAACATCTAACTAGGGAGGAAATTGAAATAGTAGTCAGTCACCCCTGCCCACCTCCCCCTGTTAAAAGTCCAGGATTGAACCAGTAATAAAAAGACTCCTAATAAATAAAGGCCTTTACTAGGGAACTATAGCAAACACTTAAAGATTAACATCAATCCTTTTGAAACTTTTCCAAATAATTGCAGAGAAAGAAACACTTCAAAACTCATTTCATGAGGCCGGCATTAAAGCTGGAGACACCACACTTCCCGATTTCAAAATTATTACAAAGTTATAGTAATTTAAATAGTATACTAGCATAAAAACAGACATACAGATCAAAGGAATAGAATAGAGGGCCCAGAAAAATGCATATATGTCAAGGCTGCATATTCTAGAAGAGTGTCAAGAATATACAATGGGGAAAGGACAGTCTCCTCAACAAATGGTGCTGGGAAAACTGGACAGCCAGATCAAAACTATGAAACTGGGCCCATGTATTACCCTACAAACACAAATCAACTCAAAATGGGTTAACATTTTACCATAAGGCCTGAAACTAAAATTCCTAGAAGAAAACATATGAGAAAAATTTCATGATATTGAGCTTGGCAATGATTTCTTGGCTCTGGCACCAAAAGCACAAGAAGCAAAAGCAAAAATAGACCAGTGGAAATACATCAAACTCAAAAGCTTCTGCACAGGAAAGGAAACATTTAAGAGCATGAGAGGCAACTTATGGAATGGAGAAAATATTTGGAAACAATTTGTCTGAAAGGGGATTAGTATTCAAAATATGTAAGAACTCTTGCAACTCAATATCAAAAAAACAACTTACCTGATTAAAAAATGGATAAAGGATGTAAATACACATTTCTCCAAAGAAAACATGCAAATTGCCAACAGGTGGATGAAAAGATACTCAATATCAGTAATCACCCAGGCAATGCAAATCAAAGACACAACGAAATACAACCTTACACCCCTGAGGATGGCTATAATAATACTTATGAAAAAGCAAAAGACAATATGAGTTTGTGACGATGTGGAGAAGTTGGAACTGCTGTACACAGTTGGCGAGAATATAAAATGGTACAGTTTCTATGGAAAACAGTGTAAGCTTTCATCGAATAATAAAAAAATATTACTGTATGATCCAGCAATTCCACTTCTGGGTATATATCCAAGAAAATGTAAAGAAGGATCTCCAAGAGATACATTGCATTTCCACGTTTATTACAGCATTAGTCACAATGCCTAGATATGGAAACAACCTAAATGTCTATCAACAGACAAATGGATAAAGAAAACATGATATATAAATCACAACAGCACATTATTTAGCCCTAAAATTGAAAGAAATACTGCCATATTTGACATGGATGAACCTGGAGGATCTTTTAAGTGAAATGCACCAGTCACAGAAGGATAAATACTGCATGATTCCATTGCAATGAGGTATCTAAGACAGTCACAAGCAGAAACATTAGAAGCTAAGGGGAAGAGAAAATAGGGAGTTGCTATTAAAGGGGTATAAAACTTCATTTGTTGTTTTCTGACTTGTTAATTTTAGCCATTCTGATTGGTGTGAGGATGCGGAGAAAGGGGAACCTTCTTACACTGTTGGTGGGAATGCAAGCTGGTACAGCCACTCTCGAAAACAGTATGTAGATTCCTCAAGTAGTTAAAAATAGAGCTACCCTATGACCCAGCAATTGCACTACTAGGTATTTACCACAAAGATGCAGATGTACTGAAAAGAAGGGGCATATGCACCCCAATGTTCATAGCAGCAATGTCCATGGTAGCCAAACTATGGAAGGAGCCAAGATGCCCTTCAACAGATGAATGGATAAAGAATATGTGGTATATTATGTGATATATATATATATGAAGATGCGGTATATATACACAGTGGAATATTACTCAGCCATCAGAAAGGATGAATATTTACCATTTACATTGACGTGAATGGAACTGGAGGGTATTATGTTGAGCGAAATAAGTCAATTAGAGAAAGACAATTATCATATGGTTTCACTTGTATGTGGAATATAAGAAACGGTGCAGAGGATCATAGGAGAAGGTCGGGAAAACTGAATGGAAAGAAATCAGACAGGGAGACAAACCATGGGAGACTCTTAACTACAGGGAACAAATTGAGGGTTGTTGGGGGGATGTGGGTGGGGAGATGGGGTAATTGGGTGATGAGCTTTAAAGAGGGCACGTGATGTGATGAACACTGGGTATTGTGTGCAACTGATGAATTATTGAACTCTACATCTGAAAGTAAAGGTGTAATATATGTTGGCTAATCGAATTTTAAATTTAAAAAAAGGAAAAAACCAAAGAGTATAACAAATTCAGTCATGCAAGATGAAAAATTTCTAGAGATTTGGTATCTCTAGATTGTGCTTATCATTAATGATAATGTGTACTTAAACATGTAAGACTTTAGATCTCTTCTTAAGTGTTCTCACCACAATAAACATTTTGAACTAAATGAAAAAAATACAAGTCATCAAACTTTGTATGATGCAGCAAAACTAGTGGTTAGAAGAAAAATTATAGCATTAAATGCATATGTCAGAAAAGAAAAATGATCTAAAAACAACCTAAGCTTCCATTTCAGGAAACTGGAAAAAGAAGAGCAAAGTAATTCCAATATAAACAGAATAAAAGATGATAAATCTTAGAGCTGTAAGGATGTCTGCTTTTACCACTCCTATTTAACATTATACTGGAATTCCTAGTTAATGCAATAATACAAGAAAAAGAAATATACATACATATTTGGGAAAGAAGCAATATATTTTTTTCACATTCTATGATTGTCTATATAGAAAACCTCAAAGAATCAGCAAAATATCTCCTGGTACAAAGTTAATATACAAATGTCAACTGCTTTCTTATAGACCAGTTATGAACAACTGAGATTTTAAAATATAAATACAATGTCATTTATATTAGCAAAAACCAAATGAAGAACTTAGGTATAAATCTAAGAAAATATGTGAAATATTTGTGTGAAAAAAACTATAAAACTTGGATGTAAGAAATCAAAGAAGATGGAAATCGATATTGGCTTATTTTTAAAAAAAGATTTTATTTATTTATTTGACAGAGAGAGAGCTCAAGCAGGCAGAGCAGCAGGCAGAGGGAGAGGAGAAGCAGGCTCCCCGCTGAGCAGGGAGCCCAGCATAGGGCTCGATCCCAGGACTCTGGGATCATGACCTGAGCCAAAGGCAGAGGCTTAACCGACTAGGCCACCCAGGCACCCCAGTAGTAGCTTATTAATTGTTTAATAAAGAAATTTCAATCTTTCTCAAACACTTTAAAAAACAGAAGTAATTGGAACACTCTCTAACACATTTTCTGAAGATTGTATTTACCTGATACCAAAGCTGGACAATGACATCACAAGAAAAGAAAACTATAGACCCATATCCTTTATGATTATAGATGAAAAAATCCTCAATGAAATTCTAGCAAACAGAATCCCACAGTATATTAAAAGGATCGTCCATCATGACCAAGTAGGACTTTTATCCTAGGAATGCAAGAGTAGTTCAAATATAGAAAAATCAATAAGTGCACATTAACAGAATGAAGAAAAAAATTCACATGGTCATTTTTATTGATGCAGAAACAGCATTTCATGATAAAAGTCACTTGATAAGCAAGGAATAGAAGTGTGCTAAAGTTAACCAGGGTTGTCACAACAAAATGTCACAGACAGAATGGCTTAAAGAACAGAAATTTATATTCTCAGTTTTGGAGTCTAGAAGTCCAAATTCAAGAGCTCAGGAGGTTTCTTTTTTTCTGAGTTCTTTCCTTGCTTTTCAGATGGTTGCCTTCTCACTCTGTCCACACATGGTCTTGTGGGTGTACACTGCTGCTATGTCTTTGTGTCCAAATTTCCTCTTCTTGTAAAGACACCAGTCAGATTGGATTAGAGCTCACCCTAATGGCCTAATTTTAATTTAACACCCTCTTTTAAAGACCTTGTCACCAATTACAGTTATATTCGGATGTACTGGAAGTTAGTACTTCAGCATATGAATTTGGGGGGTACACAATTCAGCTCATAACAGAAAGGAACTTGCAAAACCTGATAAAACGCATCTCTGAAAAACCCACAGCTAACATACTCAATGGTAAAAAACTAATAGCTTAATTCGCTAAGATCAGAAATGAGATGAGGATGTTTACTCTTACCACCTCTATTCAACACTGTACTAATAAGATATAGCTGGAGAAATTAGCCAAAGAAAGAAAGAAAAGGCTTTGAAATTTGAAAGGAAAAAGTTAAACTATTTTAGTTCACAGATGCCATGTTCTTATACATAGATGACTACAAAAAATCCAAAACATATTCAGATTATAAACATATTCATCAATGTTGCAGGATACAAGATCTATACACAAAAATCAGTTGTAATTCTTTTTTAAAAAATATTTTATTTATTTATTTGACAGAGAGAGAGAGAGCAAAAGCAGGGGGATCAACAGAGGGGGAGGGAGAAGCAGGCTCCCTGCTGATTAGGGAGCCAGATGTGGGGCTCAATCCTAGGACCCCGGGATCATGACCTGAGCCAAAGGTAGACACTTAACTGACTGAGCATCCAAGCCCCCCAATCAGTTGTATTTCTGTATGCTAGAAATGAATCATCCGAAAATGAATTATGGAATGTGCTTCATTAATAATAGCATTAAGAAGAAATAAAATACTGTGGCACCTGGGTGGCATAGTTGGTTGGGTGACTGACTCTTGGTTTTGGCTCATGTTGTGATCTTGGGATTGTGAGACTGAGTCCGCCATTGGGCTCCACACTCAGTACAGAGTCTGCTTGAGACTCTCTCTCCATCTCCTACTGCCCCTCCCCTTTGTGCTCTCTCTCTCTCTGTAGAATAAATAAATAAATCTTAAAAAAAAGGAAAATACTTAGGATTAATGTTAACCAAGAAGATGCAAGACTTGTACATTGAATACTACAGAACATCAAAAGAAATTAAGTAAAATCTAAGTGAATGGAAGGATATTCAATGATTATGTATTGTAAAAATGAATGTTGTTAAATGGCAATACTCCCAAACTGATCTACAGATTCAGTGCGATCTGTATCAAAATCTCTACTACCATTTTTACAAAATGGACTAGCTGATTCTAAAATTTGTATGAAATTATTAGTGACCTCAAAGAGCCAAAGCAATGCTCATAATTAGAAGACCCATAATTCTTGATTTTAAAACTTACTACAAAGCTACAGTAATCAAATTTTTGTAATATAGACATAAGAATAGATGTATAGATTAATGGAATAGAACTGAGAATACAGAATCAAACCCATTTTTGGCAAGGTGGCAAGACCATTAAATAACCAAGAAATGGTGCTGAGATAATTGGATATACCCTTGAAAATAATAAAATTGGACTCTTATCTCACACCCATTTCAAAATTAGCTTAAAATGGATCAAAGACCTAAATATAAGAGCTAAAAGTATAAAAAATTTAGAAGACTTCTGTGTAAATCCTAATGAGCTTGGATTTGGCAATGAATTTTTAGACATGACACCAAAAAGACAAGCAACAAAGGAAAAAAATAGATAAACTGAAATTCAATAAAATTAAGAACATTTGTCCATTAAAGGACACTGTGAAGAAAACAAAAGCCAAATAATGGGTAAAAATATTTGCAAATCCTGGGTTTGACAAAGGTTTAGTATTTAGTATATATAATAGTCTTACAACTCAAAAAATAAAAGACAACCCAATTAAAAATGTGCAAAGAAATTGAATACACATTTCTCTAAAGAAGGTATACAAATCGCCAATAAGCACATGAAAACATGCTAAACATCATTAGACATTAGGGAAATGCAAATCAAAACCACAATGAGATACCACTTCACACACATTTGGATGGCTATATAATTAAGGAGACAGAAGAAAAGAAGTTTTGGCATAAATATGGAGTAATTGATACCCCAATATATTGTTGGTGGGTATGTAAAATGCTGTAAACACTGTGGAAAGTCTTTCAACTCTTCCTCAAAAAGTTAAACATAAACATATGACCCAGTGATTCCACTCCTACATATATAACCAGAATTGAAAACTGATGTTCAAAGAAATAGTTATACATGGAAGTTCATAGTAGCTCTCTTCACATCAGCAAAAAAATGAAAACAATCCATATGTCCATCCACTGATGAATGGGTAAACAGAATGTAAATCCATACAATGGAATGTTTTTTAACCATGAAAAGAATAAACTATTGATATATGGTACAAGAAGGATGAACCTCAAATACTTTATGGTAAGTGAATGAATACAGACACCAAAGGCCATATATGATTCCATTTATACACTGAATGTTCAGAATACTTCAAATCAATAAACACAGAAAACACATTAGTGGTTGTCAGGGGCTGGGGGGAAGGGGAAATAGGGAGTGACTGTTTAGAGGTATGAGGATTTTTGGGGAGTGTGGTGAAAATGATCTTAAATTACATTTGGGGAGTGTGGTGATAATTCTACAACAACTTGAATGTTCTAAAAACCACTAATTTGTTGACGTTAAAATGATTGAAATGTGAAGATGGCAGAGGAGCAGGAGACCTAAAGTTCGTCTGGTCCTAGGAATTCAGCTAGAGAGCTACCAAACCATTCTGAATACCTATGAACGCAACTGGAGAATGAAGAAAAAAGTAGCAGAAACTCTATGAACAGAAAAGCGACCACTTTCTGCAAGGAGGAGAAAAGATGGCAGAGGATTAGGGGACCCCCTTCTCAGCTGGTCCCCTGAGTAAAGCTGGATATCTACCAGACCATCCTGAATACCCACGGAATCAGCCTGAGATGCAGGAAGATACATCTGGAACTCTACAAATGAACATCTCCAGCATTGAGTTTTGAGGTATGAAGTGGGGAACCATGAAACCGCACACAGATATCAGAAGATAAACGGAAAGGGGAGGGAAGAGCTGCACTCGGGTGCCAGGAAGCAGTGGCCACCTGAACTGGGGAGCGGGCCGTACTCGTGGACCAGCACACACGAGACAGCAGACTGAGACTATGAGCCTGGGAATGCACATGACCAGACTGAACACTGGAGCTCCAGAGCACACACTTGAACTAGACTGAAACTGAGAGCTCGGGAGCACATGCATGACCTGACTGAAAACCAGACCTCGGGAGCACACGTGAACCACACTGAAACAGGGAGCTTGGGAGCACGCACGGAAACCGTGGGCAGCTGGCAGTGTTAGAAGCACAAAGGACAGAGATATGCCAGCCCTGGAAGTGAGGGCTGGGACACCGGCTGTGGGGAGCACATCCCAGGACGCTGCAGGGTTTTTGGCAGCACCAACAGAAACAGAGTTTAAGTGGCCAGGAGAGCTCAGTGGAGAGCAGACTGTGATCTCTCTGTTCTGAGACAGAGGCTGGGATACGGCCACTGCTGCTCTGATTCTCAGGAGAGTCACAGAAAACCGCCAGGGAAAGCCGCCAGAGAACAAAAGCCCGGAAATACCGGCTCACATTGTGCCCATCCCCATCCCCCTTGCAGGGGACAGGGCAACTCTACCCAAACAGAGTTGCCTGAATATCGGCATGGCAGGCCCCTCCCCCAGAAGGCAGGCTGAAAAATCAAGGAGCCAACATCCCTAAGGTCCCTATAAAACAAGTGCACACTGCCTGGGTCCTGGTCAATAATTTGGGCTCTGTGCATCCCCACAACCTCTCCTCATCAGAATGACGAGGAGAAATTCCTCCCAGCAAGAAAAGATAATGAGTCTGTGGCCTCTGCCACAGAACTGATGGATATAGATATAACCAAATTGTCAGAGATGGAGTTCAGAGTAACAATGGTCAAGATGATGTGTAGACTTCAAAAAATATTAATGAAAATATTAACGAGAATATAGATTCTCTAAGGGCAGAAATGAGAGTGAATCTGGCAGAAATTAAACATGTTATGAATCAAATGGTCTAAACTAGATGCTCTGATGGCCAGGGTAAATGAGGCAGAAGAACGAATTAGTGAATTGGAAGATGGGATGGTAGAAGAGAAAGTTAAAACAGAAACTTGGCTCAAAAAAATCCAATCTCAAGAATGTAGATTACGGGAGATTACTGACTCAATGAAACATTGCAATGACAGAATCATCATCATCCCCGAGGGGGTGGAGAAAAACAGAGGTCTAGAAGAGATATTTGAACAAAAATGTAGCTGAAAACTTCCCTAATCTGACAAAGGAAACAAGCATTCGTGTCCAAGAAGCAGAGAAGACCCCTCCCAAGGTCAATGAGAACAGACCTACACCACGTCACGTCATAGTGCATTTCGCAAATATTAGATCCAAGGATACAGTATTGAAAGCAGCCGGGGGAAGAAAATCCTAACGTACAGAGGGAAAAATGTCAGAATAATGTAGGCCTCTCTACAGAGACTTGGCAAGAGAGGAAGGGTTGGTAGTGTATTTTCAAAGCTCTATCTGAGAAGAACATGCAGCCAAGGATCCTTTATCCAGCAAGGCTGTCATTCAGAATTGATGGAGAGATAAGGACCTTTCAAGACCAGCAGAAACTGAAGGAATTTGTGACCACCACGCCAACCCTACAAGAGATATTAAGGGGGTTCTATAAAAGTAAAAAGGTCCCAAGAGTGATACAGAACAGAAACTTAAAATCTATAGAAACAAAGACTTCACAGGCAACATGACAGCATTAAAATCATATCTCCAATAATCACTCTCAATGCGAATGGCCTAAATGTTCCCATAAAACACCACAGGGTTGCAGATTGGATAAAAAGACATGACCCATCCATTTGCTGTCTACAAGAGGCTCATTTTGAACCTCAAGATACATCCAGACTGAAAGTGAAGGGATGGAGAACCATTTTTCATGCCGACGGACCTCAAAAGAAAGCTGGGCTAGCAATTCTCATATCAGACAGATAAGATTTTAAATGAAAGACTGTAGTTAGAGATACAGAAGAACACTATATTATTCTTAAAGGGTATATCCAGCAAGTGGATATGACAATTATTAATATCTACTCCTCCAACAGGGGAGCAGCTAGATACAGAAAGCAACTCTTAACCAGAATAAAGAGACATATAGATAATAATACGTTAATAGTAGGGGACCTCAACACTCCACTATCAGCAATAGACAGATCACCTAAGCAGAAAATCAACAAAGAAACAAGAGCTTGGAATGACATACTGGACCAGAGGGACCTCATAGATATATACAGAACACGACACCCGAGAACAACAGAATACTCTTTCTTTTCAAATGCACATGGAACTTTCTCCAGAATAGACCATATACTGGGTCACAAAACAGGTCTCAACCGATACCAAAAGACTGAAATTATTCCCTGCATATTCTCAGACCACAATGCTTTGAAATTGGAACTCAATCACAAGGAAAAATTTGGAAGAAACTCAAACACTTGGAAACTGGAACCATCCTGCTCAAGAATGATTGGGAAAGCCAGGAAATTAAAAATCAATTTAAACAATTTCTGGAGGCCAATGAGAATGAAAACATATTGGTCCAAAACTTATGGGACACTGCAAAGGTGGTCCTAAGGGGAAAATACGAAGCCATCCAAGCCTCACTCAAAAGAATAGAAAAATCTAAAATGCAGTTTTTATATTCTCACCTTAAGATGCTGGAGCTGGAACAGAAGAACCGGCTTAACCCATGCACGAGAAGGCAGTTAATCAAGATTAGAGCAGAGATCAATGAATTAGAAACCAGGAGCACAGTAGAGCAGATCAACAGAACTAGAAGCTAGTTCGTTGAAAGAATAAATAAGATCGATAAGCCACTGGCCAGACTTATTCAAAAGAATAGAGAAAGGACCCAACTTAATAAAATTATGAATGAAAGGGGAGAGATCACAACCAACACCAATGAAATAGGAAGGATCATTAGAAACTTTTATCAACAGCTTTATGCTAATCAATTAAACAACCTGGAAGAAATAAATGCCTTCCTGGAAAGCTATAAGCTACCAAGACTGAAACAGGAAGAAGCTGATTATTTAAACAGACCAGTTAATTATGAAGAGATTGAAGCAGTGATAAAAAACCTCCCCCACAACAAGAGTCCAGGGCCTGAGAGATTCCCCAGGGAATTCTTCCAACCATTCAAAGAAGAAATAATACCTATTCTCCTGAAGCTGTTTCAAAAAATAGAAACAGAAGGAAAACTACCAAACTCATTCTATGAGGCCAGTATTACCTTGATCCCCAAACCAGGCAAAGACCCCATCAAAAAGGATAATTACAGACTGATTTCCCTGATGAATGTGGACACCAAAATTCTCAACAAGATTCTAGCTAATAGAATCCAACAGTACATTAAAAGGATTATCCATCATGACCAAGTGGGATTCAACACTGGGATGCAAGGGTGGTTCAACATTTGCAAATTGATCAGATAGATCATATCAACAAGAAAAGAGTCAAGAACCATGTGATCCTCAAAATCGATGCAGAAATAGCATTTGACAAAATACAGCATCCTTTCCTGATTAAAACCCTTCAGAGTGTATGAATAGAGGGTACATTCCTCAATTTCATAAATACCACCTTTGAAAAGCCTGCAGCAAAGATAATTCTCAATGGGGAAAAGCTGGAAGCCTTTCCCTTAAGATCAGGAACACAACAAGGGTGCCAACTCTCGCCATTATTATTCAACATAGTACTAGAAGTCCTTGAAACAGCAATCAGAGAACAAAAAGGGATAAAAGGTATTCAAATTGGCAAAAAAGAAGTCAAACTGTCTCTCTTTGCAGATGACATGATACTCTACATGGAAAACCCAAGACTGCACCGCCAAACTACTAGAACTTATAGAGCAATTTAGTAATTTGGCAGATACAAAATCAGTGCTCAGAAATCAGTTGCATTTCTATACACGAACAATGAGAGTGAAGAAAGAGAAATTAGGGAATCCAGTCCATTTACAAAGCACCAAAAATCATACATTATCTTGGAATTAACTTAACCAGAGACGTAAAGGAACTATATTCTAGAAACTACAAATCACTCTTGAAAGACATTGAAGAAGACACAAAAAGATGGAAAAACATTCCATGCTCATGGATTGGAAGTATAAACATAGCTAAAATGTTTATGCTCTCCAGAGCAATCTATACTTTCAATGCCATCCCAATCAAAATACCAATGACATTTTTCAAAGAACTGGAACAGCCTTTAAATTTATGTGGAACCAGAAAAGGCCCCAAATTGCCAAGGAATTGTTGAAAAGGAAAATCAAAGCTGGGGGCATCACATTGCTGGATTTTAAGCTATACTACAAAGCTCTGATAAAAAATACGGCATGGTACTGGCACAAAAACAGACACATAGACCAATGGAAGAGAATAGAGAACCCAGAAATGGACCCTTGGCTCTTTGGGCACCTAATCTTTGACAAAGCAGGATAAAATATCCAGTGGAAAAAAGACAGTCTCTTTAATAAATGGTGCTGGGAAAATTGGACAGCTACATGCAAAAGAATGAAGTTTGACCACTCTCTCACACTATACACAAAGATAAATTCCAAATGGTTGAAAGACATTGATGTGAGACAATCCATCAAATCCTAGAGGAGAACATAGGCAGCAGCCTCTTTGACATCGTCCACAGCAAATTTTTTCATGACACATCTCCAAAGGCAAGAGATACAAAAGAAAAAATGAACTTCTGGGACTTCATCAAGATAAAAAGCTTCTGCACAGCCAAGGAAACGGTCAAAAAAACTAAGAGGCAGCCCGCGGAATGGGAGAAGATATTTGCAAATGACACTACAGATAAAAGACTGGTATCCAAGATCTACAAAGAACTTCTCAAACTCAATACACAGGAAACAAATAATCAAATCAAAAAATAGGCAGAAGATATGAACAGACACATTTTTGCAATGAAGACATACAAATGGCTAATAGACACATGAAAAAATGTTCAAAATCATTAGCCATCAGGGAAATTCAAATCAAAACCACCTTGAGAAACCACCTTACACCAGTTAGAATGGCAAAAATTGACAAGGCAGGAAACAACAAATGTTGGAGAGGATGTGGAGCAAGGGGATCCCTCCTACATTGTTGGTGGGAAGTCAAGTTGGTACAGCCACTCTGGAAAACAGTGTGGAGGTCCCTTAAAAAGTTAAAAATTGAGCTACCCTATGACCCAGGAATTGAACTACTGGGTATTTACCCCAAAGATACACATGTAGTGAAGAGAAGGGCCATATGCACCCCAGTGTTCTTAGCAGCATTGTCCACAATAGCTGAATTGTGGAAGGAGCCGAGCTGCCCTTCAACAGATGGCTGGATTAAGAAGATGTTATACATATGTACAGTGGAATATTACTCAGCCATCAGAAAGAACAATTGCATAACCTTTGCAGCAACATGGACAGGACAGGAGATTATGCTAAGTGAAATAAGTCAAGCAGAGAAAGACAATTATCATATGGCTTCACTCATTTATGGAACATAAGAACTAGGAAGATCGGTAGGAGAAGAAAGGGATAAAGAAAGGGGGGTAATCAGAAGGGGGAATGAAGCCTGAGAGACTATGGTCTCTGAGAAACAAACTGAGGTCCTCAGAGGGGAGGGGGGTAGGGGAATGGGATAGGCTGGTGATGGGTAGTAAAGAGGGCATGTATTGCATGATGCACTGGGTGTTATACACAACTAATGAATCATCGAACTTTACATCAAAAACCAGGGATGTACACTATGGTGACTAACATAATATAATAAAAAATATTTTATTAAAAAAATTAAAAAAATAAAGCCAGGAGGAATAAAATAAAAAAGGGAATGTATGTACAGCTAAATAAGTATTTGAGGAAATACTGGTTAATTTTTTTTAATTTAGCAAAAGACATCAAAGTAGAGATTCAAAAAGCCAGGTAAAGCCCAAACAGGATAAACTGAAAAAAAAAATCCAGCTGAAATACATCATAGTCAAACTTCTGAAAACTAACTACAAAAAGATAAGAAAAGGAAAGAAAAGAAAAAAATGCAACATGCAAGACAGTTACAGGAGAAAAACAATTTGAATGACAGTGGATGTCTCTTCAAAATTCTTTAGGGCCAGAAAAAAGCATTGCAGCAATGGAAACGGGATTCTTGAAATAAAGAGAATGAATCTTGAAACATAAAGGAAGATAAAAAGGGAAAATGCAATTGACTTTCTATGTCCGCTTGAGTTTCCTAGGTCATGTTTGACAGCTGATGCAAAAATTGTACCACTGTCAATGCGGTCCTAAATTCATGTAGAAGAAATATTTAATGTAATTGAAAACAAAGAATTTAGAAGGATTCATAGGAGTGTAAGGTTTCTACACTTCAATCACATTAAATTGAAAAAATGTGCACATGTCTAGACTTTAATAAGTTAATCTTGTACACTGTAAAACCTGAAGCATCCAGGAAAAAAATATATAGAAGAACTCAAACAACTACACTTAAATCAAAATGAGATTCCTAAGAATATTCAAACAATCTACAGAAAGGTAGGAAAAAAAGAAATCAGAAATGAATAACAGAACAGGAATAAAAAATTAATGAAATGGTAGACTTAAATCCAAGCACATCAATAATTAATTTAAACATAACTGATTTTAATATATCATTTATAAATATAGAGATGGGCAGAATGGGTAAAAGTGTGACCTAATTATATGCTCTCTACAAGAAACTCACTTCAAATATAACATTATACGTGGGTTGAAAGTTAAAGAATTGAAAAGTCATACCATGGAAATAGTAATCAAAAGAAAGGAGTGGCTATGTTAAAATCATATAAGGTAGACTTCAGAGCAAAGAAAATTGCCAGACAGGGCCAATACATAAGGATAAGCAAGCCAATCCACCAAGAATCCATCACAATGTTAAATATGTATGTACCAAACAACAGAGCTGTATGGTGCAAAAAAAAAAAAAAAGGCAGAAATAGGAGGAGATATACACAAATCCACACTTAATAACTGTGCAGTTCAACACCTCTCTGATGTATTGTAACATAAAGTTAACTAATCATAATTTAAATAAAAACTTGAAAAAACAAACTTATCCAGTCTTACTTTTCCCCCCATAAAAACTGAGTCCACTTCCTGTAATTGGGGTACTGTTTGGATTTTTTAAAAAATTTTTTATTATGTTATGTTAGTCACCATACAGTACATCATTAGTTTTTGATGTAGTGTTCCATGATTCATTGTTTGCATATAACACCCAGTGCTCCATGCAATACGTGCCCTCCTTAATACCCATCACTGGCCTATCCCAATCCCCCACCCTCCTCCCTTCTGAAACCCTCAGTTTGTTTCCCAAAGTCCAGTCTCTCGTGATTCATTCCCCCTTCTATTTACCCCCCCTTCATTCTTCCCTTCCTTCTCCTACCGATCTTCCTGCTATTCCATTTGCTCCATAAATGAGTGAAACCATATGATAATTGTCTTTCTCTGCTTGACTTATTTCACTTAGCATAATCTCCTCCAGTCCTATCCATATTGCTGCAAATGTTGGGTAGTTGTTCTTTCTGATGACTAATATTCCATTGTATACATGGACCACATCTTCTTTATCCATTCGTCTGTTGAAGGGCATCTCGGCTCCTTACGTACATCTGTTTAACTCAAATTGTAATTCTTTGATCCCAAACAAATGCTTTGTTTCTTGAACTGGTTTCTTGTTTTCAGTTTGACAGGAGCATCACTGCAATCAATTTTAGAAGAGTTTCATAACTCTAAAAAGAAACCGCATACCCATTAGTGGTGACTCCCCATTTTGTCCCAATTTCCCAATCCCTAACCAACCATGAATCTACTTTCTGTCTTTATGGATTTGCCTATTCCATATAAATGGAATAATATAATACGTGGTCTTTTGTGACTGTCTTCTTTCATTTAGCATAACGTTTATGAGGTTCATTTCTGTTGCAGTACTTCATTTCCTATATTGCCAAATAACATTCCATTTCTCTGCATTGATATACCACCTTTTGTGTTTAATGGATAGACATTGGGCTTTTCTACTTTGTAGCTATTATTAATGCTGTTATGAGCATTAGTGTGCTGCTTTTTGTATGAACATTTGTTTTCAGTTCTCTAGGGTATATACCCAGAAGTAGTATTACTGAGTCTATTATGGTAACTTTATGTTTATCTTTTTTTAATTTAAATTCAATTAGCCAACATATCATTATGTTTCAGATGTAGTCTTCAATGATTCATCAATTGTGTATAACACCCAGTGCTCATCACATCACATGCCCTACTTAATGCCCATCTTTTTGAAAAATTGCTGAACTACTTTCCTCAGTGGCTGTACCACATTTTGTATTCCAACCAGTGGGATAAAATAGTTTCAATTTCTTTACAAGTCACCAACTCTTGTTATTATATGTCTTTTTATTTATAGTCATCCTAGTGGGTATGAAATGGTATGCCATTTTTTCCCATTTAATTTTCATTTTCCTAATGAATAACTAATAATGGCAAGCATTGTTTCATAGACTTAAAGGCCTTTTGTAGCTCTTCTTTTTTTTAATGATTAAAATTTTAATTCCAGTGTAGTTAACATACAGTGTCATATTAGTTTCAAGTGTATGATATAATGATTCAGCAATTCCATACATATTACTCAGTGCTCAACAAGGTAAGTGTACTCTTAATCCCTTTCACCTATTTCACCAATCCCCCCACCCACTTCCCCTCTTGTAACCATGTTTATTCTCAATAGTTTTTTTGGTTTGTCTCTTTTTCTTCCCTTTGTTTGTTTTGTTTCTTAAATTCCACATATGAGTAAAATCATATGGCATTTGTCTTTATCTGACTGACTTATTTGCTTAGGATTGTACTCTCTAGCTCCATCCATGTTGTTGAAAATGGCAAGATTTCATCCTTTTTTACGGCTGAGTAATATTCCATGGTATGCATATTCACTGCATCTTCTTTATCTATTCATGTATCAGTGGACATTTGGGCTCTTTCCATAAATTGGCTATTGTATATGATGCTTCAATAAGTATAGGGGTACATATATCTTTTCAAACTATTGTTCTTGTATTCTTTGGGTAAATACCCAGTAGTGTGATTATTGGATCACATGGTAGTTCTCATTTTAATTTTAATTTTTAAAAACTTTTATTTATTTATTTGTCAGAGAGAGAGAGAGCACAAGCAGGGGGAGCAGCAGGCAGAGGGGGAAGCAGGCTCCCTTCTGAGCAAGGAACCTGATGAGGGACTCAATCCCAGGACCCTGGGATCGTGACCTGAGCCAAAGGCAGATGTTTAACCAACTGAGCCACATAGGCGTCCCTCATTTTAATTTTTAGAGGAACCTGGCTTCCACAGTGACTGTATCAGTTTGCATTCCCACCAACAGTGCATGAGGGTTCATTTTTCTCCACATCCTCACCAGCACTAGTTTCTTGTGTTTTTGATTATAGCCATTCTGACAGGTGTGTGGTGATATCTCTTTTTGGTTTTGATTTGCATTTCCCTGATGATAAGTGATGTTGAGCACCTTTTCATGTGTCTATTGGCCATCTGTATGTCTTCTTTTGGAGAAATGTCTGTTCATGTCTTCTGCCCATTTCTAAATTGGATTATTTGAAATATAAGCAATTATTTTAATAAGAGAATATTATGAAAAATTATATGCCAACAAACTGGGCAATCTGGAAGAAATGGATAAATTCCTAGAAATATACAAACTACCAAATCTGAAACAGGAAGAAATAGAAAATTTGAACAGAACAATTACCAGCAAAGAAATTGCATCAATAATCAACAATCTCCCAACAAACCAAAGTCCAGGGCCAGATGATTCCCAGGGGAATTCTACCAGGAATTTAAAGAAGAATTAATACCTATTCTCAAACTGTCCCAAAAAGTAGAAATGGAAGGAACACTCCCAACTCATTCTTTTTTTTTTTAAGACACCTTTATTAGCGTCATGATTAGACTATTACATTTAGTAATCATCAGCATGGGTGCAAAAAAATTACATTAAAACCGTTTGTTGGAATGCTTTACACTTTCCACAGAACAGAAACTAAAATAACCTGTTATACAATTAGTCACAGATATAGTCCTCCAGTTTTTTGCCTATACACATGAGTATTGTCTAAAACACAGTTTCTTTGTAGCAGCTAGGCCCTGCCACTACTGTGCTTGGCTGAGTTTACAAATCTGTTGTAACCTGTAGCTTCCCTGTCACTTCTCTGGCTCTTCTCCCCTGCTAAGCTTTGTTTCCTGGCAGTAATTAAAACTTTCTGCCACTGCCCTAGCTACTGCTGCTGCTGGAACCATCATAGCCACCTTGGTTTCGTGGTTTGGCAGAGTATTGGCCTCTACCACCATAGGGGTCAGAGCTTCTGCCTCCAAAATTTCCTCCTTTCATGGGTCCAAAATTTGAGGATTGATTGTTGTAATTGCCAAAATCATTATAGCTTCTGCCACCTCCAAATTTGCTTCCATCATTACCAAATCTGTTATAGCCATCTCCACTGCCACCATATCCACCACACACCTCGACTGCCACCAAAGCCACCTCACCCACTGAAGTTCCCTCCATGACCAAAGTTGTCATTCCTGATGAGGGAACAGAAGGCAAGTTGAGGACAAAGCAGAAACTGACACCCCGCAACCCCTCCCCCTGGATGTATGCAGCATTCCTCAGGCACTCCTGGCTGCCCTAAAGAACAAAGAAACAGTTAACCTATAGATACCACAATCTTGCAAGACTTAAGTCTCCCTCAGTTTGCAAATGTCTTAGCAGTTTACAAGAACAAAGCATTTCTATCAATAACCTAGCTTCCAGAAGGAAATGTAGATACAATTAAACGCCCTTATAATCTGCAGCCTTCAGGAAGTTCCCAACCATCTTAATGTTAATGCCTTGCTAGAGGGAAAAACAACCTTAACTTGACAATGGCAATGCCTCTGGTACCTGTGCGTCTTTAACATATGAAAGTACTCTCTTGAAACCCCCCTTTTTCCTCACCTCCCCCAACCCCATGGTATATAATCAGCCACCTCTCACAATCTGGGACAGCAGCTCTTTCTGCCCATGGGTCCTGTCCCCGAGCTTTAATAAACAACCAATTTTGCACCAAAGATGCCTCAAGAATTCTTTCTTGGTCGTCGGATCCGGACTCCACCCCACTGAACCTCACATATATTCCACAACCTCATCAATTCCCAGCAAAACCACCTCCACGATCACCACCAAAGTTTCCAGAACCACTTTGACCTCTTTGGTTGGATAAAGTACTAACCATTTCTCTCTTAGATAGGGCTTTCCTTACTTCACAGTTACGACCATTCACAGATGGTATTTTTGAATGACAGTCTTGTCTACAGAGGCATGGTCATCAAATGTTACAAAAGCAAAACCTCTCTTTTTGCCACTGCCTCAGTCAGTCATGATCTCAATCACTTCAATTTTCCCATACTGTTCAAAACAATCTCTTAGATGATATTCTTCAGTGTCTTATTTAATGGCACCAACAAAAATCTTTCACTTAAGTGGGCACCAGGTCTTTGAGAATCTTCTCTTGAGACAGCTCTCTTTGGTTCCACAGCTCTTCCGTCCACCTTGTGTGGCCTTACATTCATGGCTTCATCCACCTCCTCCACAGTGGTATATGTGACAAACCCAAAGCCTCTGGAGCGCTTGGTGTTTGGATCCCTCATTACCACACAGTCTGTAAGCATTCCCCATTGCTCAAAATGGCTCCCCAGACTCTCATTTTTTAAAAAGATTTTATTTATTTATTTGACAGAGATAGAGGCAGCCAGCGAGAGAGGGAACACAAGCAGGGGGAGTGGGAGAGGAAGAAGTAGGCTCACAGCGGAGGAACTTGATGTGGGGCTCGATCCCATAATGCCAGGATCACGCCCTGAGCCAAAGGCTAACGACTGCACCACCCAGGCGCCCCCCAGGCTCTCATTGGTTGTTTCAAAGCTCAAACCTCTGATGAAGAGCTTCTGCAGCTGTTCAGGTTCTCTGGGAGACTCTGACTTAGACATGACAGTGGTGGGAGGGGAGACTTTAACAATGTTTATTCAGCAGCATCCACGGGCAGAAAGGAGTAATCTAAGGAACGTATCTCTTCCCAACTCATTCTATGGGGCCACCATGACCTTATTTTCAAAACCGGACAAAGACCCCATTAAAAAGGAGAGTCAAAGGCCAATATCCCTGATGAACATGGATGCAAAAATTCTCAACAAGATACTAGCATATAGAATACAATGGTACATTAAAAGAATTATTCACCACGATCAAGTGGGATTTATTCCTGGGCTGCAGGGATGGTTCAATATTTACAAATCACTCAGTGTGATATACCACATTAAAAAAAAAAAAGAAAGGATAAGAACCACACAGTCCTCTCAATAGATGCAGAAAGTATTCAATGCCATTTTATTACTTGTTTTCTTGTTGTTTTTGGAGATTTTCTCTGTTCCTTTCTAGTCTTTGTCACTTTTAGTCTTTCTTTTCCACTCAAAGAGTCCCCTTTCATATTTCTTGCAGGACTGGCTTAGTATTCATGAACTCCTTTACTTTGTTTTTTATGTCTGGGAAACTCTATTTCTCCTATTTTGAATGATAGCCTTGTGGATAGAGTATTCTTGGCTGTAGATTTTTCCCATTTAGCATGTGAATATATCATGTCACTCTATTCTGACTTGCCAAGTTTCTGTGGAGAGATCTGCAGCTAACCTTATGGGTCTTCCCTTGTAAGGTAGGGACTTCTTTTGTCTTGCTGCTTTTAGGACTTTGTCTTTATCACTATATTTTGCAAATTTAACTACAATATGTCTTTTTGTTGGCCTGCTTTTGTTGATTTTGATGGGATTTCTCTGTGCTTCCTTGATTTGGATGTCTGTAAACTTCCCTAGATTAGGGAAGTTTTCAGCTATTATTTCCTCACATAAAGTTTCTGCCCCCCTTTTCTCTCCCTTCTTTTGGGACTCCTGTGATATGAATGTCATTACATTTGATGTAGTCACTGACTTCTGTAAGTCTAGTCTCATGATCCATAATTCTTCTTTTGTTCAGCTTCATTATTTCTGTCCTTTTTTTAGAAAAAGATTTTATTTCTTTATTTGACATAAAAAGAGAGAGCACAAGTGAGCAGACTGGCAGGCAGAGGGAGAGGGAGAAGCAGGCTCCCTGCTGAGCAGAGAGCCTGATGCAGGACTCGATTCCAGGACCCTGGGGTCATGACCTGAACTGAAGGCAAATGCTTAATGGACTGAGCCACCCAGGCACCCTTCCATTATTCTTTTATATCACTTATTTTTTCCTCTGCTTCTTCTATGCTTGTGGTCATTACGTCCAGCCTGTTTTGAATCTCAGTTACTGTATTTTTAATTTCTGAATGATTGTTTTTTAATTATTTTTTCTCTGTGGTAAGGGTCTCCCTGGTGTCTTCTATGCTTTTCTCAAGCCCAGTGTATATCCTTATGATTGTTGCTTTAAATTCTCCATCAGGCATATTACTTATATCTGTTTTGATTAAATCTCTGGCCATGACCTTTTCTTGTGTTTTCTTTTGGGATGAATTCCTTTGTCTTGGCATTTTGTCTAAATCACTGTCTTCTCTGTGTTAGAATAGACTGCTATGTTTTCTGCTCCTGAGAGTAATAGTTTTATGAAAGAGGTCATATTGTGTCTAGGGCCTGGCTCTTCAGGATGTGCTTCTGGTGTGTGCTGCATGCACTCTGCTGCTGTGTTATGGCTCCCCAAACCATTCAGGCCAGTTGTCTGCAGAGGCTCTCCTTGCCTGCAATGGGCACTGTGTGGACCTTAGCCAGAGTGTGGTGAAAAAACGATAGTTAGATGCCATGAAGTAGGTGGCAATGCCTTAATTATATGTGTGTTGTAGGGCCTCTTCCATCCTTGTCAAGGGGAGTGCTAACCTCTCCTTTCATACAACACTGAAGATCTTTTTGACTGGTATTTGTGTGGGGACTTATGAATTTCATGAACTTGGATGTCCAGTCCTCTTCCCAGATTTGAAATGTTCTCAGGCATTATTTCTTTAAATACATTTTCTATCTCTTTCTATCTCTCTTCTCATTCTGGGATTCCAATTATTTGCTCATTGCTTCATTTGATTATAGCCCATTGCTTATGTAGGCTCTCTTCATTTTATTCATTGTTTTATTCTTTGTGCTGTGACTGGGTTATCTAAAGGGCCTTCTACAGAGTCATGGTCTTCTACTTTACAGTTTTTTTCTCCACTTGATCCATTCTAGTGTTGATCATCTCTATTGCATTTTTCATTTCATTCACTGTATTTTTCAGTTTCAGAATTTCTGTTTGGTGTTCATTTTTTGTGATTTCTATCTCTTTGTTAAATTCTCATTTTGTTCATGTGTTGTTTACTGGATTTTCTTGCATTGTCTGTCTGTATTTTCTTGTAGCTCTTTGAGTTTCCTTAAAACAGTAATTTTGAATTCTTTTCAGGTAAATTGAAGATCTCCATGTCATTGTGGTCAATTACTGGATGATTATTGTGATCCTTTATTGATGTTATGTTTCTTTGATTTTACATGTTCTTTGAAGTCTTACATTGCTAGCCTTGCATTTGAAGTAGTGGTCACCTCCTTCATTTTTTATTGACTGACTTCTGGAGAGAAATACCTTCTGTCAGTCTTGCTAGAGATACTGAGACTTTCTATGGATATACCTCATCCACCCTTTTTGCTCCCTCTTGTGGCAGGATTCTTAAACTTGTATGCCTTCTTTCAATTTTGCAATGCACCATTCTAAATTCTGGTTGCTTCCCTTTTGCTTTGGGTGGTGCTAAATGCCCAAATTTGTGGTCTCTCCCCTGCCTGCAGATTTGGGTCAGCTTTCTGCTTACTAGCCATCTGCCAAAACTCACTCTTGCTACCATTTGGAGTATCCAAATGGTGCCAGCCGCAAAGTGTGGGTTGTGTGAGTGTGGCACATAGAATGCTGGGGTGCTCATGAAGGGATCTGCTCACTGGAAGTCACAAAGGGCACATTGATGGGCATCCTGATGGAATCCTTGATGTGGTTAATAGGATCTTTGTCCCTTTGATACTTTCCAAGCCCTGGTTGCTGTCCTCCTAGCCACTCACCACCCTCCAATTTTCCAGCTCACAATTCAGTACTCTAGATGGAGTGAGAGAGAAATGAGCTTCTTTGGCAGTGTCCTGCAAAGTGGTGAAAGCTGGACACTCACTCACCAACACTTACTTTAACCTACAGGAGAAATCATGGGCCAAGGAGGGCACTCTTGGCATTGAATTGGGCCACCTTGGGTGAAGAATGATGCTGATAGGGAAACTGAAGGGACTCCATGTTAGAAAGGCTCTATTTCTGCTGTTTCTCTGCTATGTCTCATTTATTCATGTCCTATATTTTGCATCTGAGTAAACCAAAGAATCTGTGTTACCACTCCAAAAGAAGACAAGAAAATTAATTGTTCTCCATATTTTGTGCTAGGGCCCCAAACACCTGATAATATCTAAGAAGGACCAGATCCCAAACATGTTCCAGGACATTAGCTTTGAACAAACCATAGTCAAAACTGGTATCAACACCCACTACTTTTGGTGATTCATGGAATAACACCTATTGTTTACCTGACACTCACCTTTGATTGGACCTTACCCTGGATTCCTGACAGAACACATATCCTGGACCCCTTTCCAATATAAATCCCTAACCTCAAGTGATGGGGAAACTCACATTTCCTTTTCTGGGTCTCCCAGACACTCTGTCTGCTATACTCAATCACTTATGCTAGTCAATAAATTGCTCTCACTTTCCTCCTGGCTTGTGTTTGATTTCTGTCATGCACAAATCCAAGGATCCTCTTGAATGGTCCTGTGAGACCCCATCTTGGTCCTCAGAACTGGCCTGCCTATGTCAATGCAGGTAAAGTCAAGGTATTCCTCTTATCCTCTTCAATGCATCCAATCTCTGTTTTTCTTTTTTCTCCAACAGTGTGCTAGAACTTCTCTGCTGGACTCCTGGACTTCCACAAAGTCTCTCTCATCTGTGGATGATTGTACAACTCTGTTCTCCAGAGGTTTGCAAACCATGGCCTAGAGGGCCTGTGCCAGTTCACAGTGCATTTTAGGGTCCAAAGCTGGGACTGAGGTCTGTATGCCTATTACCTGACATATGGGTGGGCACAACTCTTCCTGAGCCATCTGGCATATGGTGCTGGATCCCAAACATCTTACAAAGGTACTTTTGTCCTCAAATGGATGCCAAATTGCTGTTTTTGAGGGGGGTATACAAAAGAGGGACATCTTATTCAGCCATCTTCCTGATGTCACTCCCAGATCCTTACCTTTAAATTACTCTGATGGACTTTCTTTAATCCTAGGTGACTTCTTTGTGTCTCTCTTTAAAGAATGACAGCTCCAACTGCTTGGTTTCTTACTTGGCCAAAAAGTTCTTGGATGTTTCACCACTAGCCACAGTGGTAAAAGGGAGGAATAAAAACATTAGCTTATGTCATATCTCCACTAGACATCAAGGTAATTGAATGATTCACTATGAGAATCAAAGATTTAGAACTACTTAAGATCTTTGATACCATCTTATTTAATTTGCACATTTGACTTATGAGAAAAAGAAGGGAAAGAAGGTCTTCTGTCTCCTAACCCAGTGTGCTTTTCATTATATTGCTTATATTTATATATACATGTATATTTATATATACATACATGACAAGTATCTGGCTTCCGTTTTGAAAAAGGAAAATCCGGGTTTTGGCACTGCTTTACCTAGGGGCTTCCACTGGGAGCTTACCATATATTCTGAGGTTTCCCTTTCCTCTCATCATTCATTAATATGTCTTTACCATAGGATCAGCTTTTCAGGGCTCTATTTGTTGCTTTTCCAGGTGGCAGAAGGTGTGTTAATAGTGCACCCTCCCTCTATCCCCGTATTTATTATAATTGGTCTTCTGGCAAAAGTACCTTAAACTAGAAGAATGGTTAGTAGTATAAACTTCAGGCACTGTGACAGATCAGAAAGAGGGATATGGGATAATGCTACCTTGTAATGGTTCTCAAATCATACTATGTGAATTTTTACATTCAGGACCAGAACTTATGAGGTAAAAGAAAAGGATCTTTAGAGTAGCTAAAGTGATATCATTCTTCAACCTTACCAGCCTTACTCTCTCTTTAAGTCTGGAGGCACATGAAGAATAAAAAAATGATGCAAACTGTTTAACATATCTTGGGATGCCTCATGGACTTGTAGTTAAGTCACTTGATCTCAAATACCTTGCTTCCTTTAGCATGGTCTCATGGAAAGACCACTAGACTAGATGTTAGGAAACCTGGACTCTATTACTACTTCTTTCATTAACTAATGTCATCACCTTGGGCTTGAAATCTGACCCTCTCGGGGCTTGTTTTCTTACCTGCAAAATGAGGAAATTGGACAAGATCAGTGGTTATCAACCTTCTCTGAATCAGAATCACCTCCTTTTAAAATATAGGTGAAACAATACAAATGCCTGATCACTACTTTCAAAAGATTCTGATTTTGGGGGGGTGGCCTTAAGCATTGATGTTTATTATATTTACCAAGTAAATCTAAAAAGGTGAGGTTGAGAACCATTGCACTATATGTTATTCTGAGTTTACTCTTTCTCAAAAAAAGAAGTTATAAAGATAAACGAAATATGTTCAAAAGTATTTCTAAAAGAAACACTAGGAACAGATCGTAGGGCAGAGGATAGAGTGAAAACAATGTGTGTATTATTTCAGTGGTGCTCCATCTTCCTTTCCTATTATTCAGTATGTGTCACTCAACTTTCCTCACCTTCATTAAAATCTTCAACTCACCTGGTATGCAATATTCCATTATCTAAACTCTGTAGCTCTGCTTTCCGTGTTGGCAAAATTGTAGATCTCTAAAACTTGAAAGTTAGGAACAGAGCAGACTCCAGAGATAAAGTAGGGGAGCAGTCAGCTCACCTCTCAACGGCCTGCAGAATATTGCCACTTATGGCTCAGCATTTCCAGTCTCAGTCAGCCTTTCTGAAAATCCATTATAATCTCTCTGTTTCCAGATTCTATGCCAGAGTGTGAAAAAGATCCAAAATCTCTGTGTAATATAAAGTAATAGGTATGAATTGACATATCATTTTATGAGTATGTACACACTGTGAAAATGCACAGAAATTTCCCAGTTTTCTTTTTTCCCCCTTTAGGTTCACTTGCTTCTGCTGTGTACTGGCCCAGGATAAACAAACAAATCAGAATGCTGGAGACAAGGGAAACAAAAAAAAAAATGAACTGTTGGAACTTTTTCAAGATAAAAAGCTTCTTCACAGCGAAGGAAACAATCAGAAAAACTAAAAGGCAACCTGTGGAATGGGAGAAGATATTTTAAATGACATATCTGATAAAGGGTTAGCATCCAAAATCTATAAGGGACTTATCAAACTCAATACACAAAAAACCCAAATAATCCAGTTAAGAAATGGGCAGAAGACATGAATACACATTTTTCCAAAGACATTCAGATGGCTAACAGACACATGGAAAGATGCTGAACACTATTCATCATCAGAGAAGAACAAATCAAAACTATGATGACATACCACCTCACACTTGTCAAAATGGCTAAAATTAACAATATAAGGATGCAGAGAAAGGGAGCCCTCTTGCACCATTGGTGGGAATGCAAACTGGTGCAGCCACTCTGGAATACAGTATGGAGATTCCTCAAAAAATTAAAAATATAACTACCCTACAATCCAGCAACTGCACTACTAAGTATTTACCCAAAGGATACAAAAATGCTGATTCAAAAGGGCACATGCTCCCCAATGGTTATTGCAGAATTATCCACAATAGCCAAACTATGTAAAGAGGCCAAACGTCCATCAACTGATGGATAAAGAAGGTGTGTATATATACAATGGAATATTACTCAGCCACCAAAAAGAATGAAATCTTGCCATTTGCAATGACATGGTTGGAGCTAGAGTGTATTATGCTAAGCGAAATAAGTCAGTCAGAGAAAGACAAATACCATATGATTTCAGTCATGTGTAATTTAAGAAACAAAAGAGATGAACATAGGGGAAAGAATGGAAAAAAAGGAGAGGGAGACAAACCATAAAAGAAACTTTTTTTAAGACTATTTATTTGAGAGGAAGGGAGGGGGGAAGGGGAAGAGGAAGAGGGAGAGAAAGAATCTCAAGCAGGCTTCACGCTGAGCATGAAGCCCATCTTAGGGCTCCATATCACGACCTTGAGATCATGCCCTGAGCTGAAACCAAGAGTTGGACACTCAACATACTGAGCCACCCAGGTGCCCCAAGTAACTCTTAACTATAGAGAACTAACTAAAGGTTGGTGGATGGTGGTGGGTGGAGGATGGGCTAGGTGGGTATTAAGGAGGGCACTTGTAATGATGAGCACTGGGTGTTGTATATAAGTGATGAATCACTGAATTCTACTCCTGAAACCAATATTGCACTATATGTTAACTAATGAGAATTTAGATAAAAATTTAAAAATAAAAAAGGTAAATTAACACTAACATGAGCCTTACCTCTATCTGATCTGTCAATTTTAGAGCCCAAGGAGGCTGAAACAATTCTGAAATTTGCTTGCAAAGATGTTAGGTGAATAGAGATAAGTAAGGGAGAGCAAAGAAGCTGACTAACCAATTAGAGGTTGCATAATTTTAAAAAGATCTTTTTTATTTATTTTAGAGAGAAAAAGAGAGGGCAAGCAGGGGAAGGAGCAGAGGAGGAGAGACAGGAAGGGGGAAAGAATCTCCAGCAGACTCGGAGCTGAGTGTGGAGCCTGACACAGGGCTTGATCTCACAACCCTGAGATAATGACCTGAGCCAAAACCAAGAGTTGGACCCTCAACTAACTGAGCCATCCAAGGATGCCTTTTTTTTAAAGATTTTATTTATATATTTATTTGAGAGAGAGAGAGAGAGTGAGCAGGGGGAGGGGGGTAGAGGGAGAGAGAGAATCCCAAGCAGACTCTGCACTGAATGCAAAGCCTTACATGACGCTTGATATCACGGCCCATAGATCATGACCCGAGCCAAAACCATGAGATGGATGTTCAACTGACTGAGCCACCTAGGCGCCCCAGGGTTGCATAACTTTTTGACCCTGGGAAAGTGGCCTCACCATTCTAATCTTTAGGTTTTTTGCTTGTAGAATGAGAGAGTGGGACTAGAGGATCTCTAAGGTTCCTCCTTGCTATAAAACTCTAATTTCCGTCATAAAGATAACCAGGATATTTCTGCCTTGTAAAAACCAGAGCTTCAGAATAGGGAAGGAAGCAAGGATTGAGAGCGGGAAATTCAGAACATGTACACCAAGGTGAGGTCAACATTATTAGGAAGATCATGATTGTGGTGTGTGACCTTGGGTACATCACTTTTCCCTTCAGGACTGATTTCCTCATCTTGATTATTTTTTTTTAAGTTTTCATTTAAATTCCAGTTAGGTAAAATAAGTGTAATATTGGATTCAGGTGTACAATATAGTGATCCAACACTTCCATATAAGGCCTGGCACTCATCACAAGTGCACTCCTTAATCCCCATCACCTATTTAACCCATCCTCCCCACCACCTCCTTTCTGGTAACCATTGGTTTATTCTTTACAGTTAACAAGTCTCTTTCTTTTTCTTTCTTTCTTCCTTCCTTCCTTCCATTCTTTTTTTTAATTTTAATGTTTTTTTATTATATTATGTTAGTCACCACACAGTACACACCTGGTTTTTTATGTAAAGTTTGATGATTCATTAGTTGAGCATAACACCCAGTGCACCATGCAATACGTGTCCTCCTTACTACCCATCACCAGTCTATCCCATTCCCCCACCCCCTCCCCTCTGAAGCCCTCAGTTTGTTTCTCAGAGTCCATGGTCTCTCATGCTTCATTCCCCTTTCTGATTACCCCCCCTTTCTTTATCCCTTTCTTCCCCTACTGATCTTCCTAGTTCTTATGTTCCATAGATGAGAGAAACCATATGATAATTGTCTTTCTCTGCTTGACTTATTTCACTTAGTATTATCTCCTCCAGTGCCGTCCATGTTGCAGCAAATGTTGAGAACTCATTCTTTCTGATGCCTGCGTAATATTCCATTGTATATATGGACCACATCTTCTTAATCCAGTCATCTGTTGAAGAGCATCTCGGTTCCTTCCATGATTTAGCTATTGTGGACAATGCGTGCATATGGCCCTTCTCTTCACTACGTCTGTATCTTTGGGGTAAATACCCAGTAGTGCAATGGCTGGGTCATAGGGTAGCTCAATTTTTAACTTTTTAAGGGACCTCCACACTGTTTCCCAGAGTGGCTGTACCAACTTGCATTCCCACCAACAATGTAGGAGGGATCCCCTTTCTCCACATCCTCTCCAGCAATTGTTTTTTTCTTGCCTTGTCAATTTTTGCCATTCTAACTGGCGTAGGTGGTATCTTAGTGTGGTTTTGATTTGAATTTCCCTGATGGCTAATGATTTTGAACATTTTTTCATGTGTCTGTTAGCCATTTGTATGTCTTCATTGGAAAAGTGTCTGTTCATATCTTCTGCCCGTTTTATGATTTGTTTATTTGTTTCTCGCATATTGAGTTTGAGAAGTTCTTTGTAGATCTTGGATACCAGTCTTTTATCTGTAGTGTCATTTGCAAATATCTTCTCCCATTCCTTGGGCTGCCACTTAGTTTTTTTGACAGTTTCCTTGGCTGTGCAGAAGGTTTTTATCTTGATGAAGTCCCACAAGTTCATTTTTGCTTTTGTTTCTCTTGCCTTTGGAGATGTGTCATGAAAAAGGTTGCTGTGGCCGATGTCTTGGAGGTTGCTGCCTATGCTCTCCTCTAGGATTTTGATGGATTCCTGTCTCACATCGAGGTCTGTCATCCATTTGGAGTTTACCTTTGTGTATGGTGTGAGAGAGTGGTCAAGTTTCATTCTTTTGCATGTAGCTGTCCAATTTTCCCAGCACCATTTATTGAAGAGACTGTCTTTTTTCCACTGGATGTTTTTTCCTGCTTTGTCAAAGATTAGTTGCCCAAAGAGCCGAGGGTCCATTTCTGGGTTCTCTATTCTGTTCCATTGGTCTATGTGTCTGTTTTTGTGCCAGTACCATGCTGTCTTTGTGATCACAGCTTTGTGGTACAGCTCGAAATCCAGCGTTGTGATGCCCCCAGCTTTGTTTTTCCTTTTCAACAGTTCCTTGGCGATTCGGGGCCTTTTCTGGTTCCACATAAATTTAAGGGCTGTTTGTTCCAGTTCTTTGAAAAATGTCATTGGTATTTTGATTGGGATGGCATTGAAAGTGTAGATTGCTCTGGGTAGCATAAACATTTTAACTATGTTAATTCTTCCAATCCATGAGCATGGAATATTTTCCCAACTTTTTGTGTCTTCCTCAATGTCCTTCAAGAGTGATTTATAGTTTCTAGAATATAGTTCCTTTATGTCTCTGGTTAAGTTAATTCCAAGATAATGTATGATTTTTGGTGCTATTGTAAATGGGATGGATTCCCTAATTTCTCTTTCTTCAGTCACATTATTCGTGTATAGAAATACAACTGATTTCTGAGCATTGATTTTGTATCCCGCCACATTACTGAATTGCTTTATAACTTCTAATAGTTTGGGAGTGGATTCTTTTGGGTTTTCCGTATAGGGTATCATGTCATCTGTGAAGAGAGACCATTTGACTTCTTCTTTGCTGATTTGGATACGTTTTATCCCTTTTTGTTGTCTGACTGCTGTTGCAAGGACTTCTAGTACTATGTTGAATAATAGTGGTGAGAGTGGGCATCCTTGTTGTGTTCCTGATCTTAAGGGAAAGGCTTCCAGCTTTTCCCCATTGAGAATGATATTCGCTGCAGGCTTTTCATAGATGGTTTTTATGAGATTGAGGAATGTACCCTCTATCCCTACACTCTGAAGGGTTTTAATCAGGAAAGGATGCTGTATTTTGTCAAATGCTTTTTCTGCATCTATTGAGAGAATCATATGATTTTTGAATTTTTCTTTCTGGATAAAATCTAAGACACTGATAGATTTGCAAATGTTGAACCACCCTTGCATCCCAGGGATGAATCCCACTTGGTCATGATGGATAATCCTTTTAATGTACTGTTGGATTCTATTAGCCAGGATCTTGTTGAGGATTTTGGCGTCCATATTCATTAGGGAAATGGTCTGTAACTCTCCTTTTTGATGGGGTCTTTGCCTGGTTTGGGGATCAAGGTAATATTGGCATCATAGAATGAGTTCGGTAGCTTTCCTTCTGTTTCTATTTTTTGAAATAGCTTTAGGAGAATAGGTATTATTTCTTCTTTGAATGTTTGGTAGAATCCCCCAGGAAAACCATCTGGGCCTGGAGTAGTGTTTTTTGGAAGGTTGTTTATCACTGACTCAATCTCTTCATACTTAATTGGCCTGTTTTAAAAATCAATTTCTTCCTGTTTCAGTCTTGGTAGTTTATAGGTTTCCAGGAAGGCTTCCATATCTTCCAGATTGCTTAATTTATTGGCATAAAGCTGTTGATAAAATTTCTAATAATCCTTCCTATTTCATTGGTGTTGGTTGTGACCTCTCCTTTTTCATTCATAATTTTATTAATTTGGGTCCTTTCTCTATTCTTTTGAATAAGTCTTGCCAGAGGCCTGTCAATTTTATTAATTCTCTCAAAGAACCAGCTTCTAGTTCTGTTGATCAGTGCTACTGTACTCCTCGTTTCTAATTCATTGATTTCTGCTCTAATCTTGGTCTACTGTTTTCTCGTGCGTGGATTAGGCCTGTCCCTCTGTTGCTGTTCCAGCTTCTTGAGGTGAGAATATAAGAACTGCATTTTAGATTTTTCTATTCTTTTGAGTGAGGCTTGGATGTCTATGTATTTTCCCCTTAGGACTGCCTTTGCAGTGTCCTATAGGTTTTGGACCATTGTGTTTTCATTCTCATTGGTCTCCATAAATTGTTTAAATTGAGGTTTGATTTTCTGGTTTATCGAATCATTCCTGAGCAGGATGGTTCTTAGTCTCCAAGTTTCTTCCAAATTTTTCCTTGTGGTTGAGTTCCAATTTCAGAGTGTTGTGGTCTGAGAATATGCAGGGAATAATTTCAGTCTTTTGGTATCAGTTGAAACCTGTTTTGTGACCCAGAACATGGTCTATTCTTGAGAATGTTCCATGGGCATTAGAATAGAATGAGTATTCTTTGGTTCTGGGGTGTAGTGTTCTATATATATCTATGAGGTCCAACTCGTCGAGTTGGCATTCAAAGCTCTTGTTTCTTTGCTAATTTCTTGCTTATGTGATCTGTCTATTGCTGATAGTGAAGTGTTGAGGTCCCATACTATTAGTGTATTTTTATCTTTATGTCTCTTTATTCTGGTTAAGAGTTGGCTTGTGTATCTTGCTGCTCCCCTGTTGGGGTCATAGATATTTATAATTGTCATATCCTCTTGTTGGATACATCCTTTAAGAATAATACAGTGCCCTCTGTATCCCTAACTATAGTCTTTAGTTTAAAATCCAATCTCTCTGATATGAGAATTGCTACCCCAGCTTTCTTTTGAGGTCCATTGGCATGAAAGATGGTACTCCATCCCCTTACTCTCAGTCTGAATGTATCTTTAGGTTTAAAATGAGTCTCTTGTAGACAGCAAATGGATGGGTCATTTCTTTTTATCCAATCTGCAACCCTGTGGTGTTTTATGGGAGCATTTAGGCCATTTACATTGAGACTGATTATAGAGAGATATGATTTTAATGATGCCATGTTGCCAGTAAAGTCTTTGTTTCTATAGATTGTGACTTTCTGTTCTGTATCACTCTTGGGACCTTTTTACTTTTTTAGAACCCCCCTTAATATCTCCTGTAGGGCTGGTTTCATGATTACAAAATTGGTCAATGACTGGAAATTCTGGAAGGTCTCTATTTCTCCATCAATTCTGAATGACAGCCTTGCTGGATAAAGGATCCTTGGCTGCATGTTTTTCTCTGAAAGAGCATTACGAATGCCCCCCCCCCAACACTTCCTTTCATTCCAGGTCTGTGTAGACAGGTCTGATGTAATTCTGATAACTTTGCCTTGGTACGTGAGAAATTTCTTTGCCCTGGCCACTTTTAATACTGTATCCTTGGATCTAATATTTGTGAAATGCACTATGACGTGACGTGGCGTAGGTTTGTTGTAGTTGAGCTTGGGAGGGGGTCCTCTCTGCCTCTTGGACACGAATGTTTGTTTCCCTTGCTAGATTAGGGAAGTTTTCAGCTACAATTTGTTCAAATATCTCTTCTAGACCTCTGTTTTTCTCTACCCCCTCGGGGATGCCGATGAGTCTGACATTGGAACGTTTCATTGAGGCAGTCTCCTGTAACCTACATTCTTGAGCATGGATTTTTTTTTGAGTCCAGAGTCTATTTTAGCGTTCTCTTCTACTAACCCATCCTCCAATTCGCTGATACGTTCTTCTGCCTCATTCACCCAGGACGTCAGAGCCTCTAGTTTTGACTGCATTTGGCTCATAGAGTTTTTAATTTCTGCCAGATTCACTCTCATTTCCACCCTTAGAGATTCTATATTCTCATTAACATTTTCGTTAATACTTTTTTCAAGTCTACATATCATCTTGACCATTACTCTGAATTCCATTTCTGATAATTTAGTTATATCCATATCTATGAGTTCTGTGGCAGAAGCCACAAACTCATTGTCTTTTCTTTTCTGGGGGGGATTTCTCCTTCTCGTCATTCTGATGAGGAGAGGTTGCAGGGTTGCCCAGAGCCCAAATTATTGACCAGGACCCAGGCAGTGTGCACTTGTTTTATAGGGACCTTAGGGATGTGGGCTTCTTGATTTTTCAGCCTGCCTTCTGGGGGGAGGGGCCTGCCGCACTGATACTCAGGCAACCCTGTTTGGGTAGAGTCTCCATGTCCCCTGCGAGGAGGGATGGGGATAGGCACACTGTGAGCCGGTATTTCCAGGCTTTTGTTCTCTGGCGGTTTTCCCTGGCGGTTTGCTGTGCCTCTTCTGAGAGTCAGAGCAGCAGTGTCTGAATCTCAGCCTCTGTCTCAGAGCAGAGGGATCGTGGACTGTTCTCCACTGATGTTCTGGCCACTTTAACTCTGTTTCTGTTGGTGCTGCTCAACCCTGTAGCATCCCGGGATGTGCGCCCCACACCCAGCGTCCCAGCCCTCACTTCCAGGGCCGGTGCGTCTCTGTCCTTTGTGTTTCTAACACCACCAGCCGCCAGCCGCCCCCGCGTGCTCCTGAGCTCCCGGTCTCAGTCTGGTTCCAGTGAGCACACCGGAGCTCTGGAGCTCCGTTTCAGTCTGGTGGCGCACGACCCCCAGTTCACGGTCTCAGTCTGCTCTCTTGTGGGTGCCGGTCTGCGAGTCCACCCCGCTCCCCAGTGCAGGTGGGTACCGCTTCCCGGCGCCCAAACGCAGCGGCTCCCTTCCCCTTCCATTTATCTTCCGATACCTGTGCACGGTTTCACGGCTCCCTGCTTCGTACCTCAATACTCAGCGGTAGAGATGTTCTTTTGTAGAGATCCAGATGTATCTTCCTGTGTCTCAGGCTGATTCTGTGGATGTGCAGGCTGGTCTGGTACTTATCCAACTCAACTCAGGGGTCCGGCTGAAAAAGGGGTCCCTTACTCCTCTGCCATCTTAACTCTGACCCAAGAGTTCTTTCTTTCTTTCTTTCTTTCTTTCTTTCTTTCTTTCTTTCTTTCTTTCTTTCTTTCTTTCTTTCTTCCTTCCTTCCTTCCTTCCTTCCTTCCTTCCTTCCTTCCTTCCTTCCTCTCATAGGCTCCATGCCCAGTGTGGAGCCCAATGAAGGGCTTGAACTCAAGACCCGGAGATCAAAACTTGAGCTGAAATCAAGAGCCAGAGACTTAACCAACTGCCACCCAGGCACTACAAATGTCTGTTTCTTTGTCACTTTATTTTTTTTTTTTGCTTTGCTCATTTGTTTAGTTTCTTAAATTCCACATATGATTGAAATCTTATGCTATTTGTCTTTCTCTGATTTATTGCATTTAGCAAAATACTCTCTAGCTCTATCTATCTTATTGCAAATGTCAAGGTTTTGTTCTTTTTTATGATTAATATATATTATATATCTATATATGTATATATATGTGTGTGTATACACACACACACACACATTTTCTTTATCCATTAGTCAGTCAATGGACAATGGGCTGTTTGCATGATTTGGATATTGTAGAAATGCTGCTATAAACATTGGGGTGCATGTGTCCCTTTGAATTAGTATTTTTGTATTCCTTGGGTAAGTACCTTGTAGTGTAAATGCTAGGTATTAGGGTAGTTCTAATTTTAACTTTTTGAGGAACCTCCATGCTGTTTTCCACAGTGGCTGCACTAGTTTGCATTCCCACCAACAGTGCAAGAGGGTTCCCCTTTCTCTGTGTGTTCGCCAATACCCGTTATTTCCTGTGCTATTGGTTTTAGCTGTTCTGAGAGGTGTGAGATGATAGCTCATTGTAGTTTGTATTTGTATCTGCCTGATGATGAGTGATGCTGAGCATCTTTTCATGTGTCTGTTAGCCATCTGAATGTCTTCTTTGGAAAAATGTTTATTCATGTCTTCTGCCCATTTTTAATTGGATTATTCCTTTTTTGGATGTTGAGTTTTATAAATTATTTATATATTTTGAATATTAACCCTTTATCAGATACGGTATTTGTAATTATCTTCTCGCATTCCATAGGTTATCTTTTAGTTTTGTTGATTGTTTCCCTCACTGTGCAGAAGCCTTTCATTTTGATGAAGTCCCAATAGTTTATTTCTGCTTTTGTTTCCCTTGCTTCAGGGCACATATCTAGAAAGAAGTTGTTATGGCCAAAGTCAAAGAGGTTACTTACTGACTTGTTCTCCTCCAGGATTTTTGTAGTTCCAGGTCTCACATTTAGGTCTTTCATCTATTTTGAATTTATTTTGGTGTGTGGTGTAAGAAAGTCCAGTTCCATTCTTTTCCACGTTGCAGTCCAGTTATTTCAACACCTCTTGTTGAAAACACTGTCCCTTTCCCACTGGATATTCTTTCTCCTTTGTCAAGGAGACCATATATATTTCACCATATAGTTGTGGGTGTTTTTATTTTATTTTATTTTGAGAGGGAGACTGAGATGAGGGAGAGGGGGAGGGAGTATGAGAGGGAGAGGGGGAGAGAGGGATTCTCAAGCAGCCTCCACACCCAGCATGGAGCCCCGTGTGAGCCTGTATCCCACAACCTCAGATCATGATCTGAGCCGAATCAAGAATCGGCCACTCAACTGAATGAGTCACCCAAGTGCCTCTAGTTGTGGGTTTATTTCTTCATTTTCTGTTCTGTTCTCTTGACTTATGTGCCTATTTTGGTGCCAGTACCATACAGCTTTTTAATATAACTTGACGTCCAGAATTGTGATGCTTCCAGCTTTTCTTTCCTTTTCCAAGGTTGCTTTGGCTATTCAGGATTGTTTGTTCTAGCTCTGTGGAAAATGCTGCTGGTGTTTTGATAGGGATTGCATTAAATGTGTACACTGCTTTGGGTAGTATAGACATCTTAACAATATTTGTTCTTCCAATCCATGAACATGAAATATCTTTCCATTTCTTTGTATTATCTTCAATTTCTTTCATCAGTGTTTTACAGTTTTCAGAATACAGTTGTTTCACCTCTTTGGTTAGGTTTACTCCTAGGTATATTATTGTTTTTGCTGCAATTGTCAATGGGATTGATCTCTTAATTTCTCTCTGCTACTTCATTATTGGTGTATAGATATGAAACAGATTTCTGTAAGTTGATTGTGTATTCTATGACTTAATGAATTTATTTATTATTTCTAGGAAGCTTTTTTTTGGTGGAATCTTTCAGGTTTTCTACATAAAGGGTTATATCCTCTGCAAATAGTGAAAATTTGATGTCTTCCTTGTCTACTTGGATTCCTTTTATTTCTTTTGGTTGTCTAATTGCTGTGACTAGGACATCCAATACTATGTTAAGTAACAGTGGTGAATGTGGACATCCTTGTCTTGTTCTTGACCATAGAGGAAAAGCTCTGAGCTTTTCCCCATTGAGGAGGATATTAGCTGTGGGTTTTCCCATATATGGCCTTTATTATGTTGAGGTATGTTCCCTCTAAACCTACTTTGTTGAAGATTTTTCATTAAGAATGGATGTTATACTTTGGCAAACACTTTTTCTTTCTTTCTTTCTTTTTTAAAATTTCCTACATAAGAATATTTTTTATATTTCAAGTTTTTACTTAAATTCTAGTTAGTTAACATATAGTGTAATAGTAGATTCAGGAGTAGAATTTAGTGATTTATCACTTACATATAACACCCAGTACTCACCACAAGTCCCCTCCTTAATACGCATCACCCATTTAGCTCATAGCCCTGCCCACCTTCCCTCCAGCAACCCTCAGTTTGTTCTCTATAGTTAAGAGTCTCTTTCATGGTTTGCCTCCCTCCCTTTTTACCCTTCTTTCCAGTATGTTCATATTCTTTGTTTCTTAAATTATACATATGTGTGAAATCATATGGTATTTGTCTTTCTCTGACTGACTTATTTCACTTAACATAAGACACTCTAGCTCCAGCTATGTCATTGCAAATGGCAATATTTCATTCTTTTTGGTGGCTGAGTAATATTCCATTACACACACACACACACACACACACACACATCTTTTTTTAAAAAAAGATTTTATTTATTTATTTGACAGAGAGAGAGGTAGCGAGAGAGGGAACACAAGCAGGGGGAGTGGGAGAGGGAGAAGCAGGCTTCCTGCTGAGCAGGGAGCCCAATGTGGGACTTGATCCCAGAATGCCGGGATCATGACTGAGCCAAAGGCAGACGCTTTATGACTGAGCCACCCAGGCGCCCCTACACCACATCTTTTTTACCCATTCATCAGTTGATGGATGTTTGGGCTCTTCCCATAATTTGGTTATTGTTGATAATGCTGCAATAAACACTGGGGTGCATGTGCCCCTTTGGATTGGTATTTTGTATCCTTATTGTAAATACCTAGTAGTGCAATTGCTGGGTCATAGGGTAGTTGTATTTTTATTTTTTTGAGAAACCTCCATACTGTATCCCAGTGTGGCTGCACCAGTTTGCATTCCCACCAAGAGTGTAAGAGGGCTCCCTTTCTCTGCATCCTCGCCAACACCTCTTGTTTTCGGTGTTGTTAATTTTAGCCATTCTGACAGGTGGTGAGGTGGTGTGTCATTGTGGTTTTGATTTATATTTCCCTGATGATGAGTAATGTTGAACATCTTTTCATGTGTCTATTGGCCATCTGGATGTCTTCTTTGGAGAAATATCTACTCATGTCTTCTTTCCAATTCTTAACTGGATTATTTGTGTGTGTGTGTGTGTGTGTGTGTGTGTGTGTGTGTGTGTGTGTGTTGAGTTTAATGAATTCTTTATTGATTTTGGACATTAACCCTTTCTCAGATATGTCATTTGCAAATATCTTCTCCCATTCTGTAGGCTGTTCTGTTGATTGTTTCCTTTTCTGTGTAGGTTTTATCTAGATGAAGTCCCAACAGTTTATTTTTGCTTTTGTTTCTCTTTCCTCAGGAGATGTGTTGATGAAGTTGCTACAGCCCATGTCAAAGAGTTTGCTACCTGCATTCTCCTCTCTAGAACTTTGATGGTTTCCTGTCTCACATTTAGGTCTTTCATTCATTTTGAATTTATTTTTGTGTATGATGTAAGAAAGCAGTCCGGTTTCATTCTTCTGTATATTGCTGTCCAGTTTTCCCAACAACATTTGTTGAAGAGACTGTTGAAGAAAGAAGTAGATATTCTTTCTGCTTTGTTGACGATTAGGTGATCATATTGTTGTGGGTCCATTTCTCAGGTTTTTATTCTGTCCATTGGTCTATGTGTCTGTTTTTGTGCCAGTATCATACTGCTTTGATGACTACAGCTTTGTAACATAGCCTCAAGTCCAGAATTGTGATGCTTCCAGCTTTCCTTTTCTTCTTCCATATTGCTTTGGCTATTTGGGTTCTTTTGTCATTCTATACAAATTTTAGAATTGTTTGTTCTAGTTCTGTGATAAATGCTGGTGGTATTTTGATAGGGATTGCATTACAGTGTAGATTGCTTTGGGTATTATAGACAATTTAACAATATTTATTCTGCCAATCCATGATGAACATTCCATGCTATGGATTAGAAGAACAAATACTGTTAAAATGTCTATACAACCCAAAGCAATCTACACATTCAATGCAATCTCTATCAAAAAACCACCAGCATTTTTCACAGAGCTAGAACAAACAATTCTGAAATTTATGTGGAACCTCAAAAGATCCTGAATGGTCAAAGATGGAAAGTTTTTCCATTACTTTGTGTGATCTTCAATTTATTTCATAAGTGTTCTATAATTTTCAGAGTACCAATCTTTTACCTCCTTGGCTAGGTTTATTCCTATGTATCTTATGGTTTTTGGTGTAATTGTTAATGGGATTGATTCTTTGATTTCTCTTTCTGCTGCTTCATTAATTGTTTGTAGAAATGCCAAAGATTTCTGTACATTGGTTTTGTACCATGCAACTTTACTGGATTTGTGTGTTAGTTCTAACCATACTTTGGTGGAGTCTTTTGGGTTTCTACATGGAGTATCATGTCATGTGTGAATAGTGAAAGTTTGACTTCTTCCTGGCTGATTTGGATGACTTTTTTTGGTCTGATTGCTGAGAGTAGGACTTCTAGTAGTATGTTAAATAATAATGATGAGAATGGACATCCCTACCTTGTTCGTGATCGTAAAGGAAAAGCTCTCAGGTTTTCCCCATTGAGGATGATTATTAGCTGTGGGTCTTTCTATATGGCCTTTATGATGTTGAGGTATGTTCCCTCTATTTCTACTTTGTTGAGGGCTTTTCGTCAATAATGCATAGTGTACTTTGTCAAATGCTTTTTCTGCATCAATTGAGAATATCAATATTTGTTCTTCCAATCCATGAGCATGGAATATTTTTCCATTTCTTTGTGTCTTCCTCAATTTCTTTCATAAGTGCTCTATAGTTTTCAGAGTACAGATCCTTTACCTCTTTGGTTAGGTTTATTCCTAGGTTTCTTATGGCATTTGGTGCAATTGTAAATGGAATCAACTCCTAATTTCTTTCTTCAGCCACATTGTATAGATATGCAACTGATTTCTGTGCATTGATTTTGTATCCTGCCACGTTGCTGAATCGCTGTATGAGTTCTAGCAATTTTGCAGTAGAGTCTTTTGGATTTTCCACATACAGTATCATGTCATCTGTGAAGAGAGAGTGCTTGACTTCTTCTTTGCCAATTGGAATGCATATTATTTCTTTTTGTTGTCTGATTGCTGAGGCTAGGACTTCTAGTACTATGTTGAACAAGAGTGGTGAGAGTGGACAACCCTGCCATGTTCCTGACCTTAGGGGAGAAGCTCTCAATTTTTCCCCATTGAGAATGATGTTCACTGTGGGCTTTTCATAGATGGCTTTTATGATATTGAGGTATGTTCCCTCTATCCCTACAATGTGAAGAGTTTTAATCAAGAAAGGATGCTGTACTTTGTCAAATGCTTTTTCTGCATCAATTGAGAGGATCATACGGTTCTTGTCTTTTCTTTTGTTAATGTGATCTATCATGTTGATTGATTTGCGATTGTCAAACCACCCTTGCATCCCAGGAATAAGTCCCACCTGGTCGTGGTGAGTAATCCTTTTAATGTACTGTTGGATTCTAATGGCTGGTAACTTGGTGAGTACTTTGGCATCCATGTTCATCAAGGATATTGGTCTGTAATTCTCCTTTTTGATGGGGTCTTTCTCTGGTTTTGGGATCAGGGTAATGCTAGCCTCATACAATGAGTTTGGAAGTTTTCCTTCCATTTCTATTTTTTAAAACAACCTCAGTGGAATAGGTATTATTTCGTCTTTAAATGTTTCGTAGAATATCCCTGGGAAGCCATCTGGCCCGGGACTCTTGTTTTTTGGGCAATTTTTTGTTACTGCTTCAATTTCCTTACTGGTTATAGGTCTGTTCAGATTTTCTATCTCTTCTTTTCTATCTTCTTCTATTTTAGTTTTGGTAGTTTATAAGTTTCCAAGAATGCATCCATTTCTTCCAGATTGCCTTATTTGTTGGCATAATATGTTCTTAAAATTATCTGTATTTCCTTGGTGTTGATTATTATCTCTCCCCTTCCATTCATGATTTTATTAATTTGGGTCCTTTCTCTTTTCTTTTGGATAAGTCTGGCCAGAGGCTTATCGATCTTTTTAATTCTTTCAAAGAACCAGCTTCTAGTTTCATTGATCTGCTCTACTGTATTTCTCATTTCTAATTCATTGATCTCTGCTCTAATCTTTATTATTTCTCTTCTTCTGCTTGGTTTAGGCTTTATTTGCTGTTGTTTCCCCAGGTCCTTTAGGTGTATGGTTAGATCGTGTATTTAGGATTTTTCTAATTTTTTGAGAGAGGCTTGTATTGTTATCTACTTCCCTATTAGGACCACCTTTGCTGTATCCCAGAGGTTTTGAACCAATGTGTTTTCATTCTCAATAGTTTCCATGAATTTAAAAAAAGATTTTATGGGGGGGGAGAGAGATTGGCTGAGCACAAGCAGGGCGAGTGGTAAGCAGAGGGAGAAGCAGGCTCCCTTCTGAGCAAGGAGACTGATGTGGGACTTGATCCCAGGACCTGGGATCATGACCTGAGTTGAAGGCAGACTCTTAACCAATTGAGCCATGCAGGTGTCCTGGTTTCCATGAATTTTTTAAGCTCTTCTTTAATTTCCTGGTTGACCACTCATTCTTTAGGAGAATGCTTTTTAACCTCCAAGTATTGAGTTCCTTCTGAATTTCCTTTTGTGATTGAGTTCCAGTTTCAAAGAATTGTGGTCTGAAAATATGCAGGGAATAATCTCAATCTTTTGTTATTGGTTGAGACCTGAATTGTGACCCAGTATGTGATCTATCTGGAGAAAGTTCCATGTGCACTTGAGAAGAATGGGTATTCTGTTATTTTGGGATGGAATGTTCTGTATATATCTGTGAAGTCCATCTGGTCCAGCGTGTCATTCAAAGCCCTTGTTTTTTTGGTTGATCTTCTGCTTAGATGATCTGTCCATTGCTGTGAGTGCAGTGTTGAAGTCCCCTACTATTAATGTATTTTTATCAATATGTTTCTCTACTTTGTTTATTAATTAGTTTATATAATTGGCTGCTCCCACGTTGGGTGCATAAATTTTTACAATTGTTAGATTTTGTTGGATAGACCCTTTAAGTATGATATAGTGTCCTTCTACATCTCTTACTACATTCTTTGGTTTAAAATCTAATTTGTCTAATACGAGGATAGCTACCCCAGCTTTATTTTGAGGTCCGTTAACATGGTAAGTGGTTCTCCACCCCCTCACTTTCAGTCTGGAGGTATCTTTAGGTCTCAAATGAGTCTCTTGTAGACAGCATATGGATGGCTCTTGCTTTTTTTTTTTTAATCCAATCTGATACCCTGTGTCTTTTGGTTGGAGCATTTAGCTCATTTACATTGAGAGTAACTATTGGAAGATATGAATTTAGTGCTATTGTATTGCCTGTGAAGTCCCTGTTTTTGTACATTGACTCTGTTACTTCCTGGTCTATGTTACTCTTGGGGTCTCTCATTGCTTACAGTATCCCCCTTAATATTTTTTTCAGGCCTGGCTTGGTGGTCACATATTCTTTCAGTTTCTGTCTGTCCTGGAAACTCTTAATCTCTGCTTCCATTCTGAATGACAGCCTTGCTGGATAAAGTATTCTTGGCTGCATGTTTTTCTCATTTAGTACCCTGAATATATCTTGTCACTGCTCTCTGGACTGCAAGGTTTCTGTGGCTAGGTCTCATGTTATTCTGATGTTCCTCCCTCTGTACATAAGGAACCTCCTCTCCCTAGATGTTCTCAGGATAGCTTCTTTTTCTCTAAGATTTGCAAGCTTCACTATTATAAGTCGGGGTGCTGATCTATTTTTATTGATTTTGGGAGGGGTTTTCTCTGCCTTTTTGAAATGAACGCTTATTTCCTTCCCCAGATTAGGAAAATGCTCAGCTATAATTTGCTCAAATATACCTTCCAGCCCTTTCTCTCTTTCTCCACCCCCTCGGGGATCCCGAAATTCTGACATTGGTTTGCTTGAAGACATCATTAAATTCTTGAAGCCTTTCTTCTTGGGCTATTGGTTGTCTTTCTCTCTTTTCCTCAACTCCCTTCCTTTCCATCAGCCTGTACTGTCCTCTAGATCACTTATTCTCTTCTGCCCCATTGACCCTAGCTGTTAGAGCATCCAAATTAGACCACATCTCATTCAAAGCATTTTTAAGTTCGACCTGGTTAGATCTCATTTCCACCCTTAGAGATTGTGTACTGTCACTTATGCTTTTTTCCAGCCTATCTATTAACTTTATAATTGTTATCCTGAATTCCATCTCTGACATCTTACTTATATCCATATTGATTAGCTCTGTGGCAGAGAACATTGCCTCTGGTTCTTTCTTTTGTTGTGAATTCCTCTTTCTAATCATTTTGCCCAGAGAAAGATGGGTGAGTGAATGAGCAGAGTCCAAAATATCATCCATGACCCAAGCAAAATACACCCTAGAAAAACCTGAAGTGGTCAGAAGCCCCAACAGAAAAGCAAACAAAACCAAAATGAAACAAAACAATAAAAAAGGTGGGGGGGAGAGAGACTTTAATCTCACAAAGCAGGGTGATCCACTTGTTCCTGATTGAATTTTGGTCTCTGTGTTAGAAGACACTACATCCCCAAATTGTAAAGAAAGCAAAACTTATTTGCTTATTGAATAGAGTGAAAAAAGGACTAGAATGAAGCCTACATCTATAAAATGTAGATGTAAAAAATAAGTTAAAAAGCGTCTTAGAAACATGATTTAGTAAAATAAGAATCTAGTTGAAATGGGAAAAAGGTAAAAAAAAAAAGAAATGGAATATTTTAGACTGAAAGATAAATGAGTTGTGAGAAAACATCTGTAGCTCAATATACTATTTTCTCCTGGTGCTGGAGTTTTACAGTCTTATGGGATCCATAAAGTTCTAAACCATGTTCTTCCAGTCTGTCTTCTGGGGGAGAGGTCTGCTGTGCTGCTTCTCAGGTGTCTTTGCCTGGGCAGAGTTGCCCCAACACTTGTTAGGGAGATGGGCTCAGTGGAAGTTGGACCTCTGTGTGGCTTTTGTTCCCTGGAGGCTTTCTGCACCTCCTCAGAAGATCAGAGCAAAAATGACTGAGCCCAGATCTCCAGCTAAGAGCTGAGAGATCATGGTTCCCCCTCTTCAATAAACCCTCTGGGACAAACCATTTTCACTTTTGTGTGTGCCAAACTCCACCAACTCCTGCAGTGCGCACCCAATGCAGTTCTCCTGGGGGAAGTCCCAGAGAATCGCCAGTGTCATTGCCCTTTGTGCATCCTGGGACTGTGAGTGATTGCAGGCTCCTGTGTGCACCCTGCTCTGCTGCTCGTAGGCCATGGATGGATGCCCCCGTACTGTCCTTTCTGGGGCTGCTGCCACCCCGAGAGCTGTTGTCTTGTTGTGGGCACAGCCGTTTCACCCCTCTCAGAGGATGGTAAACGGCCTGCGTTTTCCAGTCCTTTTCAGGGTGCTCAGGCAAAGAGTGGACACCTAACTGGCCTGGCTCTTGGTTTATGGCAGCCCAAGCTGAGCATCCCCCTGGGCTCAATGACCATAACCAGTTTCACCTCTCCACTGCTTGGGCACTGTATCAGTTCAGGTGTATCATTCTTTCTGTGTCTCCTGGGATCCTGAGACCCAATGACTCACCTAGAATTCTGCCCTTTTCATCCCCTGAGCCTCTTTCAAAAAGGGATGTCTCTCACTGGAGCAGTTTTCTAAGGGTTCTGATTTTGTGCTCTGGTGTTATATTACTTTCCAGTGGCCAGCTTATGGAGGCTCCCTCCCCCTCTCCATTCATCTTCCACTATCTCCCTGCAAATTCACAACTCTGCACTCACCTTGCAAAAAGCAATCGCTTTCTTACTTACAGAGTTCCAGATATATTTTCTTACATCTCAGGCTGAATTCATGGGTGTTCGGAATGGTTTGATAGATATCCAGCTAAATTCAAGGGACTGGATGAAAGGAGGTCCCCTACTCTTCTGCCATCTTGCTATTCCTCTTGGGTCTGTTCAGGTTTTATATTTCTTTCTGTTTCAGTTTCGGTAGTTTATACATCTCCAGGAATGCATTCATTTCTTCCATATTGCCTAATTTGTTGGCATATAGTTGTTCATAACATGTTCTTATAATTGTTTGTATTTCTTTGGTGTTGGTTGTGATCTCTCCTCTTTCATTCATGATTTTATTTATTTGGGTCCTTTCTCTTTTCTTTTTGAGAGGACATATGGTTCTTATCCTTTCTTTTATTAACGTGGTGTGTCACATTGATTGATTTGTGAATATTGAACTACCCTTGCAGCCCAGGAATAAATCCCACTTCATCATGGTGAATGATTCTTTTAACATATGTTGGATTCAAATTGCTAGTATTTTGTTGAGACTTTTTGCATCCATATTCATCAGGGATATTGGCCTGTAATTCTCCTTTTTAGTGGGGTCTTTGTCGGGTTTTGGAATCCAGGTAATGTGAGCTTCATAGAATGAGTTTGGAAGTTTTTTCCTTCTATTTCTGTTGTTTGGAATAGTTTGAGAAGAATTGGTATTAACTCTTCATTATTTTTATTTTTTGAAGTCTTAATTTAAATTCTAGTTACTTAACATGTAGTGTAATATTGGTTTAAGGAGTAGAATTTAGTGATTTATCACTTATATATAACATCCAGTGCTCATCACAAGTGCCCTCCTTAATACCTATCACCCATTTAGCTCATCCCCCAAACACTTCCCTTCTAGCAACCCTCAGTTTGTTCTGTATAGTTGAGACTCTTATGTTTTGCATCCCTCTCTTTTTTCTCCCTTCCCTTATGTTCATCTGTTTTGTTTCTTAAATTCCACATGAGTGAAATCATATGGTATTTGTCTTTCTCTGACTGACTTATTTCGCTTAGCATAATACACTCTAGCTCCATTCATGTCATTGCAAAGGGCAAGATTTCATTATTTTTGATGGCTGAGTAATAGTCCATTGTAAATATATACTACAACTTCTTTATCTATTCATCAGTTGGTGGATGTTTGGGCTTTCCCCATAATTTGGCTATTGTTGATAATGCTGCTGTAAACATCAGGGTGCACGTGCCCCTTGGAATTCTTATTGTATTTTTTGTATCCTTATTGTAAATACCTAGTAGTGCAATTGCTGGGACATAGGGTAGTTGTATTTTTACTTTTTGAAGAACCTCCGTAGTGTTTTCCAGAGTGGTTGCACCAGTTTGCATTCCCACCAACAGCGTAAGGGGGTTCCCCATTCTCTGCATCCTTGCCAACAGTTGTTGTTTCCTGTGTTGTTAATTTTAGCCATTATGAACGGTGTGCGTTGGTACGTCATCGTGATTTTGATTTGTATTTCCCTGATGATGAGTGATGTTGAGCATCTTTCCATGCGTCTGGTATTAACTCTTCTTTAAATGTTTGGTATAATTCTGGGTAGCCATTTGGCTCTGCACTTTCATTTGTTGAGATATTTTTGATTACTGATTAAACTTCTTTGCTGGTTATCAGTATGCTCAAATTTTTCTATTTCTTCCTGTTTTGGTTTTTTAACAGTTTATATGTTTCTAGTAATTTCTCCATTTTTTTTACTTTGTCCAATTTGTTGGCATATAATTTTCCATAATAGTTTCTTATAGGGTTTTGCCTTTCTGTAGTGCTGGTTGTGATCTCTCCTCTCTCATTCATGATTTTATTTATTTGGGTCCTTTCTCTTCTTTTTGAGAAGTGTGGCTAGGGGATTATCAATTTTATTAATTCCTTAAAAGAACCAGCTCTTAGTTTTGCTGATCTGTTCTACTGGTTTTTGTTGTTGTTGTTGTTGTTCGTTTGTTTGTTTCCATATCGTTTATTTCTGCTCTAATCTTTATTAATTCCCTGGCTGGCTTTAGACTTCATTTGATGTTCCTTTTCTATCTCCTTTGGGTATAAGGTTACGTTGTATATTTGAGACTTTTCTTGCTTCTTGGAATAGGCCTGGATTGCAATATACTTCCCTCTCAGGATCATCTTTGCTGCATCTGAAAGGTTTTGGACTGTCATGTTTTCATTTTCATTTGCTTCCATATATTTTTTAAATTTCTTCTTTAATTTCCTGGTTAACCCATTCATTCTTTAGTAAGATGTTCCTTAACGTTCATGTATTTGTCATCTTACAAAAATTTTTCCTAATAATCTATCCATTGATATATGTTAATGGATTGTTAATCCATTGATAGGGTATTAAAGACCTCTCCTATTATTGGATTATTATCAATTAGTTCCTTTATGTTTGTTATTATTTTATATATTTGTGTGTTCCCATGTTTGGTGCATACATGTTTACAATTATTATAATATCTTCTTGTTGGAGTGCCTCCTTTATGGTCCTTTCTTTGTCTCTTTTTGGTCTTTGTTTTAAAGGCTCAATTGTCCTATGTAAGTATTCATACTCTGCCTTTCTTTTGACATCCATTTGTATGAGAAATATTACTCCATCCCCTCACTTTAACTCTATAGTTGTCTTTAGGTTTAATATCACTTTCTTGTAAGCAGCATACAGATGGGTCTTGATTTTTATCCATTCCTATACCCTATGTCTTTTGACTGGAGCATTTAGTCCATTTACATTCAATGTAATTATTGATATCTATGTAGTGCCGTTTTATTACTTGTTTTTGTTGTTGTTGTTTCTGGAGATTTTTACTCTTTTTTTTTCTTTTCTTTGTCACTTTTGGTCTGTCCTTTGCACTCATAGAGTCCCCTTTGATATTTCTTGCAGGGCTGTTTTAGTGGTCATGAACTCCTTTAGTTTTTATTTTCTGTATGATACCTTGCTGGAGAGAGTATTCTTGGCTGTAGATTTTTCCCATTCAGCATGTTGAATATATCATGCCACTCTCTTCTAGCTTGCCAAATTTTTGTTGAGATGAGTCTTGTCCTAAGTTAAGGACTTCTTTGGTCTTGCTGACTTTAATATTTTTTCTTATCACTATATTTTTCAAATTTAATTACAATGTGTCTTTATATTGGCCTGGTTTTGTTAATTATTTTTATTACTATTATTTTAAAAGGGAGAGAGAGAGAGAGAGAATCTCAAGCAGGCCGTGTACCCAGTGCATGAGCTTGATGTGGGGCTTGATCTCACAACCCTGATATCATGACCTGAGTCAAAATCAAGAGGCAGCTGTTTAACCAACAGAGCTATCCAGCACCCTCCACCCCTGATTTTGTTGATTTTGATGTGAGTTCTCAGTATCTCCTGGATCTGGATGTCTATTTCCTTCCCCAGATTAGGGAAATTTTCAGCTATGATTTCCTCAAATAAATTCTCTGTCCCCTTTCTCTCTCTTCTTCTTCAGGGACTCCTATAATAAGAATGTTATTACTTTTGATGGATCAGTGAGTCCCTTAAGTCTGTTCTTGTGTTGTATAATTCTTCTTTCTCCCTTTTGTTTAACTTCATTGCCTTCCATTATTTTGTCTTCTATGTCACTAATTAATCTTCTGCTTCTTCCTGTCTACTCCTCATTGCTTCAAGGCTGTTTCCCATCTTGTTTATTGCATTCTTCATCTCTCATTCATTCTTTTTTAGCTCTTTTATCTGTATAGTAAGCATCTCACCAACGTCTTCCATGCTTTTCTCAAGCCCAGTGAGTATCCTTATGATTGTTGCTTTAAATACTCCATTAGGCATATTAGTTACATCTTTTTGCCTTAGATCTCTGGCTGTGCCCTTATCTTGTTCTTTCAATTGGGATAAATTCCTCCATCTTGGCATTTTGTTTGAGTCTCTACTTTTTTGTGGGTGTCAGAAAAACCACTTATGTCTCCTACTCCTGATAGGAAAGAAGAGGTCATGCCATGCCCAAGACATGGCACTTCAGGGATTGTCTCCATTGGGTACTGCATGCCCTCTGGTGTTGTGTTTTGGCTGCCCTATCCTTCAGGCCAGTTCTGTAGAGGCTCTCCTTGCCTGCAGTGGGCAGTGTTTGGTCCCTGGCCTGAGTGGCAAGTTTTAACTGGGTGTGCTCTGGTCTGCTTGTGAAATGAGACTTGACGTCACTTCCCTGCAGAACTCTCTGGTTGGAAGACACTGTGTGGGCAGGGGTTTGTGTTGGTCTTCCAAAGGAGGGGCCTGACATGCTGGGACAGAGGCAAATTTGACTGAGAAGGGCATGGGGTGGGTGGGGGTGGGGGTGGGGGTTGGTGTAATCAGGGTAGACAGCCAGGGTCAGCAATCTGCTGCTTCCTGCAGGTTCCTCTGTGCTTATATTGAGGGCCAGGGGAGGAAAATGGCACCAACCAGCTCCTTTGTTCCCCAAGAGGTGTTTCCATGAATTATGCCTGTCAAAGTGTGCTCTGAGAAGAGCAAATAATCTCCCCTCTGTGTGCCCCAGGCATTTTTCAGATGTCTGTGTCCATGTTGTCTGTCCCTGGGTTGTTTGCCTGTCTTCTCTCCATGAGCGGGGCAGTGTCCTTCAGGCTTTATCCCAGCCAAGCCTGCTGACCTTTATAACTTCAGGCTTTAAGTCCTGTTGGTTGTAAGAATTCATGAAATTGAACCTTTCTCATTTTCCAAGCCAGTGGCTTTGGGGAAAACTCCTGTGCATTCTCCTGTGTGCTCCTCTTTCTTTCACCCTTTTCTGCAACTAGGGCTTCCCCACCTCCACAGCACCTGTGATCTCTTTCTCCCTATACCACATCTCCGCTCTTTCTTCCTTCTTTGATGTTGCCTCTTCTTTCCCTTTACTTGTGGAGTTTGTTCTGTCAGTCTTCAGGTAAATTTATGTGTTATTTAGGGTGATTGATATTTACCTAGTTGTTTTTGTGGTATGAGATGAGCCCAGGGTCCTCCTACTCAGCTGCCGTCTTCCCTCTCCTGATTTCCTTATCTTTAAGGTGGGGATAATGTCTGATTTATTTATCTAGCAGACCTTTTCATGAGAATTGAAAGAAAAGAAATTAGTTAAGAGAACTAATTTGAGAGAAGAAAAAAATCTGTAAAAGTGCTAAAAGTAATTTAGATATGAAAGTGGTGATTAGATATATAAAGTCCTGGTTAGTTCAGTTTAGTAAAGGGAAAGGAGTGAAAACAAATGGGATTACACAGCATTTTTGCAGTGTATTACGTATCCACTATTTACAACCTATATACAAATTATCTGTAGAGTAGCATTTTTTGATTCAAAGGGATTTAGCATACCCCACATCTGGGAGTCTGCTTATTTCCAGGAAATGTGTACATTTGATTGGCCCATACTGACCCAACTATTGACCAATCTCCCTTATCTAATGCCTACTGTATTCCCAATTCTGTACTAGGGACCCTTCAGGGAGATAGAAGAATTTCAAACTCTCAAATGTGCCTCCTTCCCTTGATGACATCATATTTTAACTGCAGGGATAAGATACACTATTCCTATTTTCTATATCAAAAATATGGATTTGTGGTGTAAGTACACATGTTCCTATGGAGACATTGGCACAACTTTTTAAAATCTGTACTGTAATACAAATGGCTAACAGACACATGAAAAAATGTTCAAAATCGTTAGCCATCAAGGAAATTCAAATCAAAACCACACTGAGATACCACCTTACGCCAGTTAGAATGGCAAAAATAGACAAGGCAAGAGACAACAATTGTTGGAGAGGATGTGGAGAAAGGGGATCCCTCCTACATTGTTGGTGGGAATGCAAGTTGGTACAGCCACTCTGGAAAACAGTGTGGAGGTCCCTTAAAAAGTTAAAAATTAAGCTACCCTATGATCCAGCCATTGCACTACTGGGTATTTACCCCAAAGATACAGATGTAGTGAAGAGAAGGGCCATATGCACCCCAATGTTCATAGCAGCAATGTCCACAATAGCTAAATTGTGGAAGGAGCCGAGATGCCCTTCAACAGATGACTGGATTAAGAAGTTGTGGTCCATATATACAATGGAATATTACTCAGCTATCAGAAAGAACGAGTTCTCAACATTTGCTGCAACATGGACAGCACTGGAGGAGATAATGCTAAGTGAAATAAGTCAAGCAGAGAAAGACAACTATCATATGATTTCTCTCATCTATGGAACATAAGAACTAGGATGATCGGTAGGGGAAGAAAGGGATAAAGAAAGGGGGGGTAATCAGAAGGGGGAATGAAACATGAGAGACTATGGACTATGAGAAAGAAACTGAGGACTTCAGAGGGGAGGGGGGTGGGAGAATGGGATAGACCGGTGATGGGTAGTAAGGAGGGCACGTATTGCATGGTGCACTGGGTGTTATACACAACTAATGAATCATCGAGCCTTACATCGGAAACCGGGGATGTACTGTATGGTGACTAACATAATATAATAAAAATCATTAAAAAAATTAAAAAAAAAATAAAATCCGTACTGTAATAAAGGAATCAGGATGTTTGGTTATAATAGGCAATACACATACATGTAGAAATAGCATATGCTATATACTAGGTAAGTGTGAAAGGAGTGAGAGAGAGTGCTACAAGGAAGATTTCTTTGATATAGAGTGGTCAAGAAAGTTTTCACTGAGGAGGCAAGATGTATAAGCTTTTGAAAAGAAGGGAGAGGGCATTCTAAACATGAACACAGTGATTGTCAGAATAGCAATTGTTTCATATTGGAGGGAATTCAGTATTGGGCAAGAATTATTATATTCTTCCCATTTCATAAGTATATCAAAGACTTTAAGTGATCTCAAAGCTAGAAAAATGTGGAGACAGCATTTGAATCCAAATAATCTGACTCCAAGTTCAGTGTTCTTTCCATAAGACCACTTTTCTTCTACTTCAGGTGTAAGGTCTCATAGCAGTCTCCAAAGGTCACCTACTCTTTCTTTTTCTACTCACTAATCCATGATCTCTTTTAATCTTTATCTTTAGTTTTTTCCCCATTCTGTTGTAGCTCAACAGACTAGAAAGTGGAAAAGACCCACTGTGTACCTAGAAAACAGAGATTTTAAAGTAGACTGTGAGTGTGATGTAGGCTTAGTTGCTGGCATGTCTTGAGGAACTACTCATTTTCACAAGGTACAAATCATTTTTTTTATGAGAAAGAACATCTTAAAACCTCTTTACAAGCCATGTCCCATTACCAATCTTTTCTATTAAACAACTAGACAATATGAGCATAAATTGTCTCTGTCAGCTATTACTGATCTGAGGAGAAAGTGGAACGTAGGTGACACTGTTACTGACTTACTTGGATCCAAAGCACATATCCCTCCAGTTGCTCTGTTCTTTATGGTAGGTCTTGGCATCATTTTTCTCTTCATTACAACTTCTAGAGTCAGCATTGGCCTGCTCTGAGTGATCAAACCATTTCTCTTAAACTTATGGTATGGCATTCTGGTATCTTTTAACCAGGTACTCATTCCTCCCAATTGAGACTTAATTCTGACTTGGTGCCTGAAATACACCAAAGCACATTATTCTTAGAGGCCAAGCCAACACTAACATGACTCAGATGAACTCAGTGGGATGGCCAGTAGAGTTCCCATTCTCATTTGTGAGCACAGATTTATTTGTTGACTCTATCACTTTGAGCAAACAAAAGTTTGAGACAGAAATGAATAAAAGCCAAGGCTGAGATAAAAGTCAAATTGAAAGACAAAATTAAGGATTGTATAACACAATATTGTACTTGATTACTCATTAAGCTCTTTATAGAGTAGCAGACTGACCGATATCATGGGAAATAGGGCTCTGCGTGCAGAGGTGTTACCCTTCGCCTCCAGTTGAAAGGTTGGTTTATTCAAATTTTCCCCTTCTCTAGTCACTTCAAATAAGTAGCTGGAGGAAAAAAAAGTCCCAGAAAATGTTTTCAACATCCAAAGGTATCAAGTCCTTTTTTTATAATTCATCACTCTTGCTCTTTGGCCCCCTTTATGTACATCCTATCTTTGCTTGTTGAAAATTCACTAATCCTTGGAGAGTTCTCTTTTGAAAGCATTTGGAGTTCTCCTTTGATCTTCCTCTGCCTTTCATTCTGATCATCATCTATGCCACTCTGATTATCTGCATTACTGCCCACTTTTCATCTGTGAAAACCCTGATCAAACTATAAGTATAGTTGATCCTTGAACAACATGGGTTTGAACTGCACGGGTCTGCTTATACATAGATTTTTTTAAAATAGTACAGTTCTATAAATTTATTTTCCTTACGATTTTCTTATTAACCTTTTCCCTAGTTTATTGTAAGAATATGGTATACAATACATGTAATATATAAAATATGTGTTAATTGACTGTTTATGTTATCAGTAAGGCTTTCAGTCAGCAGTAGGCTATTGTTTTGGGGGAGTCAAATTTATATGTGGAGTTTTGACTGCATGGTGGGGGGAGCTGGTGCCCCTAACCCCTGCGTTGTTCAAGGGTCAACTGTATTTCAGGATGTTTTCTCAGAAAAGAGAAATGAGACATGGCAGGGGCCATGCACATAACGGGTGTACAAAGAATGCCTAAAGAACTTGAGGAGTGACTCCAAATAAAAAGAACTGAGAAAGGACCCACTACTTCTACCTTGGCAGAGTTTTGAATGATGAACATCTTTTTAAGATAAGCAGCAGTAGACAATCCTGATTAAAGAATTGGATTAATTTATTCACCTATCAGAAGGCATAGATTGTGAAATTATTCTTCCATAGAAACAAAAGTACTGTGATTTTATATCTTCACAGCCCTTCCACATGTTACCTTACTTAATCCTAACAATTATTTCTGTTTTACAACAGAAACAAAAGCTAAGAGTTAAACTCCTTTTTCAAAATTGTCTAGAGGGGAATAGCAGGCAGGAAGCATAAAGCCAGATTTATAATAAATGTCATATAGATACAGTGCTTCTTTCCCTGAACCATGGCTGCCTTTCCAGAATTGGTAAAGCAGGTAAGAGGCAGAGAGTGAGAAATTTTAGGAGAGTGAGAAATAACCCTACAGGGACACAGAATATGGTAAATAGTACATAAGGAAGGGGCTCTTTCATAAGGTGAAATTTTGAAAGCTATCAAGGGAAGCAGTATATCTGACTGCTGAAAGATGGGAGGGTAATTATAGACACACAAATTGTATTTGCTGTTTTTTTACTGAGCTATCAGAGCTCTGTAAATCATAAAATTTGAAAGCCAGTGGTTTTCAAGGGATGAGGTGTCTAACACTGACTTTTTAATTTTTAAAAATTTTATTTGATTTTTAAAATTAAAATCAATTAATTAACATACAATGTATAATTTATTTCAGGGATACAGGTCTATGATTCATCAGTCTTATATAATACCCAGTGCTCATTACAACACATACCCTCCCGTGTTCATCACCCAGTTACCCCATCACTCTACCCTCTTCCCCTCCAGCAACCTTCAGTTTGTTTCTTGTGATTAAGAGTCTCTAATGGTTTGTTTACCTCTCTGGTTTCCTCTTGTTTCATTTTTTCCTTTCTTCCCCTATGATCCTCTGCCTTGTTTCTTAAATTCCACCTATGAGTGAGATCATATGATAACTGTCTTTCTCTGACTTATTTCACTTAGCCTAATACCCTCTAGTTCCATCTATGTCATTGCAAATGGCAAGATTTCATTTTTTGATGGCTGTATAATATTTCATTGTAAATATATACCACATTTTCTTTATCCATTCATCTGTCGATGGATATCTGGGCTCTTTCCATAGTTTGGCTATTGTGGCCGTTGTTGCTATAAACATTGGGGTGCAGGTGTCCCTTCGGATCACTACATTTGTATCTTTGGGGTAAATACCCAGTAGGGCAATTGGTGGGTGGTAGCTCTATTTTTAACTTTTTGAGGAACCACCACACTGTTTTCCGGAGTGGCTATACCAGCTTGCATTCCCACCAACAGTGTAGAAGGGTTCCCCTTTCTCTGCATCCTTGTCAACCTCTGTCATTTCCTGACTTCTTAATTTTAGCCATTCTGACTGGTGTGAGGTGGTATAGCACTGACTTTTAAGGACAGATCTGCAGGGCTGAGGATGGTGTCTGCATGCCCTTAAGTGGAGAAGCAAGGACCCTCTGTTCTATTCCTAGCTGCTAGGAATGCCAGTTTGAGCCTTCCAATTTTTGCCAGTATCCCACCCCAATTAGCACCTCTAAGTAGAGTGGCTGTATTAATTCTTACTCTTAATTCTTCTCATCTATCCAGAGGAAGACGGATATACTTTTTCTGAGTGTCCCACTTCCCATGCCTCTCTTAAGGCAATTTTGGAATATACATCAAGAGCTATAAAGACTTCATATCCTTTCACCTAATAATTTATAGGAATCTTTCTGAAGGAAATTACCAGATTCAGGTGAAGATTTATGTATAAAAATGCTCATGAAGTCATTATTTATAATAGCAAAACACTGAAAACAGACTAAATACCAAACAGTGGGAAGTTATGGCATATTCAAACATTGTACTTGTATATCACCATAATTTAGTTTCAAAGATTATGTATTAATACGGGAAAATATGAAACTGTAAAAGCAGCACACAATATGCAATCTAATTAAAGCTTTTTAAAAATGCGTTACACATACAGATAAAAATCTTATGTTGTAACATTTAAAACATTAAAATGGTTGTAGATGGTAGGTTATGGGAAACTTTCATTTTCTTCTTCATACTTCTTATATTTTCTAGTGGAAGCCAATATTTTTCTAATAAGGACAAAATTCTCTTAATGCCCATACTTTTCATCCATTAGACCATAATACAGGTCCTATTAGAGCAAAAACTTAGTTCTGGTTGTAGAATCTAAACATATTGAGTTTAACCTACTTTTCGAAAATATTTGATTTGAGTATAGTTGACACAGAATGTTAACATTAGTTTCAGTTGTACAACATACTGATTCAACTTCTTTATATGTTATGCTATGTTTACCACAAGTGTATCTACCATCTGTCACCATACAATGCTATTACAGTATTATTGGCTAAATTCCCTATGTTGTGCCTTTTATTCTAGTGACTTGTTCATTCCGTAACTGGAAGCCTGTATCTCCCACTCTCCTTCACACATTTTGCCCACTCCCCCAAACCCCTTCCCTCTGTCAACCATCAGTTTGTCCTCTGTATTTTAGGTCTGATTGTTTTTATTTATTCATTTTTTTTGATTCCACACGAGTGAAATAATAACCTATTTTTTTGGTATTTTTTACAGAAGGAAAAAATAATGAACAGCCTACTTTTGAAATAAGTTTAAATTTTATTTGTTTCTAAAAAGATTTTATTTATTTGTCAGAAAGAGACAGAGCACAAGCAGGGGGAGAGGCAGGTAGAGGGAGAAGCAGGCTCCCTGCTGAGCAAGAAGCCTGATAAGGGACTCCATCCCAGGACCCTGGGTCATGACCTGAGTCAAAGGTAGATGCTTAACTGACTGAGACATCCAGGTGTCCCCTAAATTTTCTTTTTGATCAATATCATCTTGGCTCAATATATAAAGAAAGAGAAACAATCAGTAGTCCTATGTAAATAACAAAATATAGGATAGGTTTTACAGATTCCTACCTAGAATTCTTATCATGGTAGTGTCACTTTGGGCAGTATTACCCTTGGGATATAACAAGGTAGGTGCTGCTCTGGGTGTTTGACTAAACCTTTGTTAAACAACTAAAAGTTTAGTTCTAAAATAAAGTTCTAAAAAGCCCTGCTTGTGGCTGTGTTTCATAGGTGGTCTTTGATGCCACTATTCTATTTGGAAGCCTGACCAGTTTCGTAAACACTATCCACTTATCATACACAGACCTTCAAAGGCATAACAATTTGAAATACAGTGTTATAGAATCATCTCATGGAAACTTAAAATGTCAGAATTAAATGGGGCTTTAGAGATCGTCTGGCTCAGGAATTATGAAATCAGTGGTCATTTGTAAGAAAACAGTTCCCCTCCACCAAAAAAACCAACACCGAAAGCCCAAAACACTCTCTCCACCCCCTCCCACACCATTTTTTGAAAAAGAGTATATGTAGCTATCATGGTTAGTATTTTTTCCTCAATTTTGAAAGAGACATGGATTCAAGAAATATTTTGCTTTCTATCTATATCATAACAAAATAACCTGAGTTTCAGGGAGACAAGAGAAAATAGTAATGACCATGGCAAAACACAGTAAATGCTCCCTCTAAAAGGGGCTGGCTGCTACTCAGCTCTAGTTAATTGCTCACATATGAAATTTCTCAAAAGAAGCCAGAAATCTGGATTTCTATGTGAAGGCTCTTAATTTTAAGTGCTGGCAACTAATTCAAAATGTGTGAAAAAAATTCTGCAAGTCAAAAAGACATGTCTGTTGGAGGAGTGGCTATATCTTAGTTTGCAACCTTGATCTAACTCAACCTCCTACCCGGGGATGATGTATAAAATCAAGCTGAGTGTCCTGATTTTTGCTAGAAGTCACTCAGGAGACAGAACAGGGATCACAATTCAGATTTATGGTAATTACAACTGGAGAATTCTAGTATCCCCCAGAGAATTTCCTACATTTAGGTAAGTAAATATCCAATACTGTGTTAAATATTATTTAATGACAGATAAAGCATGTGGCTTCAGCCCTCAGTATTAGAAAATGTAACATAAAAAGTATTTTCCACATAGCACATCCTACTCCACACGTAGTTATCAATAAAAAGTACAGATTTTTGCTCATCCATATAGTAAAGTTTCAAAAAACATTTCTTTAAACAAAACATGAAACTTCCCTATAGGTTTAAGTCTCTCATCTCTGCTTTTTTTTTTTTTTTTAAGATTTTATTTATTTGAGAGAGAACACAAGTGGGGGTGGGGGGCAGCAGAGGGAGAGGGAGAAGCAGGCTCTCTGGTGAGCAGGGAGACTGATGTGGGGCTCGATCCCAGGGTCCTGGGATCATGATCTGAGCTGAAGGCAGACACTTACCGGAGTGAGCCACCCAGGTGCCCCGGTCATCTCTGCTTTAACAGTTCAAAATGTAAAGTCTTTTAAAAAAATACCTACTATAATTATCAAAGATTATGGGAAACATTAAGTTTTTCTTGTTATGTTACATTTTCTTGCTTTGCTGAATTTGCAAAAGTTTGGCATAAGTTTAAAAAATCTAATACTGCATGCTAATCAGCTTGAGTAGTAAATCAAGTAGACGATGTTAACGCTTGAATTTTTTTTATGACAAACTGTTGACAAGAGAGGCAAAACTTGTGCCAAGTACCTTCACATTTCAACATTTCTTTCACTAAAAAATTATGCTTATGAAGGTGGAACGCCACTTTTTACTTTTAATTTTATAGTTCACAGGTAGGCATGAAAAGTAGTTTAGAAACAAATTCCTACTTAGGCAAATATCAAACAATGGGCACCACAAAGGCCCCCAAAGCCAATATATAGCATGAATTATGGGATCAGACATAATATTTGCAAATGCACGAAGAGGCAATATGCAAAATAGAATTTTTAAAAGGAAGCCTTAAGTAACTACCTTAGAATGATGAAAACAGGGAAGAGAAGGAAGAAAGGAAGATGGACCAAAGAACACACAATTCATTAACACAGATTTGCACTTTATTGTAATTTTGCATCCTGAGATAATAAAATTTTATATCTGACAAGTGAACAACAGAAGCAGCAGTGAAAGTTTCAGAGAGGCAGGTGTCCTTCATTTTGGCACAGCTGTATATAGGTTGAGTTCTTTCAGGGGAGTCACTCTCAAACTTGGGAGAAAAATAAAATCATTCCACAGGCTATGTAACAATACAAGATGCACGAATGTTCTTGGTTTGAATGGACATATCCACTTTTATTCTTTTCTGGTAAAGCTGTCCCAATAGGAATCCTCTGCCAAAAAGTAGAAATCCTAGGCTTTTCAAACAGATGTTTTGATCAATGCCCATTTTCCAGCTACCAGCATTTCCTGTTTTTGCAGCTGAGATTCATATTTGTATGTGGTTAGTCAAGTAGGGCAAACTAGCTTGTAGATTATATAATTTCAAACATTTGTAATTTGGTCAAAGTTTAGGCATTAAAATAATTTTACACTATTTGCTTACTAGAAAAATGGAAAATTAAGAAAATTAAGCCAAGATAAAAGCAACAAAATAAGCAGGAATAAAAGGGACATTTGAGAAATTATTGCCTAGACTCATAATGAGTTTATACACTACTCAAAGAACTACTTTGAGACTCGGAAGTTGATATTTACTCCAATGCTAGAACATACAACACTTTCCACCTTTGCAATCCCATGTGTATATATATAATTTACAAATACACACTCAAATAAATTAACTCAGTTATCCTGAAACAGAAGAGAACAGAAGGCAAATTCTAACCTGAAGTTATATAGCCCAATCTAGCCAACACACACACACACACACACACACACACACACACACACACACACACACCCTAGCATTTCATTATTTAGGGACTGGGTAAGTAACTTGTGGAGAGGGTCAAATAATCTTAGTTCCTTTATAAAAGTGGCTTCCAACATTTTCACCAAAAGGATCCCTTTATTATTCCTTCCCCATGTTTTGAAGAATTTTATTTACTAAACTGCATGTAATAATAGGCTTTTTCATTCTTTTATTAACCAAAAGCAGAACTGTCATTCACAGCTTCTGATCAGTGGATAACCAGTGTTATGTTAGGCAGGATTGAAAAAATATAAGCAAAATGCATGGAAATTCAATGTCTAGTTGGCTTATGTGGCAGAAATATGGGTAAATGTATGATTTCTAGTATTTTTTTGAAATATTAAAAAAAAGTTTCAAGGATGCCCCCACTGCTATCTTTATCTGTCCCAAGCTGGGAACCACTGGTTTACAACCAGCTGCTTTTCCTCCCTATGTCAAGTATTAACATAACACAATTACTCATGTTAATATATAGGGGATTAATAACCAAATTTACTACTGATAAAATAGATTAACTGCAACCCTCATTCTGTAGGGTTTGACTGAGAAAGAAAACATAACAACACAGACTTAAAGGAATCTATTTAGAAATTACAAAATTATGATATCCAGTATATCTTTCAGTCAACTTCAAAAGCACATTAATATATGAAAAAAATCCTCAATTCCCCTGTGAGGTAGGTCCAGCTTATTGTCCCCACTTCCACAATGAGGACATGAGGTACAGAGGAATTAAGCAGCAGAGCTAAGAATTAAACCAGAAGTGATTTGGGTTTGAATTTCATACCACTTTTCCTTCCATCTAATATCAATTTGTTCCAACAGATCTTTTTGAGGATATGGAACCTAGTAAGACACTGAAGCAGATATTGGATAGGATATGAAAACTTTTCACATCTATGTCAAAGTGGGTCCTCCCATAACTCCATTGTTGTCACAGTTATAATCTTGCCTAGATACCAAATGCATAGTCAGATTCCACATATGCAAAGCCCACATATCTTAGTCTTTAGTTTCTAGGGAAACTAAATTTATTCTTATTACCATAGAGGGGCTGAGGTCTAGCAGATATCAGGTTCTTTGAGTCTGTGTGACATGAACGCACAACAGCTAGGAGCCAGTTGGCAAATCAAACATTTACTGTGCAAGGCACTGTGAGATTTTCCACCAAGGGTAGTAGATCTGAGAAAAATCATTCTGGGATTCTGTAGAGTAAAAATTTCCTAAGGATTCCTAGAATCACAGAATCTTAGTTTATCTCTAATTTTCTGTCCAGCTCTAGGTTCAACCCCATGATTTTATAGATGAAGAGACTGACATGTAATTTAAGTGACTTGCCTAAAGCCCATTTTATTAGATCAATTCCTCATATAGTAAGAATCTGACAAAGTCCACAGAAAATGGAATATATTCTCAGGTTGCCATCATCAAAATGAAAAGGCTCAGAATCAAAAAGAGAAATTTGGGGCAAGATAAGGATATACATATCCTTTCTTTTTTTAGTCTCATGTTACATGAACAAGTATTATTAATAAAATCTATTCCTTTTCTGTGGAAAATTTCCCAATAGTTCACCATTTAAAGGAACCCGAACAATTGGACAATTGTTGCAAAATGAATTTTTTAAAGCAGAATTTTATAGGCATAAGAGGACTTAACTTCAATGAATTTGGGCATGTTATAATCAAATTAGCAAAATATGTTTCCATATGTGAAACTGTTACAATTAAATGAGTGTATAAAATTTCTATATCCTCCTAGATCAACATAGTTAATTCTGATGAAATATTGTTTGGGGCTTTACATTCAAATAGTGAGGTTTGATTTTAAGTGTTGGTTTATTTGTAAATAAAATTAAAATGCTAATAATTTTTGAAAACTCCCAATACATTTGGAAAAACCCTACTTGTTTTAAGCCTTACAAATGTTATGGAACACGGAACTTCATTCAAATTATGAAAAAATGAGAATAAATTTCATTAAAAATGATAGAGTGCTAAATGTTAATACAGATTAATTGATCACATATTAGTGTTTATAGATCATAATAATATAAATAGTATGTACATTAAATACTTAAGTGGGTTTTGGTAGGGCTTCAAAGACCACTGTTCTTCCAGAATCATGTTAAATTACATATTCACTAGCATTAGAATTCTAACAGTTGTGTAAGTGATTGATAGTCCTGTTCTGTAATATTTTATCACTAACATCTATGATTGGGAGAAAACAAGGAAACAGGCTTTAAATAAATAGAAGAAATATAATATGCTAATGAAACATTCTTATACTTGAAAAGGATGGTTTTAAATCTAATGATCTGTCAATTCATCCATTCTGTTTCCTTTAAAGTAAAATGTTATGTTTGTCAAAACAGACAAGGCACTTCTCCATCTACTTCTAATGTTTGACTACAATGATCTCTTTCACGTGGGTAGGAGGGAACAAAAAATAGTTGAAAAAGGTTAGGCCTTGATTTCATTGTATACGTAATTTAGGTGTTTAAAGGGGCACTGGGGATGGAGATGTGTAACGGAAAGTTAGAGAAGGAACAGTTTTAACTTGTAACTTCAAAGCTTTGTGAAATTTATGTACTTTGGCACATACATGTTATTCATAAAAGAATATCATGTAACAAAGAAATTCAGAATTACTTTGTTCAACCTAAAAACAGCTTTCATAAAAATATTCTAACTTGATAGAAATATCCAAGTATATTCTATCCTAAGGATAAAAGAACAAAAAGGTCAATGGGGTGAGGAATTAATGACCACACAGTGTGCTTTGTCATTTCATCATTCACTGCAGCCAATTTCATTGAAAAGAAAACACCCCCTCCAAAGCACTCCAAAATACCCAACTGCTAATTAGCCCCTTACATAGGAAAATAGTTTAAAAAAGCAGTCATATAAGAAAGAAAAAAAAAAGAAAATTAGGTATTATCTGAGTAGTTCAAGAAAATAAGATGAGTCAGTCAGCATAATAAACAATAAAATAATAAATTTAAAAGCAATTAGAGCAGGTTTTTAAATTAAGTTTACGAATGGTGGCAAATGATTTTTATGACAAATACTACTGTAACTTAAGTTATAATCTGTCACTTTCAGATGCACTCTATTTCTGTCTCAGTATTTGTTTCATGGAAACAATTCACCACTTCTTGCCATTCTTTGAGCAAAACCAAGTGTGATTTATACATGGCAGAAAAAGTTACTATGCCCAAATTCTAAATATACATGGCCAAATTCTAAATATACAGAAAAAAAATGAGATTTTAAGGATTGACACTTAAAATTATTCTATCCTTGATAATTTAGAAATTTTGTATTATTCTGGAAATCAATTTTGGTATTAAACAGTCACAGTTTGAAGCATAAACCTGATGATATTAGCTGGAGCATAAACCACAGATACAATTTTTCCCTGACCTTAGCTATAAAACAAGACATTTGGTATGCATTTTCAGAGGTTTCCACCTTGTCTATAAAAATACATATTTTTGCAGCAGACAGACAAATGGTATTTGCAGGCACACATTTAAAAGTTAGAGATTCCGGGTGGCTTGGTGGCATGGGTAATGGGACTCTACAGAGAGAGGTGGAAAAGTGTGCAAACGATTATAGTCGTATATCAAATAGTGTCTCTTTTTCCCTCTTCTTTTACTGGTCCAGGACTATGGATTTCAAATTAGGCATAAATTTTAAAAGTGACTTTAAAATACTTGACTTTGTATGAAGAAATTACTGTTCTCTTCACTGGGATAAATGCTTGTCTAAAAAATTTTTACTTAAAGTAGTAAGAGTAAGATGACAAATAGGATATTATTGACTCTCAGATTCTTTTAATTTATTTCTAGCATAGGAATTACAAATAATGCCTACATACAGGCATACATTTGCAGTTGAATTAACACAACATAAAGCTTTATAATTATGTTAAAAATTCAAACTAAGTGTGGTATTCTCACTCATCTTACTCGTGAAGAGAAAAAGAAAAATAGGTACATATAAATGAAAAGGCTACATGTGTGGTGAATTTATAAATTAAAATACTTTTGTCTAAGTACTTGTCTTTCCTCATTAATATTCAAATGTTTAAAAAAGATCCTCAAAAAGTAAAGAATTTTTTTATCGATTATGAATCAGCCACTATATATTCTTTAGGTACAACTTCTCAATTATAGCGCTCTCTCCTTCCCAAAGCAGAATATCAGAACTCCAAAAAGGGATTAGCAGTGGCTTTCATGAGGATCTAGACACCTCCCAAGACATCTGAAATCTTGAAACACTCCTTAAAGATCATAATTGTGTGTATTTTCAAATGAGGGAAAGGATACATAAAGGGAAATAAATAAGGATAGTGAAGCTGTGAAATGTGTCAGATGTCAAATGAATTTTTTGGGGGGTGGAAATGGAGGACAAAATGAGAATTACTGAATTAAATGGAAAAACTAAGGTTCTTGGTTTCAGGTGCAATGCAGAATATCTCAGAAAATGATTTCGATTTTAATCCACTCATTACAAAGGGCAATCCCGCCCTACACCTGAAATTTTTAACAAACTCATTATGGCTCTGCCATAAAACAGCATGTTAACAGTCTATACATTCAAAAGGATGCTTGCAAACTTCATTCATATTAAAATCTATGCAGATTTGTTGGCAATACAGTAAGAGTAATATTACATTCTGTAAACCATGGCATATCACATTTTATGTTATGCAAAGAGACAATATTTACAAGTCTTTTAAAGAGTTTAAATATTTTATCCACTAACATAAGTGATAATTTAGCAAAGTGCAGGACAAAACCAGTGCTATTAATTGCATGTCCTTTAAAAGCAAGTAAGAGTAAAACCATTTCTAAAAGCTACCAAAAGCTTATTTACTTATGTCCAGTAAGGGATTACAGAGCATTAAGTAGCCTAGAAAAATGATGCATATTTAGAAACAGTGAATATGAAAATTATAAGGCAGCATGCTCAGAACAAATTTTTGTTTTTGTTTTTTAAACACCGGCACTGATGTTTTATCTTTAGTGGCAACTATATATATACATATACGTCTGTGTGTGTATTTATTTAAAAATTGAGAGTGCAAAACACAAGCCTCATTTAACAAAAAAAAAAGATGTGCAAATTTTCTTCTTAAACCAACACAAATAAAGAGTAAGGAGAATATTCTAAAGAATAATAATAAGAAGAAATAAAGAATAAGTTGAACACAGCAAAGGAGACCATCTTCATTCCAAAATCATCTACAAGGCACTAAGGGTAGGAAATGACAAGTAACACAGAAGTGACTGAATAAAATTCCTCAGTCAGGTCGGAATATGGGATATTTTGGTAAGAATTCTATTAGTATTACCTGTAAAATAAAAACAAACAAGAATATATTGACAAAATAATTTTCATTTACTAGAATATATATAACCCAGGAAGTCTATAATCATTTTTCACAGGACTGTACTTTGGTCCTCTAGTATAAAGTAAGTGAAATATATAAAACAGTTATGAAAGAATTTACTCTAAGTTATCATTAGATTGGCAATTGAATCAAATTGGCAAACATAACTACTTATTGTAGCTAACAGTCTCTATGACCTAATTTATAATAATTGTTTAGGTGCAGAAAAGCAAACCCTCTTACATTACTATCTCCATCTACACCTCCTCTTCCCCACCTTTTTTTTTTTTTGACAAAGTAGAAGGGATTAAAACTGTGTTATACAGGTTAGAAAAATACTTTTATCTATATTACATCTACATATTTTCCAGTTAAAGCAGCTGATATTGGTTATTACTATCTTTTACAAGTTGTTTGTAAAAAATTATGAAACATACAAATGGACTGATTAAAACATTTTAATTAAAAGCTGGAACTATAATAATAAAAACCTAAGATATTTATAAACTTATATAAATGTACATACTAAATTTATATTTAATATTTTATTTATAAATTTAACATGTGAATTTATGATACTTTATATAAGGTTTTATCTATAGTGGATTTTACATTTGTGGTCATTTGCACATTTTTTCCCTAGCTAATCAAAGTGGAGAAAAATAACATAATAATCCTTATTTATGATATGAAAATGGAATGTTTATATAGTAAATATATATATGTCAGCAACTTGAAGTTTAGATAAATTTCATATTCTTCTGAATGTTTACGAAGCTGAAGTTATCACTTTGGTTACAAGTAAATTTGTGTTTTGTGATTAAGATTGCATAACTTTCAGTAAAAAAGAAATAGAGCTTATCATTTCTTTATTGAAAATTAAGCGTTAGCTAAGACAAAAAGCCGGAACATGAATTCAGAATTCAGAAGTCAATTCCTGTTTTATGCAAGTTTTGTCAAGATCATATTTAGAAATATTTTGTTCAACAGCAGCTGTGCTCATTACCATATGTGATGGTCTGCACCTATGTGAAAAGAAGATTAAGACTGTGCGATGTTTTCATTGCAGCATACTAGCTGAGATTTTTCTCAGATCTAAGTAATTACTAGCTTTCAAGATATTTTATGTTGGCTACAAATCTAAGGAAGATGGAAGGAAACCTCTATGTTCCAACTGACAGAAGTCTAGGCTCAGGAGAAAAAATGTAGAAAGAAGAACTGACAAATGATAAGCACAGTAAGATGTAACATTGAGAATGGAATCCAAAAAAAGGAGCTACAAACAACTGCATACTTACATACTCCATCATATTGCTAGTTTCGCATTTCCTTTTAGTCAACTTCCAGTGCAAAGCAAGCTAAGAAAGTACAGTTAAGAATTTTGACATCAATTTTATTAATTATTACCTATAACATTTGAATACATCACTGAGAACCATCCAGGAATAAGCGTAAGATACATAAAATAGCATTTAAAAATAACTTTGTAAAGAATATACATTAAAATCGAATATTAATTCTCTAATCCATTTTTTCGTGGCCTGAAAAATTCCTGTTTTTTCAATTTAATAATGCAAATATATAAGTGGGGCACTTATTTGCCTAAACTTTCTTACCTTGTGATATAATCTGTTATTTTCCCATTCTAATAACTTCTGAATTGATCTTCTGGTCTAAGAGGAAGAATCAAGACTTTGTTACAAGATGAACTGAAGAACTTTGTAAACTATATGTATCTATATTTTTCTGCTTGTCTGTAAAATCCAATTATTTTCTCTTCTTGTTTTTCCATTAGAAATCAGAAAAAAGGCAATGTGACTGACAGAAATTGCCAAAAGGGGAGTAGTATTTTGAGCAATTATTATACTGTTATTATAAGATCTCTCTTTCCCTCTTCACACACCCACACCCATGTATATGGGATTTTAATATATGCTTTTCAAAATGAAATATGTACAAATTATTCTGTGCTGTGAGTCCATTCACTGGACTACTGTGAAATCATTACCGATACAGCTAGTAGTTCACCTATGGACCTAATCTTGACTTTCACATATCTTTTCATAGGGTTACTTTTTCAATATACATGTAATATGCCAAGTTAATCTGACTCCTCACAGAAAGTCTTCCTATAAGAGCTCCTAGCACAAATGCCTGGCATATAGTAGTCACTTGAGGTCTACAAGTTGAATAAAGCAAGCCAACATATATCAGAATTTTCACTGAAAAGAACATACTAAAAACAGCTAATCAGAAAACTTTATTTAGAGGAAAAAATATTAAATTAATGAGAAGCAGCATTGTCCTAAACAAGGGAGCAGAGACTGAATTTCTCCATTGGAGTGCACATATTTTGTAGAGAGGAAGAAAAGTTTGCAGAACCTTCAAAAAATTAAAATAAAAGATTACTATGCATTTTCAACTCTTATTTGGAAGAGTTTTATTAGGTTTCTGATAAAGAAGGCATTGTTAAATTTTAAAACTACTCCTCAAAACTGAATGATTTACAAACCCATATCTGAAATGACTTCCAAAGCACCAACATAAGAAACTATTCTATTTGTTTAACTATGTAAGTTAACAATCAATGGCGATTGTATTCAGCTCATTCACAGTGGGCAAGAACAGCAACAATGCCAGCTAGAGTATACCGTGGGGTTACTGTACTTGATAGAATCTCTAAACAAAATCAGATGGGTAACAAAGAGACTGAATTAAGTAATTATAAATCTTTTCCCAAAGAAAAACTCAGGCCTAGATGGTTTCAATGATGAGTACTACCAAACAGTTACAGAAGAAATAATACCGTGAATATAAGCACAAACTCAACAAAATACTAGCAAACTGAATCTAACAACATATGAAAAAGATTATACATCATTATCAAGTGGAACTTATCTGAGGAACACAAAAATTAATTGCTATAATACGTTATATTAATAGAATAAAGGACAAAAATGACATGATCATCTTCATAGATTTAGAAAAAGCCTTGGACAAAATCCAATATCCATTCATGATAAAAATCCTTTAAAAACTAGGAATAAATGTGAACTCCCTCAACCTGATAAAGGTCATCTATGAAAAAACTACAGCTAATATACTTAATGAAGAGAGACCGTTTTCCTCTTAAGATCAGAAAAAAGACAAGAATGTCTCCTCCCACTACTTTTACTTAACATTGTACTAGAAAGAATAGTGTGGGCAATTAGACAAAAATAAGAAATAAAAGGCATCCAGACTGGAAATGAAAAAGTGAAACTGTTTTCATTTGCAGACATGATCTTTCAGAGAGAAAACCCTAAGGAATCTGAAACCAAGATCCATAGGGTTAATGAGGTTAAAAATGTCCCCAGCAAAACCCTCACAGACTACCCCTTCTTCACAAGAATGTTAACCTTATCTTTTAGAGGCAAACAACAGGAAGAGCTAGGGTAGGCTTAGACCAGTTTGAGCTTGACGACGGGCTCACATCTGTGCAGATCGACCATGGAGTGTCTGACAGTAACTTCTACCTCATTATAATATCTGTCCAAGGAGGAATACAAACCTCATTAGCATAACATACAAGGCATGTACAGGCCTAATACATGTATTCCTAAATACATGTATATGACCTTATACCTCTACATGCAATGACAAATCCCTCCCCCCTTTTCTGAATATTCATCCTATCCCTAAATAAAAGAAATCAATTTACCCCCACTCAGGAGTCATGGCTTTTGGAAGTTATTCCCCATGATTTCCTTATCTGTTGAAGTAAAGTTCTGTGTGACAACTCCACCTGATGTAGTCTCTATCTGTAACTTAACAAGGTGTGAACTCACTTTAGTTATTAGGTTACAAATCCACTAAAACATTACTAAAATAAGTTCAGCAAGTTTGCAGGAAACAAGATTTTGGTGGGTAGAATTCTGGCTCCCATGATCTTCACTTCCTGGAGTTACACCTGTGAATATGTTACATTACATTGCAAAAGGAATGTTGCAGATATAATTAAAGTTACTAATTATTTGGCTTTAAAATGGGGGGAGATTATCCTGGATTACTGTGGTGAACCCAATGTAATCTCAAGGGCCTTTAAAAGTACAGCACTTTTTCTGGCAGATGGAAGGACAGTCAGAGGGATCTGAAGCAAAAGAAGAACTCAAACCACCATTGCTAGCTTCAAGACAGAAAGGGCCACATAGAAAGAATAAGAAGGAAATGATTTCTGCAAAAATCTGACAGAGTTTGGAAGCAAATTCTTTCCCTGAATCTCTTGAAAGGAATACAGACAGCCCTACCAGCACCTTGATTTTGGCCTTGTGAGATCCTAATATGAGAACCCAATTGAGCCATGCCCAGACTTCTGACCGTGAAATAATAAAAGTTATTGTTTTAAACCATTAAATTTGTGGGGTGCCTGGGTGGCGCAGTCGTTAAGCGTCTGCCTTCGGCTCGGGGCGTGATCCCAGCAGTCTGGGATAGAGCCCCACGTCAGGCTCCTCTGCTGGGAGCCTGCTTCTTCCTCTCCCACTCCCCCTGCTTGTGTTCCCTTTCTCACTGGCTGTCTCTCTCTCTGTCAAATAAATAAATAAAATCTTAAAAAAAAACCATTAAATTTGTTACACTATATAGAAAAATAATACAAGGCTCAACCTATAAAAATCAATTGTATTTGTATACACTAGTAATGAACAATCTGAAAATGAAAGTAACAGACCATTTACAATAGAATTAAGAAAATATTTAGAAATAAATTTAACAAAAGAAGTAGAAGACTTGTAAAGTGAAAACTAAAAAAACACTGCTAAAATACATTAAAGAAGAGGTAAATAAATGGAGAGATATCTTATGTTCGTGAATCAGAAGACTCATGGAATAGCATTTACAACAATGGTGCTGGGACAATTGGATATCCAAAAGAAAAATTATGAACTCAGACACTACCTATCTTACACCATGCACAAAAATTAACTCAAAATGGATCAAAGGCCTAACCTTAAGAGGTGAAATTTTAAAACAACTATAAGAAAATGTAGGAGTAAATCTTTGTGATCTTGAGTTAGGCAAAGCCATCTTAGATATGATGCAAAAAGTACAAGCAAGAAAAATTTAAAAGTGATAAATATGACCTAATCAAAATTAAAAATTTTTGTGTGTGAAAGATACCATCAAGAAAGTGAGAGCCCTTCCAAAATGGCCATGTGAGGACCTTAGAGAAATCTCTTCCTTGTAGAGATAACAATTAAATTGATCAAGTATTAGCAAGGATACTCAACCAAATGTTCCAGAGATTGATCAAAGGGATTATAACAGATTGAGAAGTATTTATTCAACAAAGTTATGGACAATAGCTAAGAACATTGGGAGGCCTTGATAATGAAGCTAGGCAATACACCCATATCGCCATTGCTATACCTTGTAGAAGAACTATTTTAACAAGCTTGGGAGCTGTGTGGCGGGTGGTTCCCCATAGCTCCCAGCTACCTGGAATGGAACTGCTTTCCTGGGTAAGGGCAGCATCCATTTCCCTCTTGCTAACTTCTGCAAAATAGGCAAAACAGTTAGTGAAGAGTAGTCACCCTTTCTGGCACATAGCTGTATTGTGGGAAAGCTGATATACTTGGCTTGACAACTGAGTGGCAGTTCCCATCTTCTCAGATCCTAGGGCAGACATATTCTGGGTAGATTTGACAAATGGTGAATATTAGCAGATCCTACCCTCCATGGCTCTGGGCAAAAAAATCCACAGCTAATATCATACCAAATAAGAAAAAAAATCATAAATCATAAAATTATACCAAAAACCAAAAGCTTTTCCTCTAAGACAGGAAAAAAGAAAATGATGCCCACATTTGCCACTTCTATTGAATACATTACTGGAAATTCTAGACAGGCCAGTTAGGCAAGAAAAGCAATAAAGGCATCTAAATTAAAAAGGAAGAAGCAAAATTATCTGTTTGCAGGTGATATTATCTTATGTGTAGAAAACCCAAAAGAATGTATGAAAGAATCTGTTAAAGTTAACAAATTCAGCAGTGTTTCAGGGTACGAAATCAACATGCAAAATTCAGTTGCATTTCTATTTTTTTTACAATTTTATTTATTTAGAGTGGGCGGGGGAATGAGCCAGGGGGAAAGGCAGAAGGAGAGGGAGAAGCAGACTCCTCCCTGAGCAAGGAGCCTAATTTGGGGCTTGATCCCAGAACCCTGTGATCATGACCCAAGCTGAAGACAGGTGCTTAACCAACTGAGCCACCCAGTTGCCCCCAAAATTCAGTTGCATTTCTGTATGATAATAGTAAACAATTCAAAAAAGAAATTAAGAAAATAATTTCATTTACAATAGCACCAAAAAGAATAAAATACTTAATAATAAACTTAAGCAAAGAGGTGAAAGATGTGTAGACAGAAAACTACAAAACATTGCTAAAAGAATTTAAAGACCTAAATAAATGTAAAGACATCCGGCATTCATGGACTAGAAGACTTAATATTGCTAAGATGACAATATTATCCAAAATGATATACAGATTCAATGCAATCCTTATCAGAATCCCAGTGACTTTTTTGTAGAAATAGAAAAACATCCTAAAATTCATATGGAATCAAGAGATCACTATTAGGCAGCAATCTTGAAAATGAAGAACAAATATGAAGGACTCACATCTGATTTCATAACTTATTACAAAGCAACAGTAACCAAAAAAAAAAAAAAAGGTACTGGAATAAAGACATATAGACCAACGGAATAGAATAGTGCCCAGAAATAAACCTTTGTATGTATATGGTCAACTGTTTTTCAACAAGAGTGGCAACCATTCAATGGGGAAAAGGAACAGTCTTCAATAAATGCTACCAGGAAAACTGGATATCCACATGCAAAGGGATTAAGTTGGACCCTAAACTTACATCATATACAAAAATTAATTCAAAATGGATCAAAGAACAAACAAAAGAGTGAAAACTATAAAAGTCTGTGAAGAAAACATTGGAGATAATCTTCAAGACATTGGATTTTGCAATAATTTCTTGGCCCTTGAACTGAAAGCATAGCCAAAAAAGGGGAAAATAGTTTAATTGGACCTCACAAAATTAACATCTTTTATGCATCAAATGACACTATCAATCAAGAGAGCGAAAAGATTATCTATAGAATGGAAGAAAATATTTGCAAATATCAGAATATATAAAAACTCCCCCAACTTGGGGCGCCTGGGTGGCACAGCGGTTAGGCGTCTGCCTTCGGCTCAGGGCGTGATCCTGGTGTTCCGGGATCGAGCCCCACATCAGGCTCCTCTGCTGTGAGCCTGCTTCTTCCTCTCCCACTCCCCCTGCTTGTGTTCCCTCTCTCGCTGGCTGTCTCTGTCTCTGTTAAATAAATAAATAAATAAAAATCTTAAAAAAACAAAAAAAACAAAAAAAACTCCCCCAACTCAACAACAAATAAACAACTTGGCTGCAAAATGAGCAAAATACCCAATACTAGAGATGGCCAACAGCACATGTAAAAATGCTTAACACAAGTCATTAGAGAAATGCAAAGCAAAACCACAGACACCACTTCACACCTATTAGAGTGGCTATTATCAATGAGATGGAAAAGAGCTAATGTTGGTGAAGAGCTGCAGAAATTGGAATCCTTATGCATTACTGATGGGAATATAAAATGGTGCAGCTCCAATGGAAAGGTTTGGCAGTTTCTCAAAAAGCTAAACAATTATCATATGCTTACATACTCTACTCCTAGGTATACTTGTCAAAAGAACTGAAAGTATGGACTTGAACAGATATTTACATGGCAATGTTAAATGCAGATTATTCACAATAGACAAAAGGTGGAAAGAATTCAGGTGTCCATCAAATGATGAGTAGATAAACAATGTGGAATATACATAGAATGGACTATTATTCAGCCATATAAAGGAATGAAGTTGTAAAACATGCTATGACATGGATGAACCTTGAAGACATCAAGCTAAGTGAAATAGTGCTAGGACAAATATGGGATTGCCCTATTTATATGAAGTATCCTAGGATAGGCAAATTTGTAGACACAGAAAGTAGATTAGAGGTTACCAGGGTCTGAGGGGAAGGGGAATGAGGAGTTACTATTTAATGGCTACAGATTTTCTGTTACGGTAATGAAAGATTTGGAAATAGGTAATGATAATGCTTATATAACATTGTGAAAGTAATTAATGCCACTGTATGCTTAAAATGGTAAACTTTGTTATGTGTATTTTACCATTATAACACATTTTCAGAAAAATCCAGTAAACACAGTAGAAACCAAGAAGGGATATCATTAGCTGGCCAAAATAAAAGGAATTTCTCTATGATATAGATGACGCCACCCTCAAATGAAAAAAAACTGAACTTCAAAAAATTATAGCCTGACTGCAGACATCTTGGTATGAAAGTATAAGAGCCTGAAAAAGAAGCAAAAATGAATTTGAAGTAACTTTAAATATGCACAGCAAGGAGGACATATGCACCAAGAAAGGAATAAAGATTCTTACAATAAAGGAATATAATATGCCATGCCATGACCAGAAATTAAAAAATGAAATTACGAGGTCAATGGCTCATTAAGTAGAGAATATCAACTAGGAGATAGAAATTATTAAGAAGAATCAAATGGAATTCTGGAGTTGAGGAGTACAAAACTGAAATAAAAGAACACAAAGTAGATTTGAGCTAGAAGAATGATCAGTGAACCTGAAGATAGATCAAAAGATAATATGTAATCTCAAAGCACAGAAAACCAGAATGAAGGAAAATGAAAACAGCCTCAGAGAAATGTTAGACATCATTAAGGGCACCCATATATATATATATATATATATATATATATATATATATATATATATATATATATATATATATATATATAGGGAGTACTACAAAAAGACAAGAGCAAAACAGAAGAAATATTTAATGAAATTATGGTGAAAACTTCTAAATTTAATGAAAAATATTTATCTACACACCTAGGAAGCTCGAGAGCTCCAAGCAGAAATAAACTACAAGAAGATCCATAGCAGATACATAATAATATAATGTTGAAAAATAGAAAAATAGAAAATCATGAAAGCAGCAAGATGAAATGACTTATTACTTACAAGGAAACTACAGTAAGATAAATAGTTGACTTCTGATTAGAAACAATGTAGGGCAGAAGGCAGTTGGATAACAGACTGAAAGTGGTGAAAGAAAAAAAATGTCAACCAAGAATCCCATATGCATCAAAATTAACTTTAGAAAATGAAGGTAATCCATTTAGGCATGTAAAGGCTTGGAAGTTATCTCTCCTGCCCACATATCAAAAAGAAAAAAAAAAACCCCAGAACAACCTGAAAACCAACTCCTCTTAGATTCATCAGAGAAGAGAGGTCATAAGACTGGAGAGATACACAGATGTATACAAATAAGCACAATTTACCAGGGTAGAAACATGGGAGAGGAAAACTCTGTAGGAACCAGGCATAGGGTAGCAGGACCTGAACTTGATGAATTGCTGGAAGCTCAGTGGGGACAAGTTTGAGAGTTAAAAATTCTAAAGAGGCCCAGTCTTGGGGAAGACTCCCACACTTTGAGTTTTATTATCAGGAGTCTTATCAGGTTCTCACAGTGATTGGAAAAAAATGCCTTCATCCTTCCAGTAGGGAAAGGGAAGGAACAGCTGCTTTTAAATATGCCCATAAGGGATGCCTGGGTGGCTCAGTGAGTTAAGTGTCTGCCTTCAGCTCAGGTCATGATCCCAGGGTCCTGGGATTGAGTCCCGCATCAGGCTTCTTGCTCAGCGGGGAACCTGCTTCTCCCTCTGCCTGCCGTTCCCCCTGCTTGTGCTCTCTCACTCTCTCTTTGACAAATCAATCAATCTTTAAAAACATACGCCCAGGGGCGCCTGGGTAGCGCAGTCGTTAAAGCGTCTGCCTTGGGCTCAGGGCGTGATCCTGGCGATCCGGGATCGAGTCCCACATCAGGCTCCCCCGCTGGGAGCCTGCTTCTTCCTCTCCCACTCCCCCTGCTGTGTTCCCTCTCTCGCTGGCTGTCTCTCTGTCACATAAATAAATAAAATCTTTAAAAAAAAAAAAAAAAAAAAAAAAAAAAAAAAACATACGCCCAGAACATTCTATTCTTAAAGACTGCTCTTAAGAGAAACTATTGCACCAGAGCTTAACCAATCTTGGGGAAGGGAAAGACACAACTCCAGTACCCTCTAGCCTTCCTGTCTCACCTGAAGGGTAAAACAAAATGAAATAAAAACTGGGAAGCATTTGTGAAGGCCACAGCTCAGGGACACAGAGTCACTAAAAATCTTAGGCCAAATCATAGAATACTTCCAAGTCTTCCAACACCTTACCACTACATCAGTAAGGTTTCTTATAATATGGGAATACAACTGAAAGAACTGTGCATCTTAGACAATATCCAAAATAAATAAGTCAAATGGATGAAAAGTATAGCATAGGGAATACAGTCAATAATATTTTAATAACTTTGTATGATGACAGATGGTGACTATACTTATTGTGGTAATAAGCATTGTGCAATGTAGAGAATTGCTGAATCACTATGTGGTACACTTGAAACTAATAAAACATTGTATGCCAACTGTACTTCAAAAAACAAAAAAATAAAAACAGGCAGGAAGTGAGGATAGTTTACTTACAGTCCCCTACACTAGGGAATTTGTTAAATAAATTATGTTAGATTAAAAAACAAAAAAAGAAATCTCTAGGGAAATCTAAAGAAACCAGGCCAGACAAAAAAAAAAGGACACTGGGTAAAGTTTAGCCTACAACACTGACAACTACAGCAAACAGTAAATACAGCCAAATGTCTAGCCTGATAACATAAAATCTTATTTGAAGGCCTATTTCCCTTAGTTTCTTTTACTTAGTATGTATGTGTGGCTTTTAAACAAAAAGTAGAAGTCATACTAAAAGACACCACAAGCCTCAGAACCAGACACAGAAATGGCAGAGATGTTGAAATTATCAGACTGGGAATATCCATCAACCAAGACTAATATGCCACATGTAATGCAAAAAGTGGACAAAATGAAAGAACAGATATGGATAATGTTAGCAGAGAAATGGCAACTGTAAGAAAAAATCAAAAGGAAATGGTAGAAAGCCAAAATACCATAACAAAGAATGCCTTTGATGGGCTCATCAACAGACTGGACATGGCTGAGGTAAGTATCAGTGAAGATTGAAGATATACCAACAGAAACTTTCAAGACTAAAATAAAAGGAAAAAAAAGAAAAATAAATAGAACATTCCAGAACTAGGGGCCAATTATAAAAGGAGCAATAGATGTATAATAGAATACCAGAAGGTAAAGAGGGAAAGGGACAGAGGAAGTATTTAAAGTAATAGTGACAAGATAATTTCCTTAAATTAATGAAAGGCATCAAACTATAGGTTAAGGAAGCTCAAAGAGTACAAAACAAGATACTCAAAAATCTATACCTTGTAATCTCATATTTAAACAGCACAAAATCAAGGGAAAATCTTGAACAAAGCCAGCGGGAAAAATTCCTTACCTATAAAGGAGCAAAATAAGAGTTACAGCAGACCTCTCTTTAGCAACCATGCGAGACAAGAACAGAATGGAGTGAAATATTTAAAGTGTTAAAAGTATCCCCAACCTGGAATTCCACACCCAGCAAAGAAATACAGACTTGTTCAGATAAAAAATTGAGGGAACTTGTCACCAACAGAACTGTCTTGCAAGTAATGTTAAAAGAAGTTCTTCAGAGAAAAGGAAAATGCTATATTTAAGACACTTAGATCTTCAAGTAGGGTTAGAGAAGGAAAAAAATGAAGGTAAATAAAATGGTTTATTTCATTTATTCTTGTTTTTTTAGTAAAAGTTTTCATGCTTCCCCATTTGAGGGTTAAATTGGGGGATTTCTCTTATTCTTAATTGATCTAGCAGGTAATAATTTATTCAAAATAATAACAATATAGTCAATGATTATAGCTTATGGATAAGTAAAACAAATGGCAGCAATGTTATAAGGGATGGGAAGGAGGAATTGGAAATAATCTGTAAATAATGTACTTCCACTACCTGGGAAGTGGTATTGTATTATTTGAAAGTGGTCTTGAATCGGTTATATACATACTACAAACTCTCTTTAGTTGGAAACCCCCCCCGAAAGATTAAAAAGTAGGATTATTGATAGTCTAAGGGAAGATAAAAAAATGGTACCATACAAAATACTCAGTTAAAACCAGACAAGACAGAAAAAGACTAGGAGACAGAAACAAAAACAGGAACAAAGAACAAGAGTGATGGAGAAAAAACATTAACGAACATGGTAAATACTAATCCAACTATATCAATAATCACTTTAAACATCAATGGTTTAAATACATTAATTAATGGTTGCTAGTGGATCAAAAAAAAAAGATTCAACTATGCATTGTCTACAAGAAACCCACTATAAATTTAAATGTAAAGTCATATAGAAACTAAAAGTGAAGGGATGGGGGAAAAATATACCACAGTAACACTAATCAAAGGAAAGCCGGAGTTACTTTAGTAATTTCAGACAAAGCAGACTTCAGAGTGGGGAAAATTATGAAATATAAAGAGGGGTGTTACACAATGATAAAAGGTCAATTTTTGGGCATTATCAAAAGACCATCACACTATGTGAGGCAAAAACTGATGGAACTGCAAGGAGAAATAGAGGAATACACTCTTTAAAAAAAAAAGATTTTATTTCTTTGACCCAGAGAGAGACAGTGGGAGAAGGAACACAAACAGGGGGAGTGTGAGAGGGAGAAGCAGGCTTCCCACTGAGCAGGGAGCCTGACGTGGGGCTTGATCCCAGGGTCCTGGGATCATGACCTGAACTGAAGGCAGATGCTCAATGACTGAGCCACCCAGGAGCCCCAAGGAATCCACTCTTACAGTTAGAGACTACAACAGCCCTTTATCAATAATGAATAGATCAAGCAGGCAGAACGTCAGTAAAGACATAACTAAACTCAATAGCACCATTGATCAGCTGGATATAATTGACATCTACAGACTCCTTTATCAAACAATAGCAAACTACATATCATTCTCAGGCTCACATGGAATGTTCAGCAAGCTAGACCACATTCTGGGTCCTGAAACACATCTTAACATATTTCAAAAAAGAGAAATCATACAATGCATACTCTCAGACAACAGTGGAATTAAACTAGATATCAACAACAGAAAGGTAGCTGGAAAATTCCCAAACACTTGAGAGATTAAACTGCACATTTCTTTTTTTTAGAGGGGGTTGGGCAGAGGGGGAAAGAGAATCCCAAGCAGGCTCCATACCCAGCATGGAGCCCAATGCAGGGCTTGATCTTACAACCCCAAGATCATGATCTAAGCCAACATCAAGAGTTGGATGCTTAACTGACTGAGCCACCCAGGTGTTGCTAAAAAGCACATTTCTTTTTTTTAATTTAAATTCAATTAGCCAACATATATTACATCATTAGTTTCAGACATTGAGTAATACATCAGTTGCATATAACACCCAGTGCTCATCACATCACATGCCCTCCTTAATGCCCATCACCCAGTTACCTTATGCCCCCACCCTCCTCCCCTCCAGCAACCCTCAGTTTCTTTCCTATAGTTAAGAGTCTCTCATGGTTTGTCTCCCTCTCTGATTACTTCCCATTCAGTTTTCCCGACCTTCCCCTATGATCCTCTGCACTACCCTTTTTTTTTTTTTAAAGATTTTATTTATTTATTCGACAGACAGAGAGACAGCCAGCGAGAGAGGGAACACAAGCAGGGGGAGTGGGAGAGGAAGCAGCAGGCTCACAGCAGAGGAGCCTGATGTGGGGCTCGATCCCATAACGCCAGGATCACGCCCTGAGCCGAAGGCAGACGCTTAACCGCTGTGCCACCCAGGCGCCCCTGCACTACCCTTTTTGATGGCTGAGTAATATTCCATTGTACATTTCCCACATCTTCTTTATCCATTCATCTGTTGATGGACATCTGGGATCCCTCCATAGTTTGGCTATTGTGGACTTGCTGCTATAAACACTGGGGTGCATGTGTTCCCTTGGATCATTACATTTGTATCTTTGGGGTAAATACCTAGTAGTGCAATTGCTGGGTCGTAGGGTAGCTCTATTTTTAACTTCTTGAGGAACCTCCATGCTGTTTTCCAGAGTGGCTAAACAGCACATTTCTTTTTTTTTAATGTTTTTTTATTATATTATGTTAGTCACCATACAGTACATCCTTGGTTTCTGATGTAAAGTTCGATGATTCATTAGTTTAAACAGCACATTTCTAAATAATACATAGGTCAAGAAGGACTCTCAGGAGAAACTTAAAAATATTTAAAACTAAATGAAAATGAAAACAACTTATCAAAATTTGTGGGATGCAATGAAAGCAGTGCTTAGAGGGAAATTTGCAGCATTGAATGTATACAGTAGAAAAGAAGACCTAAAATCAATCATGTAAGCTTGCACTTGAGGAAAAGAACAAATTAAATCCAAAGTAAAAAGAAAGAGGTAATACAAATTAGAGCACAAATCAGTGAAATTGATAATAGGACTTCAACAGGGAAAATCAATAAAATTAAAAACTGGTTCTTTGAAAGATCAGTAAAAATAGTCAATTTCTAGCCAGGTTAACTAAGAAAAAAAAAAAAAAGACAAAAGTTACTAATAAAATGAAATGGGTTATCATTAATGATGTCATGAATATTAAAAGGATAATAAAGGAATATTATTGACAACTCCATGCCCATGAATTTGATAAGCAAGATAAAATGGACCAATTACTTGAAAGATACAATCTACTAAAACTCACACAAGGCGAAATAGACAATTTGAATAGGCCTATATTTATTAAAGAAACTGAATCAATAATTAATAACCTCCCCAAATAGAAACTCCCATGGCCAGGTGGGTTCATGGGTGAATTCTACCAAACATTTAAAGAAGAAATTGTACCAATTCTTTACAATCTCTTCCACAAAACAGAAGCAGAGGGAATACTTCTTAACTCATTCTATAAGACCAGTATTATCCTAGTGCCAAAACTAGACAAAGATATTATATGAAAGGAATAAAGAAAAAATGGATAAGCTGGACTTCATCAAAATTAAAAACATCTACTCTACAAAAGATGCTGTTAAGAGAATGAAAAGACAAGACAGATTGGAAGAAAATATTTTGAAAACAAATATCTGATAACTTGTATCCAAAATACATAAATAGTGTTTAAAACTTCACAATAAAACAACAGAAACCCAATTAAGATATGGGCATATGTTGAAGCAGAAAAATCTCAAAGAAGATATATAGATGACAAATCAGTACATAGAAAGATGCTCAATATCATGTAACTTTAGGGAATTACAAATTAAAAAAAAAAAAACAGATACCACTACACACTTCTTAGAAGGGTCAAAATCCAAAATACTGTCAACACCAAATGTTGACAAGGACATGAAGCAACAGAAAGTCTTTTTAAAAAAGATTTTATTTATTTATTTGAGCAAGAGTGAGAGCGACAGTGAGAGAGAGAGAGAGAGTACAAGCAGGGTGAAGGGCAGAGGGAGAATCAGACTCCCTGATGAGCGGGGAGCCCAACTCAGGGCTCCATCCAGAGACTCCGGGATCATAACCTGAGCCGAAGGCAGACACTTAACTGACTGAGCTACCCAGGTGCCCTGCAACAAAGTCTTATGCATTGTTAGTGGGAATGTAAAACAGTATAGCCTCTTTGGAAGAAGACTTGGCAGGTTTCTTACAAAACTAAACATAACCTTACCATACGATCCAGAAGTTATACTCCTTGGTTTTTTACCCAAATTACTTGAAGTTTGCTAACGCAAAAACCTGTACATAGAATGTTTGTAGCAGCCTAATTTATAATTGCCAAACCTTGAATTCAATGAAGACATCCTTCACTAGGTGGATGGGGAAACAAAACTAGTACATCCAAACAACAGAGTATTATCCAGTAGGGGCACCTGGGTGGTTCAGTTGGTTAAGCGGCCAACTTATGATTTTGGCTCAGGTAACGATCTCCGGGTCCTGGGATCGAGCCCTGTATTGGGCTCCACGTTCAGCAGGGAGTCTGCTTGAGGATTCTCTCTCTCCCTCTGCCCCTCCCCCCACTCATGCCTGCTTCTCTCTCTCAAACAAAAAATAAATCTTTAAAAAAGAATATTATTCAACAAAAAACGATCTATCAAGCCACAAAAAGACATGGAGAAGCCTTAAATGCATATGGTAAGTGAAAGAAGCCAATCTGAAAAGACTACATCTTGTATGATTTAAAGTATACGACATTCTGAAAAAGGCAAAATTATGGAGACAGTTAAAAAGTTCAGTGATTGCTTGGGATTTTGGGGTGGGAGGGAGAAAAGAATAGGTGTAGCATGGTGGATTTTTCAAGTGGTGAAATTATTATTCCATGACACTCTAATGATGAATACATGTCAATATACATTTGTCAAAATCCACAGAATGTATAACACAAAGAGTGAACTCTAATGTAAATCAAGGACTTTAGTTAATAATAATGTGTCAGTATTGGCCTTATCAGGGGTGCCTAGGTGGCTCAGTCATTAAGCGTCTGCCTTCGGCTCAGGTCATGATCCCAGGGTCCTGGGATTGAGCGCCGCATGGGGCTCCCTGCTCATCCAGAAGCCTGCTTCTCCCTCTCCCACTCCCCCTGCTTGTGTTCCCTCTTTCGCTGTCTCTCTCTGTCAAATAAATAAAATCTTAAAAAAAATATATTAGCCTTATCAGTTTTAACAATTTTACTTCAATAGTACAAGGTGCTAATAATAGGGGAAATTGGGAGTTGGGTGAGGAGGGTATATGGGAACTCTGCACCTTTTTCTCATTTTTTCCCCATAAACCTAAAATTGCTCAAAAATACTATGTTAATTAGTTTTATATTTTTATATATTAAAAAGTGGAGATGAAATGAGGACATTCATAGATAAAAACTAACAGCATCTGTTACCTGCAGACCTACTGTACAAGAAACACTATGGGAAATTCTTCAGGCTGAAATCAAGGGACACTAGGTATTAATTTCAGTCCACATACAGAAAAAGGAAAATTCTGGGGCACCTGGGTGGTTCAGTCAGTTAAACATCTGACTTCTGGCTCAGGTCATGATCTGGGCTTAGCTCAGAGTCAGCCTGTCCCTCTTCCTCTGCCCCTCTTTCTGCTTGTGCTCTCTCTGCCTCTCTCTTAAATAAATAAATAAACAAACAAACAGATAAATAAATAAATAAAATCTTAAAAAAAAAGGAAAATTCTAAGAAGCTCAAAGAATTCCGACTAGGATAAACTCAAAGAGATACATTCTGAGAGAAACCAAAATCAAACTTGAAAGTCAAAAACAAGGAGAGAAATCTTGAAAGCAGCAAAAGAGGAGTGACTTGTTATATTCAGGGGATCCTCTTGAATCTGTTGTTTTCACATCAGAAACCATGAGGTTCAGAAGCAGAGGAATGGCATATTTCAAGTGCTAAAAGAAAAACTGTCATCCAAGAATTCTAGATTTGGCAAAACTATCCTTCAAAAAAAAGGGGGAGAAATTAAGACATTCTCAGATATATAAGCACTGAAGGAGTTCATGCCTATGAGAATTATCTGTAAGAAATGCTAAACAGAGTCCTTCGGGCTGAAATAAAAGAACATTAGACAATAACTCAAGCCATATGAGAACATAATGCCAGTAAAAGTAACTCAATAAATAAATGTAAAAGACAATATTGTTCTGTTTTTGTTTTGGAAATTCTCTTTTCTTCCTATGTGATTTAAAAAATGCATAATATATTAATTATAAATCTAGGCTAATAGACATAAATATATAAGATGTAACTTGTGATAATAACATATAAAGGGAGGTACGGATATGCACAGGAGCAGAGTTTGTGTATTATCAAAGCTAAGATGATATTAATTCAAAGTAGTGTGTTATAAGTTTAAGATGCTAATTATAATCTCCAAGAAACAACTAAGAAATATATTTAAAAAAAAAGACATGAGAAGGTACATGGTACATTACAAAAATCAGTTAAATGTAAAATAAGGAAGTAATGGAGTAATTGAGTTAAAAAATATATGACACATGGAAAACAAATAGCAAAATGACAGAAATCCTTCCTTATCTGTTACAGACTGAATTACTTTCTGCCAATTCATATATTGAAGTCACAACTGCCAGGACCTCAGAATGTGATCATATTTGGATATAGGATTTTTGAAGAGGTAATTAAGTTAAAATGAGATAATTAGGGTAAACTCTAATCCAATATGACCAATCACTTCTTACGAGGATACAGACATGTTTAGAGGGAAGACCAGGTAAAGACTCAGAGAGAAAATGGCCATCTACAAGTCAAGGAGAGAAACTTCAGAAAAAAATAAACTCTTTTAACACCTTGATCTCAGAATTACAGTCTCCAGAACTGTGAGAAAATAAATTTGTTGTCTAAGCCACCTAGTCTGGGGTACTTTATTAAGGTAGTGCTAGCAAACTAATACGTTGCCATTAATCACTTTACATGTAAGTAGACTGGACTCTCAATTCAAAGGCAGAGATCTGCAGAACTAATTTAAAAACATAATTCATCTGGGGCGCCCGGGTGGCTCAGTGGTTAGGCATCTATCACTTGATTTTAGCTCAGGTCTTGGTCTCAGGGTCATGAGTTAAAGCCCTGCACTGGGCTCCTTGCTGGGCGTGGAGCCTACTTAAAGAACAACAACAAAACGTAATCCGTCTATACCCTGTCTACATAAGAATCCATTTAGATTCAAAGACAGAAAGAGTTTGAAAGTGAGAGGATGGAAAAAGCTATTCCATGTAAATAGTAACAACAACAAAAAGAGCTGAGGTGGCTATAATAATATGAGACAAAATAGATTTTAAGTAAAAAAAAAAGTTACAAGAGGAAGAGATGGACAGTGTATTATGTCTTAATATGCTCAGGCTGCTATAACAAAATACAATAGACCGAGTGGCTTAAATAGCAGAAATCTATTTCTCACAATTCTAACAGATGGAAAATCTTAGATGAGAGTGGTAGCATGGTTTGTTGAGTTCCGGTGAGAGTCCTTGTCCTTGGCTTCCTTGGCCCCTGGCTTGCAGGTAGCTGCTTTACTGCTGTGACCTCACATGGTAGAGAAAGAGCAAGCTCTGATCTTTTCTTATAAAGGCACTAATTCCACCATAAGGACCCCACCCTCATGACTCCATCTACACCTAATTACCTCTCACAGACCAAAATACCATCCACCTCCAAATATCATTCAATTAGTGGGGAGAGCTTCAACATACAAATTTTTTGGGGGAAACAAACATTAATTCCATACCAGCATATTTAATAAAAACATAAACCAATCAATAAGGAATTACAATTATAAACACTAACATAACTGAACACACACCTACAAAATGTGTGAAGCAAAAATTGACCGAACTGAAGAGAGAAATAGATAGTTCTATAATAACAGAGACTTCAATACTCCACTTTCAACAATGAGAACAACTACAAAGAAGATCAGTAAAGAAATAGAGGGCTTGGACAACACTGTCAACCAACTACACCTAACAGATACACACGGAACACTCTGTCCCACAACAGAATACAAATTCTCTTCAAGTGTACCTGGAGTATTCTCCAGGATAGACCATATGTTATGCCACTAACCAAGTCTCAATAAATTTAAAAAGAGTTAAGTCCTACAAAGTATGAAACTAGAAATCATAAGAGAAGGAAAACAACATCATATTCATGTTGTAAGACTGAGAGAACAGTCCCTTTCCTCTGAACATTCCTCTCAATTTAGCAAATATTATAGCAAAAAGGGTGAAAGTTATTTAAAAATGGTGGCACGAATAGGCCTGAAATTTGACTGATAATATCACAGTTGTTTCAGTGGTAAATGTAAGACTGGGTAAATGAAAACCTTCATTTCATATATCATGTAGCCACAGAATCCTATTAGAGCCAAGAGTGACTAGGAGGAGCTCAGGGCACCCTAATTTGTATTTCTTTTCTTTCACCTAATTTGTTACAAAATATATTCATGAAGTGCACTGCCTAAAAAAATGTTCATAAGGCAGACAGTTTACAAAGTTCTTTTCCTGGAAACATTTTACAGTCAGTTTACACAGCAACCTTGTGACATAGGACAGTGTAACCACATTATTTCCATTTTATTTTGTGGATAAACAGATATGACTTTCATAAAGCTAGATACCCCATTAGAGTTGGCTACAGGAGGATGGCAAACAATAGCTCACAGGCAAAATCTGGCCTGCTGCCTGTTTTTGTAAATAAAGTTTTACAGGAACACAGCAATGCTCACTCATTTGCATATTGCTTATGGCTGCTTTCATACTAAAACCAGAGAGCTGGGTTGTTGCAACAGAGACCTCTGGCCCACAAAGCCTGAAGTATTTACTATTTCGTCCTTTAAGAAATATTTGTCTGCTAGAGAATTAAAATTCATTGGGCTGTTTATCATACCACTTATCCTAATGTTTCTTGTCCCAGAAATAGGAAATACAACCTAGGAATATGATGTAGTCAAGAGAATACAGTGTTTCAAGACACAGAAACCAAACAAAACAAAAAAAAATTTCTCTGGGTGTGTCATTTACTATGTGACACTGGGAAACTCATTTTACCTCGCTGTATCTGTTTTCACGCATGTAAAATAAGGGATTTAGGCTACATGAATGCTAATCATCTTTCCAATTAAACTATTAGAGTCTATACAATTTAGTTTACAGATTAGGAAGCAGTAGTAAAGGTATAAAAGTTCTTAAATTATTGTATTTTATTTTTAAAAATTTCTCCATGTGGACAAAAAAGCAGTGAGGCACTTAAATTTCTTTATCACCACACCGCCTTAAAAAAGTAAGTAGTACTGGGGCACCTGGTGGCTCAGTTGGTTAAGTGTCTGCCTTCGGCTCAGATCATGATCCCAGGGTCCTGGGATCAAGCCCCTCATCAGGCTCCCTGCTCAGCCGGGAGCCTGCGTCTCCCTCGCCCCCTGCCATCCCCCCTACTTGTGCTCTCTGGCTCTCTCTCTCTCTCTGTCAAGTAGATAAATAAAATCTTTTAAAAAAAGTAGGTAGTATTATCCTGATTTTATCAGCGAGGAAAACTGAAGCTCCAGAAAGGGCAGTATCTTACACAAGGTTACCAACATGTGCTTAGTGTTCTGTCTGGTGTGTTAACAACACAGCATGTACAAAATCAAGGGCCATAACTATAAAGTGTCCAGAGCAAGGCAGATAATGTAAATGCTGGGTGGTTGTGTTGTGAACCAGAGACCTCATGTCCTATTTAAAGGCAGAAGCCACCACTCAGCTAGGGCCAACTGCAGAAATATAGGCATGTGGGTCCAATATTGCCAGATGTTTAAATTTTAAGAGAGGCTGGCTATCTCAAATTTTATTTTAAATATTCCAATTTTTAAATGTTGGCAATTCATTCAAATGTTTAAAAAACAGAACGGTCTAGATTTGGCCCAGAGGATGACAGTTTGAAAATCTGTACTAAAAAAAATTTTTATTTTTTTAAAATGATTTTATTTATTTATTTGACAGAGAGAAAGAGAGAGAGCATGAGCAGGGGGGAGTGGCAGGCAGAGGGAGAACCAGGCTCCCCACTGAGCAGGGAGCCCAGTGAGGGGCTTGATCCCAGGACCCTGAGATCATGACCCAAGCTGAAGACAGAGGCTTATTAACCAATGGAGCCACCCAGGTGCTCCTAAATAAACATTTTTAAATTGACAGATTAGTGATCTAAGAATACAGATGGTCCCTGACCAATAAGGGTTCTACTTACGATTTTTTCAACTTCCTGAAGTTGTGAAAGCTATATGCACCTTCAATGTGAATAATTAATTAACCAAAGTAACAGGGGCTAAGGCGAAATCACAGCATCAGTATTAATATCATTTTCCATTGACTATTCTATCAGAAGTTTACATGATTCAAAAAATTGCTTCTCTCTACTTTAGGCCGTGTGGCAAAAGCATCGACAAATAGACAAAGAGTAAACGGGTCATCAGTAAAAACGATAGATCCTGGATAATAGCGAAACCTAAAATTCTGTTCTTAAATAATTAAAATTGGCTAGAAAATCTAAATCATAATTAATTCACGCTGAGGTTTTAAAAATAATGGGATGGATAGGAGTTATTGATTTGTAATTGTTAAAAGATATGACAACTAGAGAAAGAAATTTACACTGTCAATTTTTTAACTTATAGAACGCCATCTGAAAATATTCTACACGCTTTGACAAATAATAAACTAAGCTTTACTTAAAGTTAAGCTTTGACCTGCTGGTAGTTACCAAGGGAATAAAAAAAATGTTTAATTTTTTCATCAAAATGTCATAGAGATGGCAGTGTCTCATTATTTTTCTTTTTGAAATACACATTAAGAAGGGCAGAGGAAAGATGGAGATGGAAAATTAATGAGTACTTCTTGGGAATATTTTTGGCCTTTTTCAAACAACTGTACCATTAATTATAGCTGCACAAGGTGCTGTGATTTTGAAGACAGTTTAGTAGGCTAATTATTATTTAAAAGTTTAAATGAAATCATCAATATGGTACAGGGTGGCTTCAATCTTTCCACTGGGAAATAAAAACATTTCAAAGACTAAAAGTTTTAAAGATGAGATTAAGGTAGTAGTCTTAAACCCATGATTTAACTAGTAATGTTTTGTTATAATAATGTTATTTCAACATGTTCAAAATGAAGTAGGATTTCCCCCCAACTATGTTACTCTCACTTTTGCTTTTCTTCAGAGCAGAAGCAGCTCTCCCATATAGTTGTAGCTTAGAAATACTTAATTTTTTAAAAGATTTTATTCATTTATTTGAGAGAGAGAGAGAACCAGAGAGAGGGCATGAGTGAAAGGGAGGGGCAGAGGCAAAAGCAGACTCCCCACTAAGCAGGGAGCCCAACACAGGGCTCGATCCCAGGACCCTGGGATGATGACCTGAGCTGAAGGCATATGCCTAACCAACTGAACCACCCAGATGCTCTGCTTAGAAATATTTTAAATCACAGGTTTGGGTTTTGTGAAAAGAATTAAGTAGCCTAGTTACATTTATTTATTCCAGTACTCCATTTATATTTCATTTATTTAAAATGATGGGAACTCAAAACCAGACAAAGACCCCACTAAAAAGGAGAATTACAGACCAATATCCCTGATGAACATGGATGCAAAAATTCTCACCAAGATACTAGCTGATAGGATCCAAGAGTACATTAAAAGGATTATTCACCAGGACCAAGTGGGATTTATTCCTGGGATGTAAGGGTGGTTCAACATCTGCAAATCAATCAATGTGATACACCACATTAATAAAAGAAAGGCCAAGAACCATATGATCCTCTCAACAGATGCAGGAAAAGCATTTGATAAACTAGAGCATCCTTTCTTGATAAAAACTCTCAGCAGTGTAAGGATAGAAGGAACATACCTCAATATCCTAAAAGCCATATAGAAGGACCCACACCTAGTGTCATCCTAAATGGGGAAAAACTGAGAGCTTTTCCCCTAAGGCCAGGAACATGACAGGGATATCCACTCTTACCACTGTTGTTCAAGATAGTACTGGAAGTCCTGGCCTCAGCAATCAGACATCAGAAAGAAATAAAAGAATAAAAGGCATCCAATCGGCAAAGAAGTCAAACTCTCACTCTTGGCAGACTACATGATCCTCTATGTAGAAAACCCAAAGACTCCACCTAAAAATTGCTTGAACTCATACAGGAATTCAGCAAAGTCTCAGGATATAAAATCAATGCACAGAAGTCAACTGCATTTCTATACACTAACAATGAGGCAGAAGAAAGAGAAATCAAGGAATTGATCCCATATACAATTGCACCAAAAACCATAAGATACCTAGGAATAAACCTAACCAAAGAGGTAAAGGATCTGTATGCTGAAAACTATAGAACACTTATGAAAGAAATTGAGGGAGACACAAGAAATGGAAAAACTTTCTATGCTCATGGATTGCAAGAACAAGTATTGTTAAAATGTCTACGCTAACTAGCGCAATCTACATATTCAATGCAATCCCTGTCAAAATACCATCAGCTTTTTTCACAAAGCTGGAACAAACAATCCTAAACTTTGTATGGAACCAGAAAAGACCCCTAATAGCCAAAAGAATGTTGAAAAAGAAAACGAAAGCTGGAGGCAGGACTTCAAGCTGTATTACAAAGCGGTAATCATCAAGACAGTATGTCACTGGCACAAAAACAGACATATAGATCAATGGAACAGGATAGAGAATCCAGAAATGGACCCTTAACCTTATGGTCAACTAATCTTTGACAAAGCAAGAAAGAATATCCAATGGAAAAAAGACAGTCTCTTCAACAAATGGTGCTGGGAAAATTGGACAGCCACATGTAGAAGAATGAAACTGAACCATTTTCTTACACCTTACATAAAAATAAAGTCAAAATGGATGAAAGACCTAAATATGAGAGTGGAATCCATCAAAATCCTAGAGGAGAGCACAGGCAGAAATCTCTTTGACTTTGGCCGCGGCAAATTCTTGCTAGACACGTCTCCAAAGGCAAGGGGAACAAAAGCAAAAATGAACTACTGGGACTTCATCAAGATAAAAAGCTTCTGCACAGCAAAGGAAACTGTCAACCAAACTAAAAGGCAACCTATGGAATGGGAGAAGATATTTGCAAATGACGTATCAGATAAGGGACTAGTATCCAAGATTTATAAAGAACTTATCAAATTCAACCATCAAAAAACAAATAATCCAGTCAAGAAATGTACAGAAGACATGAACAGACATTTCTCCAAAGAAGACATACAAATGGCCAACACGTACATGAAAAGATGTTAAACATCACTAGGTAACAGGGAAATACAAATCAAAAAAACAATGAGATACCACCTCACACCAGTCAGAATGGCTAAAATTAACAACTCAGGAAACAACAGATGTTGGCAAGGATGAGGAGAAAGGGGAACCCTCTTCCACTGTTGGTGGGAATGCAAACTGGTATAGTCACTGTGGAAGACAGTATGGAGGGTTCCTCAAAAAGTTAAAAATAGACCTATCTTATAACCCAGCATGTGCGCTACAGGTATCTATCCAAAGGATACAAACATAGTGATTCGAAGGGGCACCTGCACCCCAATATTTATAACAGCATTATCAACAATACCTAAATTATGGAAAGAGCCCAATGTCCATCAACTGATGAATGGATAAAGAAGATGTGGTATATATATATACAATGGACTATTACTCAGCCATTAAAAAGAATGAAATCTTGCCATTTGCAATGATGTGGATGGAACTAGAGGATATCATGCTAAGCGAAATGAGTCAGTCAGAGAAAGACAATAATCATATGATTTCACTCATATGTGGAACTTAAGAAACAAAACCAATGAACACAGAGGAAGGGAAGGAAAAATAAAACAAGATCAAAATTGAGAGGGAGGCAAACCATAAGAGATGCTGAACTCTAGGAAACGGAGGGTTGCTGGAGGGGAGGTGGGTGAGGGGAAGGGATAATTGGGTGATGGGCATGAAGGAGGGCACTTGATGAAATGAACACTGGATGTTAAATGCAACTGATGGATCACTAAATTCTATCCCTGAAACTAATTTAAAAAATAATAGTCAAAAAAAGAAAAAAAAATAAAATAAAATGATGGGAACTCATATTAAGTAACAATGTGTTAATAAAGGCTGGACAAATCACTTTATCTCTCTGTCCCCAAGCTTGTTTCTAGAATGAGGTTAACACTGTTAAGAGAATTTTAAAAAATCATGTAACATACTTGGCACATGTAAGTGTTCAATAAGTGTTAGCCCTATGGTTATATAATAAAATGGTTACTCACTCTTTTGTTGAGACAAATAACAGGCCACAGGCTGCAACCCAGTGTGCAACAGCAGCAGAGACAACCACATAGCAGCCATTTCACATTGACTGGGAGAGCCTTTTTCAAACATGCATTCACACGGCCAATGCTGGTCTTAAATTCTTCTGGGGCCACCTATAACAAGGGTGCAATCTTTATTTAACAGTTTGTGGGCAGCTTTCCACTACTTATCTCTAAACCTAAAGAAAATGTTTGTCTTTTACAAACACTTTAAGGACTTAACACGTCTAAATAGATTTCCTTCCTCTATGTATTACATACTCTTTTATGACATTAGACAGCAAAACAATATAATTTCATGTTTACAGAACTTATTCTGATGTTCAAAACCAATCTTCTGAAATTACCAGCATTAAAATGACATCAAAATTGGTGGTAAAGAACACCCGTCAAGTAGTTTTTCTACCAAATATTCTCATTATTCAGGCAATATTATAGTCTCCAATCATTCTGACTAGTAAGACTAGAAGCATAATGTAACAATAAAAACGCAAATACTACCAGAGGAAATTGAATTAAAATTAGACTTTGGCAATATTCCTGGATTACTTTTAACTAGGCAACTGTTGAAACTTTTCTCCCTGGCAAATTTGCAGCATAACAATTTTAATACTTGCCATCGTTTGTACGGAAAAGCTACACTAACAAGACAGTGAGGAGTGATTACATTTAAAAAGGGTCTTAATATTCAGCATAAAATGGACTCAAAAAACTGCGGTAAATTTTGAAATTTGAAAGGTCTTTAAATATACAAATTTAATATTTTAATTACTACCTCCATTCCTGGAAGTGGCTGCTTGTGTCTCTCTGTAAACGATGACAAAGTCAGTTCAAAGGCAAGAGCATGACAGGCATAATTAGATTTATACCAAAAATTCTGCTTGAAGGTTACACAATTTAAAGGCATCCTAAAAATAGCTTGCTTTCAGGGGCACCTGGGTGGCACAGCGGTTGGGCACCTGCCTTCGGCTCAGGGCGTGATCCCGGCGTTATGGGATCGAGCCCCACATCAGGCTCCTCTGCTAGGAGCCTGCTTCTTCCTCTCCCACTCCCCCTGCTTGTGTTCCCTCTCTCGCTGGCTACTCTATCTCTGTCAAATAAATAAATAAAATCTTTAAAAAAAAAATAGCTTGCTTTCAGTGAAATCACATTTCTGCATCACAAAAATTATTCCTTTTCATTTAAAAAGCTGTCAGACTGTAAAATCTACGGGAAAAAATTCCAGCATCTGGCTGTGCAAGCAAAAATTATGAAAATATTAGAAAAAATAAGGTGCTATAAAATAAAAACCCCATTAACATGTTTGGTATATAAAATATGGAGCTTTACAACTCGTCCAAGTAAAAACTGTATGGAGGATTCAATTTGTTACATTTTTGTCTTTTAATAGACATATCTTAGAATCAATACTACAAACATATATTTATTAGCAGATGTTATAAAGATACACAACCAAAGAATTCAGTGCCATCATGATTAAACCATTAATTATACCAGCTTTATTAGAATTGTTCATGCCACCCAATAAAGTTAATTGCTTAACCCATAAACTTGATTTTCTTCCTAATATGTTAACCAACAATAGTTGTAAAATTGCAAGGCTAAGAACTATTTTTACATGGGTAGGTAAACTAATCTAATTCTCCAACTAAATTGTTGGCAATATGACCTAAAGACAATCACTGAGTAAGAAGAATTCCAATTAAATGACTAACTTCCTGGGGTAAATATGAAAATAAATTCAGAGAACCATGCCTTATAACTGGAGAACATAAAATACTAACAGGCTAAGCATATTAGACAATAAATGAAGATTTTGATTCTAGTTACTTATTAGCTATGAAAAATCATAGCAAATTCATTTAATTTTTCTGAGTTTTAGTTTCCCATGTATAAAATGAGAGTAATAATCTTTGTCTTATATATCTCACAGGAAATGGAAATCATATCTTAAAAAGAACCTCATAACCAGAATGCTTTGCAAAAGGAAGCCAGTGAATCCTATCTCTTGACTAGATTTGGAGAAAGAAAAGCAAAGCTCTCTTTTGCATGGTCTCACCTGAAGGCAAGGTGTTTGATCAGGTAACCATTAATAATCCACAGCCTTGCTACACGTTCTATTATAAATGAGAGGATAATTAGCTACAGTTTGTTTTTTAATTTTTCATTTTAATTCCAGTAAGTTAACATACAGTGTTACATTAGTTTCAGGTATACAGCAGAGTAATTGAACAGTTCCATACATCACCCTGTGCTCATCACGACAAGTGCACTCCTGAATTCCCATCACTATTTCACCCATCCCCCCTTAACCATCAGATTGTTTTCTATAATTAACAGTCTGTTTCTTGCTTTGTTTTATTTTTTCCCCTTTGCTTCTTTTGTATGTAAAATTCCACATATGGGTGAAATCATATGGTATTTGTCTTTCTCTGACTGACTTGTTTCACTTAGCATTATATACACTCTCTAGCTCCATCCATGTTGTTGCAAATGGCAATATTCCATTCCTTTTTATGGCTGAAAAATATTCCATTGTGTGGATATATCTGTATCTATAATTATATATCACATTTTCTTTATCCATTCATCAATCCATGAACACTTACACTGCTTCCATACCTTGGCTATTGTAAATAATGCTGCTATAAACATCGAGGTGCATATATTCCTCTAAATTAGTGTTTTTGTATTCTTTGGGTAAATACCCAGTAGCGTGATTGCTGGATGATAAAGTTCTATCATTAACTTTTTCGAGGAACTTCCATACTGTTTTCCATAGTGGCTGCACCAGTTTGCATTCCAGTATATGAGTATAAGAGTGTTCTTTTGTCTCCACATCGTTTTTATGCTAGTACCATACTGTTTTGGTTACTATGGCTTTGAAATATAACTCGAAGTCTGGAATTGTGATGCCTCCAGCTTTGCTTTTCTTTTTCAAGATTGCTTTGGCTTTTCGGGGTCTTTAGTGGTTCCAGACAAATTTTAGGATTGTTTGTTCTAGTGGTGTGAAAAACACTGTTGTAGATTGTGTTAAATCTGTAGACTGCTTAGGGTAGTATAGACATTTTAACAATATTTGTTTTTCCAATCCATGAGCATGGAATGTCTTTCCATTTCTTTGTGTTGTCTTGAATTTCTTTCATCAGTGATTTATAGTGTTCAGAGTACAGGTCTTTCACCTCTTTGGTTAGTTTTATTCTTAGGCGTCTTACTATTTTGGATGCAATTGTAAATGGGACTGTTTTCTTAATTTCCCTGTCACTTCATTATTAGTGTATAGAAATGCAGCAGATTTCTGTATGTTGATTTTGTATCCTGTGACTTTACTAAATTTGTTTATCAGTTCTAGCAAATTTTTGGTGTAGCCTTTAGGATTCTCTCTATATAGTATCACGTCATATGCAAATAGTGAAACTTTTACTTCTTCCTTGCTGATTTGGATGCCTTTTATTTCTTTTTGTTGTCTGATTGCTGTGGCTAGGACTTACAGTACTATGTTGAATACAAGTGGTTAAGAGTAGACATCCTTGTCTTGTTCTGGTTTTCCCCATTAAGGATGATGTTAGCTGTGGGTTTTTCATAGGTGGCCTTTATTATGTTGAGGTATGTTCCCTCTAAACTTATTTTGTTAAGGGTTTTTATGTGCATTTGAAAGAATGTGTATGCTGCTGTTCTAGGAGGGAATGTTCTGAATACATCTGTTAAATCCATCTGTTCCAGTGTGTCATTCAAAGCCATTGTTTCCTTGTTGGTGTTCTGTTTAGATGATCTGTCCACCGATGTAAGTGTGGCATTAAAGTCCCTTACTATTATTGTATTATTATGGATCAGTTCCTTTATGTTTGTTATTAACTGTTTTAGGTATTTGGGTGCTCCTATGTTGGGTGCATACATATTTACAACTGTTGTATCTTCATGTTGGATTATCCCCTTTATTATTATATATTGTCCTGCTTTGTCTCTTGTTACAGTCTCTGTTTTAAAGTCTATTTTGTGGGGCGCCTGGGTGGCTCAGTCACTAAGCGTCTGCCTTCAGCTCAGGGCGTGATCCCGGCGTTATGGGATCGAGCCCCACATCAGGCTCCTCCGCTGGGAGCCTGCTTCTTCCTCTCCCACTCCCCCTGCTTGTGTTCCCTCTCTCGCTGGCTGTCTCTATCTCTATCAAATAAATAAATAAAATCTTAAAAAAAACACATGCAAATGGATGTCAAAAGAAAGCCAGAATAGCAATATTTATATCAGACAAAATAGACTATTTTTTTTTAAAGATTTTATTTATTTATTTGACAGAGATAGAGACAGCCAGCGAGAGAGGGAACACAAGCAGGGGGAGTGGGAGAGGAAGAAGCAGGCTCCCAGCGGAGGAGCCTGATGTGGGGCTCGATCCCATAACGCCGGGATCATGCCCTGAGCTGAAGGCAGACGCTTAGTGACTGAGCCACCCAGGCGCCCCCCCATTTGCATGTTTTTTTAATAATATTTTTTATTATATTATGTTAGTCACCATACAGCACATTCCTAGTTTTTGATGTAAAGTTCCATGATTCATTAGTTGCGTATAACACCCAGTGCACCATGCAATACGTGCCCTCCTTAATACCCATCACCAGCCTACCCCATTCCCCCACCCCCCTCCCCTCTGAAGCCCTCAGTTTGTTTCCCAGAGTCCATAGTCTCTTATGGTTCATTCCCCCTTCTGTTTACCCCCCCCCCTTTCTTCTTCCCTTTCTTTTCCTAATGTTTCTCAATCCTCTCACTTTCAATCTGTAGGTGTCCTTAGGTCTAAAATGGGCCTCTTGCAGGCAGCATGTAGATGGGACTTTTTTTCCTTTATCCATTCCATTACCCTATGTCTTTTGCTTGCAGCATTTAGTACATTTACATTCAAAGTAATTACTGATAGATACATATTTATTGCCATTTTATTACTTGTTTTGTGGTTGTTTCTGAAGATTTTCTCTGAGCCTTTCTTGTCTTTTTTCATGTTTTACTTATTTTCTTTAATGATATATTTGGATTTCTTTCTCTTTATTCTTTGCATATCTATTAATGGTTTTTGATATATGGTTACCATTAGGTTTGTGTATCACCTTTTCTGCATATAGCAGTCTATATTTTTGATGGTCATTTAAGTTTGAACACATTCTTTTCTCCTGTCCCCCACACCTTTTAGGTACCTGTTATTGTATTTTATATTCTTTTTTTGTGAGTTCCTTGACTTTTTTGCAGAAAAATTCATTTTTACTGCTTTGTGTTTCCTACCTCTGTACTGTCACTTTTGGTCTCTCTACTCAATGAGTCCCTTTTAATATTTCTTGCAGAGCTGGTTTAATGGTCATGAACTCCTTTAGTTTTTGCTTGTCTGGAAAACTATCTCTCCTTGTATTCTGAATGATTGCCTAGCTGGGTAGAGTATTCTTGGCTGCAGATTCTTCTCATTCAGCACTTTGAATATATCCTGCTACTCCTTTTCTGGCTTGCAAAGTTTATGTTGAAAAATCTCCTGCTAGCCTTATGGGTTTTCCTAGCCTTATGGGTTTTCCCTTGTAATTTAACGACTTCTTTTGTCTTGCTGCTTTTAAAGCTTTTTATCACTATAGTTTGCAAATTTAATTACAATATAGACGTCTGTGTGTCAGTCTGCTTTTGTTGATTCTGTTGGGGGTTCTCTGTGCCTCCTGGATCTGGATGTCTCTTTCCTTCCCAAGATTAGGGGAATTTTTAGCTCTTAATTTCTTCAAATAAATTTTCTGCCCCCTTTCTCTCTCTTCTTTTTCTGGGACTCCTATAAAATTTGATGGAGTTTGATGGAGTCACTGAGCTCCCTCAGTTTATTCTCATTTTGCATAATTCTTTTCTCCCTCTTGTTCAGCTTGATCACTTTCCATTACTTTGTCTTCTAGGTCACTAATTTGTTTCTCTGCTTCCTCCATCCTCCATTCATTCCATAAAGCATGTTTCTCATTTCTTTTTTTAATTATTATTTTTCAAAGGTTTTATTTATTTATTTGACAGAGAGAGAGAGAGAGAGAGATCACAAGTAGGCACAGCGACAGGCAGAGGGAGAAGCAAGCTCCCTGCAGAGCAGAAAGCCTGATGCGGGTCTCGATCCCAGGACCCCAGGATCATGACCTGAGCCAAAGGCAGATGCTCAACCGACTGAGCCACCCAGGCACCCTGCATGTTTCTCATTTCATTTATATTGTGCCCTTTATCTCTACTATGTTGTTCCTTATCTCTTTGTTAAGGGTCTCACTCATGTCTTCCACTTTTTTCTCAAGTCCAGTGAGTATCCTTATGACCACGGCTTATGTTCTCTATCAGGCATGTTACTTACATCTGTTTGACTTAGGTCTCTGGCTATGGCCTTGTCCTGTTCTTTCATTTGGGATAAATTTCTCTGTCTCCTCATTTTGTCTGCCTCTCTATGTCTCTTCCTGTGTGTTAAGAAAGTCAGTTGTTTCTTTTGTTCTTAAAAGTAGTGAATTTATGAAGAAGTGGTCCTGGAGTGCTCTGGAGTGCAGTGTCCCCTGTTCAACAGAACTTGGCCCTTCGGTAGAGTATCCTATGTGTGTTTTTATGCCCTCCTGTTTCGTTTGATTCAGTTTTCCTTTTAGTGCAGTCATCTGCACTGACTCTCTGCCTGTTGTGGCCAAGCTTGCTCTCTCTGGGCCCCAGCAGGCCAGCTCTAGGGGGGTTCCCACTGAACTTGGGAGCAGAGGGGTAGTGTTAGCAAAATTTGTCCTGGGTCACTAGTCCTATGCTGGATCCCCTGAAGCACTGTGGCAGCTGGGAGTTTCAGGCCGGGGTGACCAAGGGCACAAGGCTGGGCATGGTGTGCGATGGTGGCTGAGCGTGTGTGGTTGGGCATGGCCCATGAGGGCTGCTGGGGGCGTGCAATTGAGTGCAGTGTGCAAAGGCATCTGACTGGGCATCTGGCAGGGCAGGCGGTGTGATGGCGCCTGGGGACAACGGAAGGTGTCCAGAGAGGTGCACAGGTGGGCGTAGCCTGTGATGGTCAATGAGCTACATTTTTTTTTTTAAAGATTTTTTATTTATTTATTCGACAGAGATAGAGACAGCCAGCGAGAGAGGGAACACAAGCAGGGGGAGTGGGAGAGGAAGAGGCAGGCTCATAGCAGAGGAGCCTGATGTGGGGCTCGATCCTATAACGCCGGGATCACGCCCTGAGCCGAAGGCAGACGCTTAACCGCTGTGCCACCCAGGCGCCCCAATGAGCTACATTTTGAATGCAAATTTAATGCTCTAGGGTTCCTCAATTCTTTAGAGAAAAAAAAAAAGAGATGTCCTTTTAAAAAAACAAGATGCCAAGTTACTATCTTAAGATTTACCTCTCAGACACTGATACTCAACCTCTTTTTCCTAGTCAATCACTGAGCAAGGAAACAGAAATTAAAATAAGGAAAATATATTTATATATTTAGCTCTAAGCTGCAATATAACATTACTATCAATTCTCTTTAAATTGTGTATCTAGAAACACTAACACATTTTTAAAATATGGTAAATTTTTATATAAACTAATGTAACTCATAAAATTATTAAATCTGTGCACTTACAAATTTAAGTGCTTATAATTAGAATTTAAATTTTTATTTAAAAAGTAAAATTTTTACTTAAAATATTTATTTGGAAGTGTATAAGCACAGATAAAAAATAAAAATAGTGAGGCTAAAGCCAGAAAAGAATCAGTCTAAAAGGTAAAACTTGCTTTTTGTTTAAAATATTGTGAATAAAATATATGCCAGGATATATAAACTTCGTTATAAAATTTTTCTTTTATTACATCTTCTGGAAATAAATTAACCAAAACTTTAAAAAAATGTAGCAATTTTCCTCCTTTTCTGCCAATACTTTCCACCTTTAACACATAATTGTGTCAATTAGTACTCTGTTATCACGGGCAAACTAAAAACTACAATACTAAACTTATTAAAAATGAGAATTCAAATTTTTTGAAGACATAAGATAAATATATTGAAAGGAAAACTACTAGAATTTCAAACAATAAAATAAATCTGCATTTTGACTTTAAAAGGAGGCCAGGATTGTCTTTGGGAAAAAAAATCTGTATCTGAATAATAGTAAAAGTCATAAAACAGATGATAAGGGCATAGGAAATGAGAATGGGTTAACTCCCGATTTAAACATTGTGAAAAAAATGTTTATTAACTGTGTGGAATCAGAGTTTTACTCATTTACTTCCATATAACTGAGTATCTTTAGTAATGAAAGTCAGATGGAAGTCTTTTACTTTCCAGCTGAATGGCAGGTTGTAAAGAAACATTTAATTCCTTTTGACTTTCTTGGAAAGAAAAAAAGAAAGCCACATCATAAAGGTGGGAGAAAGGGTCATAATATTTTATAACAGGATGCAAGACTCTGGTAACAGAAGAAAATATAAGCAAAACCCAGCAAGACTGTTTTGCCTCCTTCAATCGTGGGGAACACAACCCTATCAATCACTTGTCATACTGGATCACAATAGTAGTGGTCAATTTTATGGCTTAGGTTTCCCCCAACACTGCACACACTAATCTCCCCATAATACGATTTAATTGTTTCAAGCTGAGGGCCAGAAGCTTTCAGTTCTTTTCTAAAGTTCTGTGGTTCTTTCACTTTCTGGTCACCAGAATCTGTATGTATGCACCTGCTTGATGTATCCTATCATGACAGGATGACTTATCTTTAGTGAAATGGGGGAAAAAATCTTTTCTGCACTTAATATAAAAGGTTACCTTTTTATTTGTATTAGAAGCATTAACACATAAGCACAAAATTAGTACTAAGCCACAAAGCTTGTCAAAGTGGCTTTTTACATTTTCAGAATTAACTCTGTGCAGTTTTGCTTAGTTTAGGCATAAAACCTATTTAGAATCCCATTCATGCCAGAAGACTGGTTTTGTAAAAGGTAAATATATTTTTCTATTTTATTTATTTTATTTTATTTTTTAAAGATTTTATTTATTTATTTATTTGACAGAGAGAGAGCCAGAGAGAGAGGGAACACAAGCAGGGGGAGTGGGAGAGGAAGAAGCAGGCTCCCAGGGGAGGAGCCTGATGTGGGGCTTGATCCCAGGACTCTGGGATCACACCCTGAGCCGAAGGCAGACGCTTAAGGACTGAGCCACCCAGGCGCCCCTATTTTTCTATTTTAGAGACTGCATTTATTCATTTTAAAATATTTTACACAATGTCTGCTAAGTTTGGAATTCAGACCGTCCTTTTAGGTTTTTCTTTCTTTTCTGGTTAATGTAATTCTGCTTGCCTCTTCCCCCAGTTATCAGAGAAGCATTTTGATAATTCATAATAACCTATACAAATACAACAGTGCCTACTGGACAAAAATTGTCTCATTAAAGAGAAAAACGTATAAAGCTAATGTTATTACCATGCGAGTTTTAAAAATCAGACTTTCAGAATTCCTGTTAGTGTTGTTTTCATCACTAAAAACTAAACTAAGAAAAACATCACAGTATCATTCACGCCTCATTTAATATATAAGAAATCTTGTCTACTTTAAATAATGCACACTAGAATAATACCCAATCATTGATATGTGTTACAGAAATGGTCACCTAAAAAGAAAGGATATCTTTAAGAACAGCTCATATTCAGATCATCTAGGTTTTGTAAACTCATACCAAAAGCAGCTTAACATTCTTACTCTAGTTTAAAAAACTGTACTATCTTTTTCAATGGTGGGGTTTTTAGTTTTAGAAGGAAAGAAATGAAGAAGTATAAAGAAATATTCCAAATATTCTTTGAGCATATAAAACTGGCCAGTTTCAAAGATGGATACATTTTGTGCCTGGAAACTCTATTCTCTGACATTTTTTCCCCTGGTTATTCATTTTCTAGAATTCTTTGGACTTGTAATTCAAACTCTTAAGAAACAAACCAGTAATAAAACTGAATGTAACTGCCCAGACAATGCACGCAGCAGCACCAGGGAAACGAAGAACAAGTTTTCCATTGGAGATGTTTTAATTCACATTCTCTTTAATATTGAATTTGTCATCTTTCCACAAACACACTATTATTCAAGGGATTTTTCCACAGCTATTTTTTGTCTTTTAGAGAAAATATTTATGATTAATTCATATAAAACAAATCTAAGTTTGAACTGCTGTTTCAATTCGCAAATTATTCTAAATGATCAGGATAGGAAGGTAGAACATTCTAGAGAGTGAGGCCAAAACATCAAACCAAAGGGCTCTTTGTATCCTAAAATGGTAAATGGATACATATTTTCTGTTAACTTAGCCAGGGACTATTTTCCACTTGCTTATTATATGGAATGATTTGACATTATACATCAGGAGAGACAGAAAAGGTCAACAGTTTAAAGGACAGATTATTGGTGGGAATAGTGAATAAACTCTTACTCAGATAAAGAATGTAAAAGTAGCAAAAGCAGTTAAAAATTGAAAGCTGGTAAGAAAAAATTGGAGAAATAAATAATCAGGATGAAACTGGGATATACTGGTAAAAAAAAAAAACTGCACTGGGAAGCTAATAAATACCTGACAATATACTCGAAGTTTTATACATGCTCTTTCATTTAATCCTTACAACAAGAGGTGAGGTACTATTCACATAAGAACTGAGGCTCAAAGAAGTGGCTCCCTCAAGGATACAAAGCCAGTAAGTGACAGACCTTGTATTCCAACCCAGATCTGATTTCAAAGTTTAACTACTTTATACCATCTCTAGCTAGCTCCCATTTTTCAAGGGGTAAAGGAAGCAAATAAAATATAAAATACCCTTCAGAGTTAAATCAAATAGAACTTCTTATAATTTTAGTGATAGCTCTGCTGTCTTTCTCTCCCCACCCACCTCTGAATAAGGCTAGGGAAAAGATTGGGATTAGGCCAAAAGTGAAAAGCAAGCAGCTAGAAGATGTATCATGACAAAAAGGAGCCAATATTAGATGCATTTTATCCCATTCTCAGAGAGTTTAGAATGAGAGAACAAATTAAATAAATTAAGGTTTGAATAGGTAACATAGTGACATGGTTCAAAAATCAAAATAATACTAAATACCAAAATACCAAAAATGGTCTCATCCTTACCCTTGCCTCCATCTATCTCATTCCCCTTCTCCCATTAAGGTAACCACTTTTATTTATTTCCATATTAGCCTTCTAGAATTTTATACAATTATTAATGTGCTTACTTCTCCCCTTTATTACACATACTGTAGACACTGATTTGTACCTTGCTTTTCTCACTAACATTATGACAAAATTTAACAATAAATTGCATAAACGCCCTTTAGGGAATGGAATGATTTTAAAATATGACCAAATCTATACTGACAAGTAGCATTGTTCTAGTACTAAAATTGAACAGAATAATAATAAATTACAGGCTTCAAAATACAAAAAGTTAATTTCTTTTAACCCCAAATCAACATTTCACCTATCTAGCATTCAGCTATTAACCATTTGGAAATTATTATTTTGTAATATAATGGCTTTTCTCTTTCTTCTATATTTCCTCAAGTAACAAACATGTGTAAGTAACTTTTTACCTTAGTCAAAGCCTTTTTCTTTCCGCCTAGAAGTTAGCATTACTGTTGTAAGCAGATTTTCCAAACATAGTTTCAAATCCTAGGAAGTCTTTGAATACTGAATCTTAAGCGTGAACACACTACTGAATGTAGAAGAACCAGGGAATAGAAAGGTAATAATTTATTGCAGCGAGTCCAATTTTAGAAATTCAAACTATCTAAAAGGTAGAAAAACGTCTGGCCAAACATTTGATTCTTTTGATGTATTAACAAATCATACCACAGGACACTTTAAAAATAATAGAGTGATACAAAGTTAAACAATGATAACTTTGTTAACTCTAAAAACATTGGGATTATGGACCTAAATGAAAACAATTATAGATACTAGTGCTGAGAATAAAGGGCAAAACTGGAAAAACTGAACAGATAAGCAAATAATGCCTGGTATTAATGGACAATAAACAAGATAACTGGTCACAGGCTAGTAGTCATGGTGACAGCTTTCAGTCACTAATGACAGAGCTTCCAAGTACCGTGGCCTCTTGTTACCATCATTACCGGGGAGCCAAAGCATTTGTCATAACAAGCTATAAAACAATGCTTTTAGAATTGAAAAGTTCAAAGCAAACTCTCACTTACCTTCCCTGTTAGAACTGAGGGAAATTCAGTATCAAACTTGTTGCTCAAGCCAAACCTTAAAAACAAAGAACAAAATATATTCTACCCAGCATATTTAACTCTTTACTACCCCCTCTTTTTTAAGTAACAAAGCCATGCAATTTTCTTTTGATGTTGTGATTTAAAAATGTGTTCTAAAAATAATTTTATGATATTTACAGAAAACAAATCTTTGACTATTAATCACTGAATTAAAGTAAAAGAAACTTACAGTGCAAATGTTAAAGTAGTATTCTAATTACATTCATGAACGTTATCGGATTAAATAACAAATTAGAGCTGGAATAAGATTTTTGACTGAAATGTTTCTGTTAAAATCCATTTTAGTTGATAACTATTAGAACTGGCTGATTGGTAGTACATAGGAGTGAATAATACTATTCTTTCTACTTTTGTGTATGTATGAAAATTTTCCTAATAAAAACTAATATAACCTTTGGAACCATAGTTCAGAAACTTATGATCAGTTAGTATTCATATACTCAAAGGCTGATCTTTATGAATGGCTTTCATGTATATGCTCAACTTGTTTTCAGAAAACAGGTCTCAGCCTTGAAAGCTCTGACTCAAGTAAGCTCATTGAAATCAAGAAGTCAAGATGAATTTTATGAGCCTTCATTCACCTACTTGTTGGTTTCAGTAGGGATAACAAAGGTCACTTCCTGCATCTTAGATGATATATCATAGTGACCACAATTTTATAGTACAGTGTAGTATAGTATAGTGGATGATGGGGTGTAAGCAAAAATGAAAAAAAACAGGAATACTTATTGAGAACTCCTGGTGAGGTAGGCAATAATAGTAACAGTTACCAGTAATTATCCACTTACAATGGGTCAGACACTGTGCTAGATAAATATGTTACTTCTGAAGTTTACAACCCTGCAAGAGTGGTATTGTCGTCCCCCTCTTGAAGACAAGGAAGCGGACACTCAATTTTTTTTTTTCAAAAAGTAATTAAATGACTTGCCCCATGTCATATATCTAGTAAGGTGGGGAGGACCAAAATTCAAATGCTGATCCCTAAATTCTTTCTGTCCTGTGTTGAGCTTTTTGAAAACAGAAACTATGGCATATTTATTTTGTTATCTTTTTGCTTAGTAGCATAATGTAATCTAGTAGGTATTTAATAAAAGTTTGTTGAATAATAAGCTACAATACTGTTTGATTCAACTGATTTATGGCCCTTTGGTCTTATGGTCACATTAAAGACATGTTAAGAATCCAATGTCCTATAAAAACTATGTGGGAATCCCATATATTCTCCTTGTATCATTTATGCTCATAGAGCCTTTTCTGGGACACAAGCCCACCTTAAACACAAAAATTCTCTATACTTAGCAGCTAGTAGCAAGGTACACATCTGTGCATATATATACTATGTGTATTTAAAATGTTTTTTAAAACAACAAATTCTATGTTTTAAGATAGTTGAGACAAGTAATTAGCAATTGTAAAAAGACCTTAACTTCATTAAAAAATATTTAATTACTTCTCCAGGTATCAGTTTATGTAATGAGAACATAATATTCTCATAATAATATTCCCTTTACGTCTATACATAGACACAGGATATAACCGAACTGGAAAATAAGATAGTATACTCCTGCACATGAATTTTTATGGCAAATTTCAATGTGCTGTTTGAGAAACTGACACTCCAGTATTAAATATATATTTGCAACTATGTACTAACTCAGCTATCAGTAACATGACCAATATATAATAGAGCAAGAAACACCCTTCATTTAAGTTATATGTAGCTAAATAGTGACCTCATCACTAGTCAAAAACATGCAATTTAATTCATTATTCCACAAAGAGTAAATTCTTATTGTGTAACACAGAAATAGGTACAGGTTTCATTTTTAAAAGGAGGCATTATACATTTTAAAGTAGAGGTCTATTCTCATATCTTGTCTAAACACCTTTTATTTTTTTTATTTTTTTTAAGATTTTATTTATTTATTTGAGAGAGAGATTGAGAAAGAGCATGAGAGGGAAGAGGGCCAGAGGGAGAAGCAGACTCCCCGCTGAGCTGGGAGCCCAATGCGGGACTTGATCCTGGGACTCCAGGATCATGACCTGAGCTGAAGGCAGTTGCTTAACCAACTGAGCCACCCAGGCGCCCCTCTAAACACCTTTTAAGATGCAATGTCAATAACATGTTGCTGATTTAGAGTCTGGGAAGATGGCAGAGTAGGAGGATCCTAAGCCCACCTCATTCCACAGATATACCCATATCTGGATATATGACAACCGCCATATCAGTGCAACAAACACAGAAAACCACCCAAAGACTGGCACAACAGACCTTCCGGTTAATTGAAGAGAAGAGGCCATATTGAAAAGGGCAGGAAGGGTGGAAACATGGTCAAGAATCAAGCTCCTGCTCTAACCATAAATGGAAGGGACAACACAAGCACTAAGAAGGGAGAGGAGCAGACCCCCACCAAACACCCCACACACAGGAACTTGCACTTGGAAGACAAGTCCCCATAATATTTGGCTTTGAAATGCAGTGGGGCTTAACTCTGGGGTACTTTAAAAATCAGCAGGCTTCTGGGGCACCTAGATGGCTCAGTCTGTTAAGTGTTCAACTCTTGATTTCAGCTCAGGCCATGATCTCAGAGTTTTAAGATTGAGTCCCACGTGGGGCTCCATGCTCGGCATGGAACCTGCTTAAGATTCTCCCTCTCCCTCTGCCCCTCCCCCTGCTCTCTCTCGCTCTCACTCTAGCTCTAGCTCTATCAACAAAAATAAATTTAAAAAACTCAGCAGGGGGCGCCTGGGTGGCTCAGTCGTTAAGCGTCTGCCTTCAGCTCAGGGCGTGATCCCAGGGTCCTGGGATCGAGCCCCACATCGGGCTCCCTCCTCCACTGGGAGCCTGCTTCTTCCTCTCCCACTCCCCCTGCTCGTGTTCCCTCTCTCGCTGGCTATCTCTCTCTCTGTCAAATAAATAAATAAAATCTTAAAAAAAAAAAAGCTCAGCAGGCTTAGCTCTGGGAGAGCCAGAGGACAATAGGAAACTGAGCCCTTAAAGAGACAGCATAACAAACAACCCTGCTGAGATAAAGCATTGAACAGAAGTTTGAAAAGCACCTGGATATATAGAAAAGAGATTCATTTACTAATTTCAGAATGTATGCTGGAGGGGCAGGGATCTTTAGGAGACTTCTTCAAGAACAAAAGAACTGGTGGGTGCCATCCTCCACCTCCACCCTATCCCCAGCCTAGATACCAGGACACTTGCAAGAACCAGTGAGAATACTCTCCACCTACCTTGCTAACACCATACACCCTGCCTCTGTGTTCTCCTGTGGATCTACCCCATCCATCCTGCCCCACTAGGTATGCATCCATCCAAAGCAGCTCCTGGCATATTTTATCCTGCAAGCAGCCCTGGCAGGGATCAGCACCACTCCAAAATGACTGCTGCCTGAGGAGAGGGGAAGATAAACCACACACCAGTTCAACTGCAGCCCCAGAAGCCAAACCTTATAACTGGCAGGAAAGAGAGAGTACCCTGTTGATCAGTACTTCTGCAGCCCCAGCAGATGAACTGGGGGTGGGCATCTGATCTGACTGCTGGCTCCACCCACTGACAAAAACCTCTCAGGGGGTAGCACAGAGAGCTCTATAGTTTAGGGTCACTGCAGCCTCAACACATGGACTGGAATAGGCATTTGGTTTGAATGCAGGCCCCGCCTACCAACAAAAGCCTCTCCAGGGATAACACAGGGAGAGTGCCCTGGAGTTTGGTGTGACCACAACACCAGCAAACAAGCAGAGGGCAGACATCTAGTCTGACTGTTGAAACCCCCCAACTATAAGCCCAGGGTAGCTCCAGACTGGCCTCTTAATGGCACAGGGACCAAACCCTGCCCAGTGTACCCACAATAGGCAAAGTGGGCCATCGTGGCCAAGAGGACTGAAGGCAAATGCTGCCCACCCAGCCACAACAGTAGGGCACACACAACCCACACAGGAGACACCCCTGAAGTACCTGGTTCTGGTGAACAGGGGACATTGTGCTACAAGGCACGACAGGACCTCTTCTTCATAAGGCCACTACCTTCAAAATCAGGAGACGTAACTACCTTTCCTAATGCACAGAAACAAACACAGAGAGACAAAATGAGGAGAAAGAGGAATATGTCCCAAATGAAAGAACAGGACAAAACCACAGCAAAACAGCTAAACGAAAGGAGATAAGCAATACAGCTGATAAAGTAATGGCCATAAAAATATTTACTGGACTTGAGTCAAGAGTGGAGGGTCTCAGTGAGATATTCAACAAAGAGAAAATATAAAAAGGAACCAATCAAAAATGAAAAACTCAATAACTGAAATAAAAATACACTAGAAGGAATCAATAGCAGATTAGAGGCAGGAGAATTTATGAAGAATTTATCATCGACCTAGAAGACAGAACAATGGAAAGCAACCAAGCTGGACAGCAAAAAGAAAAAAAAAATTAAAACTGACAATAGATTAAAAAAACTCAGTAACATCATCTAGTATAATAACATTCACATTATAGGGATTCCAAAAGGACAAGAGAGAGAAAAGGGGGCAGAAAATTTATTTGAAGAAAGAAGCTGAAAACTTCCTTAATCTAGGGAAGGAAAGAGATATCCAGATCCAGGAGGTAAGAGTCCCCAGCAAAATCCACCAAAGGAGGGGCACACCAAGACACATAATAACTAAAATGTCAAAAAGTAGTGATAAAGAAAGAGAGAACTATAAACAAAACAGAAAAGAGTTACATACAAGGGGAACCCCATAAGGCTATCAGCAGAAACTTTATAGGCCAGAAGAGAGTGGCATGATATATTCAAAGTGTTGGAAGGAAAACATGTGCAACCAAGAATACTTTACCCAGCAAGGATATCATTCAGAATAGAAGGAGAGATAGTTTCACAAACAAAACTTAAAGGCATTCATCAAAACTAAACCAGCCTCACAAGAAACATTAAAGGGAATTCTTTGAATAGAAAAAAAAAGGCCATTATCAGGAGTAAGAAAACTATGAACGGAAAAAATTTCACAGGTAAATACCAACAAAATAAAAGTAGTTGATTAATCAGTTATAAAACCAGCATCGAGATTAAAGCACAAAAGTACTAAAATCAATATTATCAATAAAAATCAGTGAAGGGTTTTACAAAATCAAAGGATGTAAAGTATGACATCATATAGATAAAATGTGAGGGGAGGAGTAAAACTTTAGTGCTTTTAAAATGGCTTCAAACTTAAGCAAACATCAACTTAATATAGATTGCTATGTGCACATTATGTATGAACCTAACAGCAACCACAAATCAAACATCTGTAATAGATACACAAAAAATAAAGAGAAAAGAACCCAAACACATCACTAAAGAAAGCCACCAAACCACAAGAGAAGAGAGCAAGACAAGAAAGGAACAGAGAAGGGGCACTTGGATGGCTCAGCTGGTTAAGCGTCTGCCCAATTTGGCTCAGGTCATGATCCCAGAGTCCTGGGATTGAGCCCCATGTCGAGCTCCCTGCTCAGGGGGAGCCTGCTTCTCCCTCTCCCTCTGTGCCTTCCCCCATTCGTGTGCTCTCGCTCTCTCTCGCTCTGCTCTCTCAAATAAATAAATAAAATCTTTAAAAAAATAGAGTCTAAAAAAAATAATGGAAGCAATCATTGAAACCAGGGGTTGGTTCTTTGAAAAGATTTAAAAAAATTGACAAATCTTTAACCATACTCACAGAAAAAGGAAGACAGAGGGCACAATTAAATAAAATCAGAAATAAAGGGGAGAAATAACAACTGACACCACAGAAATACAAAGGATTATAAGAAAATATTATGAAAAATTATTTGTCAACAAATTGGACAAGCTAGAAGAAATGGATAAATTCCTAGAAACACATAACCTTCCAAAACTGAAGCAGAAAGAAACAGAAAATTTGACAAACCAATTACTACTAACAATGGAATTGATTCAGTAATCAAAAAAACCCCAACACACAAAAGTCTGGAACCAGATGGATTCACAAGTGAATTCTACCAAAAATTTAAAGAAAAATTAATACCTATTCTTTGCAAAGTATTACAAAAGATAGAAAAGGAAGGAAAGTTTCCAAATTTATTCTACAAGGAAGCATTACCCTGATACCAAAACCAGAAAAAGACACTACAAAAAAAGAGAGAAAACTACAGGCCAATATTTTTGATGAACATAGACGCAAAAATCCTTGATAAAATAATAGCAAACTGAATCCAACAATACCTTAAAAAAATCATTGCCCACAATCAATTGGGATTTAGTCCAAGGATGTTTAAATGTGGTTCAATGTTTGCAGATCAATCAATGTGCTATATCACATCAGCAAGAGAAAGGATAAGAACTATGTGATTATCTCAATAAATGCAGAAAAAGCATTTGATAAAGTACAACATTTCCTCATGATAAAAAAGTCTCAACAAAGTAGGTTCAGAGGGAACACACCTCAACACCATAAAGGCCATGTATGGAAAAACTCACAGCAAACATCATACTCAATGGTGAAAAGCTCTCAGTGTTTCCTGATCTGAACAAGACAGAGATGTCCACCCTCATCACCTTTATTCAATATAGTACTAGATGTTCTAGCCACAGAAATCAGACAAGAAAAAAAAGGCATCCAAATCGGTAAGCAAGACTCAAAACTTACCCTATTTGCAGATGGTATGATACTGTATATAGAAAACCCTAAAGACTTCACCAAAAACCTACTATAACTACTTAATGAATTCAATAAAGTCACAGGATACAAAATTAATATACAGAAATCTTTTGCATGTATATACTAATAATGAAAGTAACAGAAGAAGAAATTAAGAAAATAATCCCATTTACTATACACCAAATAGAATAAAATAGCTAGGAATAAACTGAACCCAGGAGGTGAATGACCCATACTCAGAAAACTGATACACTGTTGAAAGAAATTTGATGACATAAACAAATGGAAATGTATTTCATGATCATAGCTTGGAAGAACCAATATGGTTAGAATATCCATACTACCCAAAACAATCTACAGATTTAATGCAATCCTTATCAAAATACCAATAACAATTTTCACAGAACTAGAACAAATAATTTTAAGATTTGTATGGAACCACAAAAGACTCTGAATAGCCACAGCAATCTTGAATAAGAACAAAACTGGAGTCATCAAAATCCCAGATTTCAAGATATACTACAAAGCTATAGTAATCAAAATGGTATGGTACTGGCACAAAAACAGACACACAGATCAATGGTAAAGAATAAGAGTCCAGAAATAAACCCATGATTTTATGGTCAATTAATCTCCAACAAAAGAGGCAAAAAAAAAAAAAACCAATGGGAAAAAGACTTTGACAAATGGTGCTGGGAAAACTGGAGAGCTACATGCAAAAGAATGAAACTGGACCACTTTCTTACACCGGATCAAAAATAAACCCCAAATAGATTAAAGACCTAAATGTGAGACCCAATACCATAAAATTCCTGGGAGAAAACACTGGCAGTAATTTCTTTGACATTGGTTATAGAAACATTTTTCTAGATATGTCTCTTCTGGTAATGGAAACAAAAGTAAAATTAAACTATTGGGACTACACCAAAATAAAAAGCTTTTGCACAGTGAAGAAAACCATCAACAAAACCAAAAGGCAACCTACTGAATGGGAGAAGATATTTGTAAATGATATATCCAATGAAGGGTTAATATCTAAAATATGTAAAGAACTTATACAATTCAACACCAGGAAAACAAATCTGATTAAAAATGGGCAGAGGACCTGAACAGACATTTTTCCCAAGAAGACATTTAGATGGTCAACAGACACATGAAAAGATGGTCAACATCATTAATATTCAGGGAAGTGCAAATTAAAACTACAATGAAGTATTACTTTACCCTTGTCAGTATGACTAAAATCAAAGTCACAAGAAATAACAAGTGTTGGTGAGGCTGTGGAGAAAAAGGAACCCTCATACACTGTTGGTGGGAATGCAAACTGGTGCAGCCATTGTGGAAAACAGTGTGGAGGTTCCTCACAAAATTAAAAATAGAATTACCATATGATCCAGTATTTCTACTACTGTGTATTTAACCAAAGAAAACAAAACCACTAATTTGAAAAGATATATACACCCTATGTTTATTGTAGAATTATTTATAAGAACCAAGATACGGAAGCAACCCAAGTATCCAGCCATAGGTGAATGGCTAAGAAAATCTCTCTCTCTCTCTCTCTCTCTCTCTCTCTCTCTCTCTCTCTCACACACACACACACACACACACACACACACACACACACTGGAATATTACTCAGCCATAAGAAAGAATGAAATCTTGTCATTTGGAACAACATGGATGGACCCAGAGGATATAATACTAAGTGAAATAAGTCAGCCAGAGGAAGACAAATAACATGATTTCACTCATATGTGGAATTTAAGAAACATCACAAACGAACAAAGGAGAAAAGAGACAAACCAAAAATAGACCGCTAAATGCAGAGAATAAACTGGTGGTTGCCAGGAGGGAGGTGGGTGGGGGGGTGGGTAAAATGAACAAAGGGGATTAAGAGTACACTTAATCTTGATGAATACTGAGAATGTATAGAATTGGTGAACACTGTATTATACACCCGAAACTAATATAACAATTAAAAAACCATGTTCCTACCCCCATTAGAGATTGCTGCCATCAGAGATTTTCCAAGCTGCCATTCTTTTATTAGGTATCAAGTATGTAGAGGATATAGACAGATGTATCTCTTAAAATATATGGAATATTTTTATTATTTTAAAAATTCTGAGCTTTGCTATTCTCTTTGCATCTGGGAACAAGTGAACTTCATCCCTGTTTCCACTTCCTTAATATTCCCTCCTTTTTTTTTAACTGTTTAGAATTTCCCTTATGATGCTGTCACTTTACTGAAAATAATCTCTTACTGAGTAAATTTATTCAGAAAGACAAGTTCATCATGTCTTATTTATTGCCAATTTTATGTTCTCTTCCTAGAACTTTTCCCGTTTGTAGCTTTGCCACACTATTGATCACTCCCTAACACTCTCCCATCCTTTCACTCTCCTCTAACATTCTTGTCTTTTCCAAAAATTTAGCTTTTAGTCATCTGCTTGTCTTTCTAAGTGAACTTTAACAGTCCATCTATGTTTAGTAGCTTTGATATCACTTCTATGCTGATGACCATCAAATCTATATCTCTAGTTCTGCATTTTCCAACATTCTTTGGTCTGTAATTGCATATTAAAAACTTCTATTTAGATATCTTGCTAAAAGCAATACCACCTCAAGTAAAACATGTCTAAAATTAAATGTTATCTTTTAATTGGAAACTAGCCCCCCTTTCGAATTTGTCATCTCTATCGATGACACACTGACTCTCTTTAACCTAGACCTTGGTATTGGTTTTGCACCTTCCTTCTCCTATTTTTTGCAGCTTGCTTGTTCTAAGGTGGCTCCAAATCCTGTTATTTGTTACTTTGAAATCATTCTCGTAATGATTCCTTCCCTTCCACTGCAACTGCCATATTGGCTGTTGTCTTTGCTCAGGTGGCTCCTTTTGCTTCTCCTCCCTAGTTTAAATCCTGTGGAATCTTCAAGGCTCAAGTCAAGCCCCAACCCCTGCTATAATGCCTTGAATGTTCAAGCTTTTATGGATTTCCCCTTTCTCTGAATGCTCACAGCTGCTTCTAATCTATACTATATACAATTCGATAGCTAATTAAATATTTCCCATTATTTTTTGCTGCTCTATAGCAATATCTTAAAAGCAATTTTCCCGTTAGTTTTGTAAAACAAGGCTTGTACTTTGCTTTTTTCCTGTCTTGTTTTTTTTTTGTTGTTGTTTTGTTTTGTTTTTTGGGTTTTTTTTGGAATTCACAGGTCTTACCATGTTGCCTACAATCCTGAACCAGCTAGCTTGATACAACAGGGGACTGGCTTTTCGAAGACCTGGTTACAGTGGCAGGTAGGTACTAGCATCACCTTGAAGGGTACTGACAAGGTTCACCAGAAGACTGCCTATATTCTGAATCAGCATCCAGTATATGGTGTTCATTCTCCGATAGGCAGGATGCATGAGTCTGGGGGTCCAGGAATCAACAGGTAGAAACAGACACCATACCACTATTACCTCTAGTGACCTACTTGCAAAAATCTTGTTTCCTGTTCTCATGGGTTTACGCTCTACTGTCCTAGAGGACCTAGTTCCAAAGGGAGAAATCCAACAGTGCACCAGCAAACATGATTCTGTTGAAGTGGGAATTAAGATGGCCACTTGGCCACTTTGGGCTCCTTGTGCTCTGAATCCATACGCAATTTCCTGTATTCTTCATAGTGCTTATGCCAGTGCTCAAGTTCTCAATATATACTTGCTATATTCACATTACTAATATTCTTCTTTAATATAAAAAGGGACTGTCTTTTCTAAAATATAAAAAGTATATTAGAAATGGTAAGGAAAGAGTCATTTTACTTTTAAAAATACTCCTTTAAAGCCTATACGTATATATATCTATTTCAAAAGGTATAAATATAGGCAAACTAGGCTTGATACACTCTCAAAATTTTGGCTAAAAGACAGTAGCAATCCTATTCTTGCCTACCAGGGATTTCTTTTATCTTTCTTCATTAGAGACTCAGCACTTAAAAAGAATACTTAACTCAAATAACCTTAGGCACAACATTTCACTTGTTAGCTACTAGGAAAATGTTGAAATGGCTGCTGCTGAATAAACACCTCAGCTCTGTTTCATAAACAAACTATTAAGAACTGTGTGTCCACAGAGGTTAGACAAGATCATCTACCCATTACTGATTAGCAATAGGCATTAGTCGAGACGTGGGGTTTTTCAGCATTAGACAAATGCGCACTTGGGAACTTCTCACACTGTCCATTTTATCAGCCTCATTAAATATAGAGCCTATTATGTGTTTGAAGCTGTCCTAGCTGGTGGTTCCTAATGACTGTATTTTATCTGTTAAGTGTTTAATTTCTTGGATGATTCTTTGGAGTAAAGGAAACTGAAGCAAAGAAGGATAGGTCCTCTTAGTTGCTCTTCCCTCCTCTCTCCCTCCCCACACCCCTCACTGTTTTTAATCCTTTTGGAAATGGCTACACACCAGCCTTTGAAAGCCCTATACAAATTAAAGTTTATTTGTTCAGGTTTTTAAGAAAACAGATCAAACAAGTAAAATTCTGCCAACAAGAAACATGATTTCACTAGAAAACTTGTACTTCTAGTAACAATTCTGAAGTGTATACATTGAACTTTATTTACTATACCATGAAAAAGAAAAGCCTATGCCATAAAATTCAAAGATATTTTCAAAAACATTATAGTTAAGTCTCTTTAATATTTTATATGAGAATAATCATGTCTTGCCACACTGTAAAATGGCAAGTTACCATAGCTTCAGTATTCTAAAATCTTGCAAAATATTTACCTTATACAAACACATATTAACAATACATCACTGTAATTCCTCAAAGACAACTGTTTATAGACAAGGCCTTCTATTAACCGACTTGAGAAGTATCAATAATTGCTGTCTAAGTTTTTGGAGAAATGCAGTGTTTGGCAAATTTGGCCATCTTTTTCAATTCTATATGGAATAACTTTAGCTCTTATAGAATAATTTTAATGAGACAAGTTTTATAAGAATTGGTAACCTATCATCTTTACTATCTTCTATACAGATCTACTATCAAGGGTAAATATCTATATGTTGGTGTTTAAAAAGATTTTATATATTTATTTGAGAAAGAGAGAGCGTCTGCATGAGCCGGGGTGGGGGTGAAGGTGAGAGGGAGAAGAAGAGGTAGAAGCAGAGTCCCTGCTGAGCAGGGAGCCAGATGCAGGGCTTGATCCCAGGACCCCAAGATCATGACCTTAGTTGAAGGCAGATGCTTAACTGACTGAGCCACCCAGGTGCCCCTGTATGTTTTAAGTACTATGAAGAGTGTGATAATGCCTATAAATAAAAGATCTCATGAGATTATAATTATCCTTGTATTTCAATACATTGGATCCAAAAACTTAGCCTAGAAATATCAAGAAGAAAAGTGGTAGATACTCAGTTATATCACTCAGATGTATAGTATTTCTGAAACAATATTTCCAAGAGGCATTTCATTATGTCTGTTTCTATAAACTCAAACCTGTAGAGTTAATTTTGCCATATATATTTTTTTAAGGAAAAAAATCCCCAAATATCCATTCATCCTCACCATCTTAGAATTGGAATTAAAATTAGTATGGTTAGCTTATTCTGCTTCTTAAAAAATATAATTAATTCCACATTAAAAGATTACTATCTTTTTAAAGTAACTAAAAAGCCAATATGTTAAGATGATACAGATAGGGGTATTCTGAAGCCTTAACAAAGATTTCAGAGGTAAGGCCATGTCATAACCCCCATCACTGGGACTGGTGATATTACTGTACTCATATAGATCTTTGCTCAGAATCAGAAGTACTCTCCACAGCATAATTCAAGTAACTAGTATTTGCTGAGGGCCTAAAATATAGCATGCATTATGGTAGGAATATTGAGTGTTACTAAAGTGAACCAATATTCCTTCAACTCACTTTTATTGATTGTCTACTTCAGGGCAAGCACTGTGCTAGGCCATGAGGATCCAGAGGGAACTAAAAACTGTTACTGCTATTGCAACTTACAATTTAGTGGGGGCAGAGAAGACTTGCAGGGGGTGGTGACATATGGAAAGCTGGGGTAAGGACAGTGGATACTGGAATTCTAGATGGAGGTCCCAGCTTGAGCAGAGGCAAAGAGATAAGAAACAGCAAGCTATGAACAGGAAAATACAAGCCACGAGGGGAAATGTCAGCAGATTAGGCTGACAGATAGGCTGGGTCCAGTTCTATATGCCATGTTATGGAGTTTAGAGTCAAGGCAAGTTGATTGGTTAGGGTGGTGAAAGGGGCCCAAATCAGGGAAGTGCTGGTAGGGAGGAAAAGAGGAAATTTTTAGATCATATATTAATAATATTTGCTGATAAGCATAAGTGAGAAAGAGGAACCAAGGATCAATAACAAGATAGGTGAAGGTATATTTAACTGAGATGGAAGACACAGAAATAGGAGGGATTTTTTTGAGGGGTTGGGATGGAGGTGTAAGAGGGTGAGGGGGGATAAATTCTGTTTTGAATATGCTGAACTCAGGATGACGGTGGGCTGTCAGGTGAGGAAGCCCAGGTGAAAGTCTGAGCAAAGTGCGGTACAGAGATAAATATTTGGGAGATGTCAGATAATTGAAACCATGAGAATCAAGATGAGATCATCTAGGCAGAATAGGGAATGAGAAGAGTAGCAGGTTGAGAAGAAAACCTCAGAGACCACTGGCATTCAAGGGTCAAGAGAGTAAGAGAAGCCCACAAATGAGAGAGTTTAAGAATCACCAGAAAAATACAGGGAGACCCAGGAGAGTGAAGTGGCCAAGGAATTCCTAGGTGTGTTTGACTGGCAAAATGTTTTTACAAAATCAGAATTTGAATACCTTTAGGCAAAACATATACCACCTTCCAGTTCAACTAAGACCCCATCATTACTTATGGTGCACCATTTTCTGTGTCCTCTATTACCTCTGAAGGCTTGTGTGTTTGTGACCCCTAGAATAGAAGCCTCCAAAAAAGAGGGAGTCATCATAAGTGTCATATACTACAGTGAGGACCAGAAAGACAGGGAATGAAAAATGCCCACTAATGTAGGAACAAGAGGGTCATGGTGATCTTAACAAGGCTAGTTCTCCCCTGCCCCTTATGCTGTGGTCATGATGGCAGAATCCAGGTTACAGAGGGGTGAAAAGGAAATAGATATGGTGAATGTAGCTACTCTTAAGAAATCTGGAGAAGGAAGGAAGAAAGACAAAACAGTAGCTAAAGGGGAACATAGGTCTAGGAAAGCTTTGTTTTATTTTGTTTTTAAAGAAAGAGAGAAACTCTGAATATGTTTATAGGCTGATGCAGAGAGAGGTAATATTAGAGAGATAGGGCTGCCTGATGGAGCAAGATTTGGGAGGAGGCTGGAAGAGAAGGGTACAGAAGGCACAAGTGAAGCAGTGAGCTTTGGACAAGCAAAGGAACTCCTTGACGTCTGAGGCTGGAAGAAGAGAGCGTAAGAATTCAGATGTAACCTAAACTAGAGTGGTGCCAGTAGAAATGAAGAAAACGAAAAATCTAATAGACATTTCAAAAGATATGATGACATAATTTGGGACAGAGTAGCACTAGACACGTCAAGGAAAAGGAAAAGTTAAAATGACTCAAGGATGTGAAACACTACCCCAGAAGTTTAGAGTAGTGGTATCGGGATCAGAAATGGGGCAACTGGAATGCACAGCCAATGTGGAGAGGGAAAATGATAGCTTAAGATATACTGAGTTTGAAACAAAGTCCTCTATAGAATAGACGACTACACAGAGAATGGAAAAAATAAGAGGTAGGAGAGAATAAGAAATATTTCATTCAGATAGGACAACTCTAACACTCACATGCTAGAAAAAAATTTAACAGAAGCTGATTACTTTCGATGCTTCAGAATTAGATTAACTGTTTCATAAGGATCATACTTTACCAGTTTCTCAGATTCAGTAAAACTTTCTCCTAAACATTTAATTTTTTTTCAGATCTCAGACATTTAACATCGAATGTGCTTTTCAGTTGACAGAATGTATACAATACAACTAAATAATTTTCCAAACTATATACATTGGTTAGTGGTTCAAGTACTGGTTTGCTGCTTTTCAGGTTTTGGCTTCAATTAATACCAACGGTTAACTTCCAGCAAGCACCACTACTTCACACTCCTAATTCCAGAATTTTTAAGCTGGGAGGGACATCATACCAATCACAAGGCCCGGGATATAGCAAATGTCAGTGCTTTGCTTTTATTCGAAAATAGGTTGATAAGTACTTCACCATGATTGTGTGAAGAGTAGACTGGAACCCCAAATAAGTTTTTGGTTACTTAAATTCTGTTTCCTTGCTCCTCCTCTGTTTTCTGAATGTTAGAAAATAAGGAGGGGGAAGAATGTTGGGAATATAAAATTATAGACTGGAATAAAACCTGTTTTTTCCGTTCAGTCATGTGAAATAGTCTGCATGAAAATAACGTTTGGTGCCAGAATCATAATTAGTTTGAGTAATAAATTGTCTCCCTAGTGATGAAAGGAATAAAAGTAAAACAGCGCAGTAGGCTGGCATCTGATCATTGTAGGCTATCTGCAACATTCTTGGACCAAGAGAAATTGTGTTAAAATAATTGCCTAACCAAAAAGCAGGTCTAAAAATCTTCCCAAACTCTTCCACAATTTCAAAATTTCATGGAAAGATCACAAAAGTATATTACAATAAAAATATTTAACATGTTAAAATTAAATGTTAACATGATGGGGGGAGGTGTTGCATATTATGATATACGATTTCTGATAATATGAACTAAACTGAAAAGCGAAGGGACTAGGTGAGCCATTATCAAAATTAGAGGCAGTGATAGGAAAATGCAGGAAAAGACAGCATAGTTAAGAGGATGAACACGACACACACTCAAACTTCCAAGCATTTATAACCCAAGCACATAAAAAAGAAAAAGCACTCTTCAAAGCCCGGAGAGCCATTAAAATTTTCTTTTGCTTTGCAACTACTATGCTATGAGGTCCCTCCTCCTTTTATTTCCTCAAATATGATCCAAGATTTCCATTTTTAAAAAAGTCACTCTGCATAACTTTTCAGAAAAATCAACCTCAGCTCCTGGGAGAATAATTTCATTAAGTATTTCTTGTCTGCATATTTAATATTTGGGCATACAAAATCTCCTATAGGTATCTTAACTTTTCTGAGAGCTGAAAGGCTTTGGAAACCATCTATCCCACACCCCTCATTTTTACAGATGGAGAAATTAAGGCCCAGAAATAGGAAGTAACCTGAGCAAGGTCACAGGGCCAGTAAGAAGCAAAGCTGCGACTAACTTCCAAGAGCCCCCACTCTCAATCTATTGCTCTTTTACTTTTCACAACTGCCTCTTAATCTGAACTTCTAATTGTCAGATATTTAATGAATGTCAGAATGAGGAGTTATCAAGACATGGAAAGGATTATTATATTCATTCATATAAGGATTAGATAGGCAGAACGGATGAATGAATATGTGGGCAGGTGGATATTCTATAATATTATTCACAAAACATATCATGTTTCTGTTTTGAAGAATCCAAGCCTAGGTCTTGTCACATGTCACAGCAGTAACCGTGTTCCACTACACACCAATCTTAGCAGCAAAGAAGCCTCGGGTACATCCTGCAGTTTAAAGACTATTTCTTGCCAGCATACACAGAAGCAAGGAGATTCACCTCTACTCCAATCCCTCTGGCTCGCAAACCTCTAACCTCCCTGTCCTATACTCACTCTTTACCTGATGTTGGTGCATCACATTTGCATTCTCCTCACTTCCTTTTCACCTATCTCCCTCGGTTTAGACCAGGTGTCCTTTTCTAACTGTATGCCTCAGTCAGCCCTCCCCCACCCCACAGGCCCCTCGACCACCTTCTCATTCCTCTGTCGACAAATCTCAGCTTTTTCAAACCCCATGGCCCCCTCTTGCTTACACAGTGATGTGGCCGGCGCCCCGCACCAATACAGGATCGGGGGCATATCTCCGCAGATGCTCCTCACTCACTACCCGAGGCGGGGGCGGCGTCTCCTCCTCCTCCTCCTCTTCTTCTTCGTCCTCCTCTTCTTCCTCGTCCTCCTCATCTTCCTCGTCGTCGTCGGGCCCCGATACCGACGACGACGACGACGGCGACGACGACGACGTTGCCGCTTCTTCTTCCTCCTCCTCCAGTTCCGAGATGGTGTCGAACTCCGCCATGTTGGGCAGCAGGATGCTCATCACGTGACCTCTCGATCGCCGCCACCCTCGCGGAGAAGAGTTTGAACCTGCCGAGGTGCTGGAAGAGGAGGGGGAACAAAATGAAGAGAAAGGACAGGGGTAGGGACAGGATTTGAAGAGATGCGCCTGCGTGTTGGGGCAGACGCGGGGCGGGGGTTGGAGGCGGGGGCACGAGGGAGAGAGGAACAAAATCAGTCTACGCTTGCGCGGCTCTGAAGGAAGGGGGGCGTTAGAGGTGAACTCCAGGGAATTATCGAGGCCCGGTTGGCGGGTTCTGTGCTTAATACTGCTCTTTGGGCTTGTGCTGCTTGGGGCCGGGGGACGTATCTTCCGGCTTTATTTCCAGTTAATTGGTAGTGGGTATTATTTACCACACACCCCCACCCAGTGCGGGGAATGCATATTCTGTAACGTGAGGTTAGAACTTTGCCCCAGATATCTCAAGGTATATACCAATCCCTTACGTTTGTTTGTTCAGCATTACAGCTTAAAAGACTTTTGTATCAGAATTTTGCCACCCTGGGAGGCATTTTTATTAACATTTTACTGAAGAGGAAACTTTCTATTACTACTTCTACTCCTACTGTAATACTTAATAGAAGACTCAGTAAGTGCCTGGGACTGTGCTAAGCACTCTTTGTGCATATCTCATTTAATACTTCACAACTGCATGGGATATATACCAGAATGATCTCGCTTTACAGGTAGGAGACCTAGGTGCATGGAGGATAAGTAACGTGCCCAAGGTCATGGAGTTATTAAATGGCAGACCTGGTTTTAAATTTGGGAATCTCTTCTGATTTCAAAAGCCCAGTACTCTTAACCAAAGGGCTACGCTGCCTGAAGTTGTTTTGGAAAGGGTTTGTAGAGTGGTGTCTTTTGGGCTGTTTCTTGAAAGATGCTTGAAATTCGGAGTTTTGTCTGTGTGTTTTTTTGTTTGTTTCTTTGTTTGTGTTTTTGTTTTTGTTTTATAGGGGAGAAGGGCATGGAGGGGGTGGAGGAACATTCCAACCTAAGGAAACATTAATTAATGTCATCCATCTTCCAGACACTGAGCTAGTCTCTTTCATGTATAGTATCTCAGTTAACCCTTAAACAATCCTATGAAGTAAGTAAGCATCATCATATCTATTTTATAGCTGACAAAACTGAGTCTCAGAAAGTTTAAGTAATTTATTAAGGTCTGTGGTAATGTTTTGTCCAAAATTTTCCATTTCAAATATTTTTCCTATCTTCTCCACACCCACTAAAATGTTGTAAAGATCACATATTTTGAGTTTCCAACCCATGTGTCAAACTATTTAATACTTAGCAGCAGCACAGAAATCCTTGTCATAATTCAGGGATCATTAAGATAGTAAAGTCACATAGCTGCTAATTAATAAAACAAATCCTGTAATCCAGGTATTTTAATATCAGCTTCACTGCTCTTTATGCTACACTACAGCTCCATCCCAATTCGATGGTAAGGCTGAGGAAACAGACAAAACTGCACTTTATTTTTTTAAAGATTTATTCAGTTATTTGAGTGAGAGAGAGAGAGAGAGAGTAGGGGGAGGGGCAGAGGGAGAGAATCTTCAAGCCGACTTCAAGTTAAGTGTGAAGCCGGACATGGGGCTCGATCCCACAACCCGTGAGATCGTGACCTGAGCCGAAACCAAGAGTCAATTCCTTAACCGACTGAGCCACCCAGACACCCCATAACTGTACTTTAATTTAATATGAGTGCTAAGCTAGCACTATAGCAATATAAACAAAGCATTTAGGATGCATGACAGAGGAAGAAATTTGTTTTGTAAGTGGCACTGTTCAAACCGTTATCATTATCAATAAGTTTGTGTTATTAAGGTGAGAAAAAAGGTTTGTACTCAATACCTTATTTATTTAGAAACTTTAAATATATGTTACAACACTATCAATAGCAACAAAATTTAGTTTTTATAGTATAGAGAACTTTACTAGTCTAAAAATTATTTACAAGAGGCTTCTGATAAGACAGATACTGTATGGTAACTAACATAATATAATAAAAAACATTTAAAAAGACAGATACAATATATCTGCTTTTCTTGGATATTAATAAAAACGTGTCGTATGTCATTTATGGGAGTGAAATACTTTAGACTTAAGATCAAATCAATATTTCACACCAGTTCTTCCCTTTCAAAAAGCAAAAAAGTCATAGGCAACACTAAAAAATTTCCAAACATGTTTTATTATCCATAAAAGTCCACTAAGTCACTTTCTAGAGGGAAGTATTTTGCTGATTACTACTTAAAACATAATTTCTCCTTTTCACCAGTCAGGATTAGGCTAGGAAGGGATATTTGAAGGAGAGAAAGGGAAAGGAGTATAAAGGGTGGACTCTGTGATAAGTGCAAGGGAGATACTGGAACTATGGTAAAAGTGAAGAAATGATGGTTGTGAGGGATGGGAGAGGAGGAGAAGGAGGGAGAAATTATACTGCCAAAATGGAGAGTGATCTCTGACATTTAGTCAGATGTCAAAAGAACGAAGCAATGCTATTGCTTGGAGAAACTCACAAGTATAATCTGCTTTCTCGCATATATACTGTGCTGAAAACTCATGTATAATTCCAAAAATAATTTGTTTTGCTGAACCACAGGAGAATTTGGAATTAGGCAAGCCGAGAAAAACATTTTGTCAGTAAACACAAGGAGTGACATGATTTTTAAATGATAGTTTAGAGAACACTAAAGCTAGGAGTGGGTGGAGAAGAAAGCAGGCCATATAACTTTCTGTCTGATGAGCTAAGCAGGTCCTGGGGGTAATTACCCTGTCTGATGAATGGGGACCTGAGGCAAGAGGTCACAGGTTTAACCATCTGAGGGGTTTTCAGTCTTAGAACAGCTGAACATAAATGTAACTTTTAAAAGAGTCCTCCTTCCCTGCCTCCCTTCCTTCTTTTTTTTTCTCTCTCTCTCTAAGTGTACAATTCAGTGATTTTAGTAAATTTACAGAATTGTGCGGCTATCACTATGAACTAATTTTAGAACATTTCTGTCACACCCAAAAGAAATCACTGTCCCATTTTCAGTCATTCCCTATTCTGACCCTTAGCCCCAGGCAATAATTAATCTACTTTCTGTCTCTATAGATTTCTTTTCTGGCCATTTCAAATAAATTGGATCATACAATATGTGGTCTTTTGTATCTAGTTTCTTTTGCTTAGCATAATATTTTTGAGGTTTAGCCATGTTGTGTCTTGTTTAAGTACTTCATTCCTTTTAATTGATAAATAGTATGCCATTGTAAAGATATGTCACATTTTGTTTATCTATTCACCAGTTGATGATATTTGGGTTGCTTCCACATTTTGGATATTATGAAAATGCTGCTATGAAAATTCACATACACGTCCTTGTGTGAACATAGGTTTTAATTTCTTGAGGGTAGATATCTATGAGTGGAATTACTGGGTCATATGGTAAGAGTGTTGATTTTAAGATAACTGCCAAACTATTTTTCAAGGTGGATCAATAAGTTTACATTCCCACTAGCAATGTATGAGAGTTTCATTTTCTCCACATTCTCTATAACACCTGTTATTTTCTTTTTGATTAGAGCTATTCTTGCGGGAATGAAATGTATCACATTGTGGGTTTATTTTATATTTCTCTAATGACTAATGATGTTGAGCATCTTTTCATGTGCTTGTTTTTCATTTATATACCTTCTTTGATGAAATATCTGTTCAAATTTTGCCGCATTTGTTAAATTAAGCTTTTTTTCAAGATAATTAGAGATTCACGTATAACTGTAGGAACTAATACAGAGAGGTCCTGTTTACACTTTACTCACTATTTCCCAATGATAACATCTTGCATAACTATAGTACACTAGCACAACCACAAAACTGACATGATACAATCTACCCATCTTACTCAGAGTTCCACAATCATATATGTATTCATTTGTGTGGGTGTATGTGTGTGTGTGGATTTAGTTCTATGCAATTTTACCACAGGTGTAGGTTTGTATGACTACCACCATAGACAAAATAAAGAATAGTTACATCACCACAGGGATTCCTCCTGTTATCTTTTTTTTAAGACTTTATTTATTTATTTGAGAGGGAAGAGAGAGAACAAGCAATCAAGAGCGCAAGAGCAGGGGGAGGGAGAAGCAGACTCCCCGCTGAGCAGAGATGCGATGTGGAGCTCCATCCCAGAATGTTAGGTCTGTGTGTGTCTGTGCCTGTGTCTGTAAAATTCTTATGGTTTTCTACTTATAAATTTATGTAATCTATGAATGAACACAGTTTTGTCTGTTCCTTTCTAATCTGGATCTTTCTCCCTCCCCCCTTTAATCTCCTTCTTCTCCTACTTCTCCTTCTCTTCTTTTTGCTTCTCTTTCTCCCTCCCCCTCTCTCTTTCTCTCTTTGTCTCTGTGTGTTCCTTTTTAAAGGATTTCCAAAATTTAAATTAATTTTCAATTAAAAAATTTCAATTTCAATTTGGATCAAATTTTCTTCTGTTGTTGATTTCTAATTTAATTCCGGTGTGGTTTGAGGACATAAATTGTGTAATATAAATCCTTTTTCATTTCCAGAGACTTGTTTCGTTGCTTTACCATATCATTTATTTTGAGAAAGTTTTATGTACATTTGAGAAGAATTTATATTCTGTTGTTATTGACTGGATTGTTCTAAAAATGTCAGTTACGTCTACCTTATAGTTCTGTTTATGTCTTCTATATCTTTTTTTGATATTCTGTCTCATTTTGCTGTCCATTACTTAGAATGGGTCACTGAAGTCTCCAACTATTATTGTTGAATTTTCCGTTTTTTATTCATTCTTGTTAATTTTTACTTCATGTAGTATGGGGCTCCTTTGTTTGATACAGATATGTTTACAATTATTATATTTTCCTGATGAATTAATCCTTAATCATTATGAAATATCCCTCTTTATATCTCAAGTAATAATGTTGGTTTATATTTTTTATATTAATATGTACACTCCAGCTCTCTTATTATTATAGTTTGCATCATACTTTTTCTGTTCCTTTATTTTATTAAAAAATCTTTTATTGAGATATAATTGACCTATAACATTGTATAAGTTTAAGGTGTGGAGCATATTGACTTGATAAATTTATATCTCAATAAGATTGCCACTGTAGCATTAGGTAATACTTCTGTTATGCCACATAACTGTTATTTCTTCTAGTGGTGGGAACAATTAAAATCTAGCCTCTTAGAAATTTCAGTGTTTATCATACAGTTTTGTCACTGTACTGTGTATTAGATCTCCAGGTCTTATTTATCTACCAGTTGCAAGTATGTACCATTAAGCAATATTTCTCCCATTTCCCTACTCCCCAGCCCCTCATAACCATCAATCCACTCTTTGTGTTTTCAAGTTCTGTTTTTTTTCCCAAAGATTTCATGTATAAGAGATACCATACAGTATTTGTTTTTCTCTGACTTATTTCATATAGCATAACATCTTCAAGGTCCATCTCTGTTGTAGCAAATGGCAGAATTTCCTTTTTTCTCATGGTTGAATAGTATTCCATTGTGTATACACCATGTCTTCTTAATCCTCTTATCCACTGATAGACACATGTTTTCATATCTTGGGTATTTTGAATAATATTACAATAAACATGGGACTACATATATTTCTTCAATAACCTGTTTTCATTTCTTTTTGATATATACCCAGAAGTGGGATTACTGGATCAGATGCTATTTCTATTTTTAATTTTTTGAGGAATTACCATACTATTCTCTATAGTGGCTGAACAAATTTTATAATCCCACCAACTGTACAAGGGTTCCCTTTTCTCCACTTCCTCGCCAATACTTGTTAATCTAACCTTCTTGATGACCACTATTCTGACAGGTGTAAGGTAATATCTCACTGTGGTTTTGATTTGTATTTTCCTGATGATTAGTGATGTTGAGTACTTTTTCATGTACCTGTTGACCTTTTGGATGTCTTATTTGGAAAAAAAAATCTGTGTAGTTTCTCTGCCCATTCGTCAATTAGAATTTTATTTGTTATTGAGTTGCATGAGTTCTTGAAAAATTTTGGATGTTTACATAATTTGATACATAATTTATTTTTTGAGAGTTTACTTTTTGATATGTAATTGGCAAATATTTTCTTCCACCTGTAGATTGCCTTTTCATCTTGTTGATTTTTTTTGCAATGCAGAAACTTTTAAGTTTGATCTAGTCTTACTTGTTTATTTTTCTTTTATTGCCTGTGCTTTTGGTGTCATATTAAAAAAAAACACAAAAAACATTGCCAAGACCAATAGTAAGGAGATTCTTCCCTATGTTTTCTTCACTTGATCTTAGCCAAAAGGCCGAGAAGCGATTCTTCCCTATGTTTTCTTACTAGAAGTATTATGGTTTTAAGTTTTTGTTTAAGTCTTTAATCCATTTCAAGACAATTTTTCTGAGTGGTATAAGATAGGGGTCCAATTTCATGTTTCTGTATGTGGTTATCCAATTTTCCCAGCACCATTTGTTGAAGACACTGTCTTTTCCACGTTGGATATTCTTGGCTCCCTTATTAAATATTAATTTACTGGGTATGTGGAGGTTTAATTCTGGGCTCTTTATTCTATTCTATTGATCTATGTGTCTATTTTTATGCCAGTACCATATGCTTTAATTACTGTAGCTTTGTAATATAGTTTGAAATCAGGAAGTGTGTTGCCCCAGTTTTGTTCTTTCTCATTATTGCTTTTACTATTTTGGGTCTTCTATAGTCCCACGAATTTTAGGATTGTTTGTTCTATCTCTGTGAAAAAGGCCATTGAGATTTTAATAGAGATTGTTTTGAATTTATAGATGGCTGTGGGTAACACGGACATTTTAATAATATTAACTCTTCCAATCCATGAACACAGGATGTCTGTCCTTCCATTTCTGTGTGTTTTCTTTGATTTCTTTCAGCAAAGCCTTGTAGTTTTCATTGTACAGATTTTTTATTTTTTGGTTAAATTTACTCCTAAGTATTTTATTGTTTTTGATGCTACTGTGAAAGTACTGCTTTCATTTTTGGGGGGTATATATCCAGAAGAGAGATGGCTGGGTCATATGGTAGTTTGATTTTTAAATTTTTTTGAGGAATCTCCATAGTATTCTTCATGATGGTTATACCATATATATATATGTATGTATAGAAGGTATGTATGTATATATAATATATATATACACACACAGGATTTATATAGATAGATAGATATGATTACAAATCTATGGTAATCAAAATAATATAGTACTGGCATAAAAACAGACACACAAACTAATGAGACAGAATGGAGAGCCAAGAAATAAATCCAAGAATATATGCATGTATGGTCAACTAATTTTTTAAAAAGGCAAAACTTTCAGTTTCACCAAGAATGATGTTATCTGTGAGTTTTTCATATATGGCCTTATTATCTTGAGATAATTTCCTTTCATTTTTAGTTTGTTGATAATTTTGTATGAAATGATAATAGATTTTTTCACATATTTCTGCATCAATTGAGATATCATGTGGTGTATTTTCATTCTGTTTATGTAGGATAAAATATTGATTGACTTCTGTATGCTGAACCATGCTTGTATTTGATCATAATGTACGATCATGTTAACATGCTATTAAATGAGGTTTGCTAGTATTTTGTAGAGGATTTTTGTATCAATATTCATAGGGGTTATTGATCTCTAGTTCCTTTCTTTCAATGTTTTTGTTTACCTTTGGTCTCATTATAATGCTAGCCTTATAGAATGAGTTAGGAAGACTTTGCTCCTCCTCAATGTTTCATAAGAGTTTGAGAAGGCCTAATGTTAATTCTTCTTTAAATGTTTGATCTAGTTTACTCAAGGAAGCCATCTGATGCAGGGCTTTTCTTTCTTGAGGGGTTTTTGATTACTGATTCCATCTCCATACTAGTTACAGGTCTATTCATATCTTCTATTTCTTCATGAATCACTGTTGGTAGATCATGTGTTTCTAAAAGTTTGTGCATTTCATCTAAGTTATCCAGTTTCTTGGTGGACAACTATTCATAGTACTCTTTTACAATCTTTTTGTTTCTGAAAAATCAGTAGTAAGGTTTCACTTCATTGCTGATTTAATAATTTTAACTTTTTTTCTCTTTTTGCTTAGTCAACATAGGTAAAGTTTTGTCAAATTTGTTGATCTTTTCAAAGAACCAATTTTTGGTTTTGTTGATTTACTTGTTTTTTTCTGTCATCTATTTCATTTGTCTCCACTTCACTTTTTATCATTTTCTTTATTCTGCTAGATTTGGGTTTAGTTTTTCTTTTTTTCCTAGTTATTTAACATGTAAATTTGAGTTGTTGATTTAAGATCTTTCTTCCTTTTTTTTTTTTTTTTTTTTTTTTAAAGATTTTATTTATTTATTCGACAGAGATAGAGACAGCCAGCAAGAGAGGGAACACAAGCAGGGGGAGTGGGAGAGGAAGAAGCAGGCTCATAGCAGAGGAGCCTGATGTGGGGCTCGATCCCAGAACGCCGGGATCACGCCCTGAGCTGAAGGCAGACGCTTAACCGCTGCGCCACCCAGGCGCCCCTTTCTTCCTTTTTAATATAAGCACTTACATCTATTAATTTCCATCCTAGCACTGCTTTCACTTCCTCCTATAAGCTTTTGTGTTATGTGTTTTGTTTTGATTCTCTCAAAATATTTTTGAAATTTTCCTTGTGCTTTCTTTTTTTGAGTGTTGTTTAATTTCCATATATTAGAGAATTTTCTGTTTTTTTTTTTACTACTGATTTCTAGTATCATTCCTTTGTGACCAGAATAATATTTTGCATGATTTCAGTTCTCTTAAATGTGTTACTATTGTTTTGTAGACTTAGAAGTCATCCATCCTGGAAGATGTTCCATGTGCACATGAGAAGAATGTGTGTTCTGCTGTTGTTTCATGGACTGTTATATATATACGCCAGGTCTAGTAGATGTTTTGTGCAGTTCAAGACTTCTGTCTTCTTACTTATACAATGTCTGATTATTCTATGCATTCTGAATGTGGGGTATTAAAATTTCCAACTGTTACTGAGGGGCTGTGTATTTCTTCTTTCAATTCTGTCAATGTTTGCCTCATATATTTTGAGCCCTGATATTTGGCGTATGTTTTTAATTGTTGTATCTCCTTGGCAAATTGACTACTGGCAATATATAATGTCCTTTTTGTCTCTTGTGACAGTGTTTGACTTATTTTTTGTTATTGTTATAGCCACCTTCATTCTCTTTCGGTTACAATTTATATGGTATATATGTTTTTAAAATTTTTATTCAAGTATAATTAACACACAGTGTTATATTAATTTTAGGTATACAATATGATTCCACAATTCTATACATTTCTCAGTGCTCAGTGAGATAAGTCTACTCTTAATCCCCTTTATTTTACCCATCCTTCCCAATTTTTAAAATCTATTGTTGAAGTATAATTAACATATAGTGTTATATGGGTTTCCAATGTATAATGTATTGATCTGACAATTCTATACATTACTCATCAAGATAAGTGTAGTCACCATCTGTCATCATACGACATTATTATAATATTATTGACTATATTCTCTATGCTGTCCTTTCCAATTCCATGACTTACTTATTTTATAACTGGAAGCTTGTATCTTTTAATCCCCTTCAACTATTTTGCCCATCACCGCACTCACTACCCCTCTGGCAACCACAAATTTGTTCTTTGTATTTAAGACTCTGTTTGTTTGTTCATTTATTTTGGTTTTTAGATTCTTAACCCATGTAAGTGAAATCATATAGTATTTGTCTTTCTCTGTCTTATTTCACTTAGCATAATACACTCTAAGTCCATCCATGATATTGCAAATGACAAGATTTCATTCTTTTTTATAGCTTACATTATTCCATTATTTGGTGTGTGTATGTGTATATGCCAAATCTTTTATCCGTTCATCTATCAATAGACATGAGTTGCTTCCATATCTTGATTATTGTAAATAATGCTGCAATGAACATGGGGATGAATATATCTCTTCAGATTGGTGTTTTTGTTTTCTTTAGAAAAATACCCAGAAGTGGAATTTCTGGATTATGTGGTATTTCTATTTTTTAAATTTTTTGAGGAACCTCTTCACAACTTTCCACAGTGGTTGCATGAATTCTCATTCTCATCTACAGTGCATGAAGGTTCCCTTTTCTCCATATCCTCACCAACTTATTTGTCATTTTAATAATAGCTATCCTAAAACATGTGAGGTAATATGTCATTGTGGTTTCGATTTGCATTTCCCTGATGATAAGTGATGTTGAACATCTTTTAATGTGTCTGTTGGCCATCTGTATGGTGTTTTGTTTTGTTTTGTTTTGTCTATTCAGGTCCTCTGGACATTTTTAAATCAAATTCGTTGTGTTTTTGTTTTGTTTTGTTTTGTTTTTTGGTTTTGGTTTTTTTTGGTGTCGAGTTGGGTAAGTTCTGTATATGTTTTAGATATTAACCCTTATAGGATATATCATTTGCAAGTATCTTCTCCCTTTCAGTAGGTTGCTTCCCCCCTTTTTTGTGGATGGTTTTACTTGTTGTGTGAAGGTTTTTTGTTTTGGTGTAGTCCCAATAGTTTTTTACTTTCATTTCACTTGCCTGTGGAGACATATCCATAAATATGTTGCTAAGGCTGATGTCCAAGAGATTACAGCCTATGTTTTCTTTTGGGAGTTTTTTGGTTTCAGAAGCCTCACACTTAGGTCTTTAATCCATTTTGAGTTTTTTTGTATATGGTGTAAGAAAGTGGTCCAGTTTCATTCTTTTGCATGTAGCTATCCAGTTTTCACAACAGCATTTCTTAAAGAAACTATCTTTTCCCCATTGTATATTCGTGCCTCCTTTGGCATATATTAATTGACCACATAGGTGTTTACTTCCCTATCCTGTTCCTTTGACCTATATGTTCATTTTTGTGCTAGTACCATTCTGTTTTGATTACTATAACTTTGTAGTGTATCTTGAAATCTGGGATTGTGATATATCCAGTTATGTTTTTTCTCAAGATTTCTTTGGCTATTCGAAGGCTTTTGCAGTTACAGGCAAATTTTAGAAATAGTTGTTCTAGTTCTGTGAAAAAAAATGCTATTGGTATTTTGGTAAGTGTTCCACTGAAACTGTAGATTGGTTTGGGTAATACCAACACTTTACCCATTTTTATTTGGGTTATTTTATTTTATTTTTTGCTAGAGAATTGTTTAAGTTTCTTATATATTTTAGATATTGACCTCTTATCAGATGTATGGTTTGCAAATAGTTCTCGCATTCAAAATGTTATCTCTATTTTGTTAATTATTTCCAGGTTGTGCAGAGCTTCTTAGTTTGATGCAACCCTGCTTGTCTTTTTTTTTTTTTTTTACTGTGCTTCTAGGGCCAAATCTGAAAAATCATTGCCCAGATCAATGTCAAGTTTTTTTCCTGTTTTCTTCTAGAAGTTTTATAGTTTTGGATCTTACATTTAAGCCTTAGTCCATTTTCAGTAGATTTTTGTTATGACATGAGAAAAGGGTCTCATTTTGTTCTTTTTCATGTGGTTATCCAGGTTCACAATATCATTTATTGAAGAAGATATGCTGTTTCCATGTTCTTGGCAACTGTGTTGAAGATCAGATGACCATAAATCCATGAATTCATTTTTAGGCTCTCTTTTTTGCTTTATTGCTCTTTATGTCTGAGGGTTTTTGCCAGTACCATACTGTTTTGATTACTACTATTATCTAGTATATTTTGAAATCAGCAGTGTAATGGCTGAAACTTTGTTCCTCTTGTTCAAGATTGCTCTGGCTGTTCAGGGTCTATTGTGGTTCTATACAAATTTTAGGATTTTTTCCCCATTTTTGTGAAAAATGTCATTGAGATTTTGATAGGGATTGCATTGAATCTGTGTATCACTTTGTGTATTGTGGATATATTAATAATATTAATTTTTCCAACCCATGAACACAGGATATATTTCCATTAACTTGTGTCTTCAATTTCTTTCATCAGTGTTCTATATTTTTCAGTATGCAGATTTTTCAGCTCCTTGGCTGCATTTACTCCTAAATATTTTGTTGTTTCAGATGCTATAGTAAATGGGATTATTTCCTTCACTTCTTTTTCAGATAGTTTGCTCTCAGTGTATATAGAAAAATAGTTGATTTTTGTACATTGATTTTGTATCCTGCAACATTACTGAAATTATTTATTATTAAATTGTTTTTTCTCCATTTTTGATTTTTAATTTTAATCTAGTATAGCTAACATACAGTGTTATATTATTTTCAGATGTATAATGCAGTGATTCAACAATTCCATACATTACTGCGTGCTCAGCACAACAACTGTAGTCCTTAATCCCCATCACCTATTTAACCCATCCACCCACACGTCTTTCCTCTGGTAACCATCAGTTTGTTCTCTATACTTAAAAGTCTGTTTCTTGGTTTGTTTTCTCTTTCTCTTTTGCTCGTTTGTTTTGTTTTTAAATTCCACATATTAGTGAGGTCATATGGTATTTGTCTTTCTCTGACTGACTTATTTTGCTTGGCATTATGCTCTCTAGCTCCATACATGTTATTGCAAATGGCAAGATTTCAGTCATTTTTATGGCTGATTAATATTCCATTGTATACATATACCACATCTTCCTTATCCATTCATCAATCGATGGCCATTTGGGCTGCTTCCATAATTTGACTATTGTAAATAATGCTGCTATACACATAGGAGTGCATGTATCCCTTGAGTTAGCTTTTGTATTTTTTTGTGTAAATACCTATTAGTGTGATTACTGGATGCTAGAGTAATTCTGTTTTTAACTTTTTGTGAAACCTCCATACTGTTTTCCAGAGTGGCTGAACCAATTTGCATTCCCATCCCCAGGGCAAGAGGGTTCCTTTTTTTCCCATATCCTTGCCAACACTTGTTGTTTCTTGTGTTTTTGATTTTTGCCATTCTGACAGATGTGAGGTACATATCTCATTGTAGTTTTGATTTGCATTTCCCTGATAATGAGTGATATTGAGCAGGTTTTCATGTGTCTATTGGCCATCTGTATGTCTTCTTTGGAGAAATGTCTGTTCATGTTTTCTGCCCATTTCTTAGTTGGATTATTTGTTTTTTGGGTGTTTAATTATATCAGTTCTTTATATACTTTGGATACTAACCATTTATTGGATGTGTAATTTGCAAATATCTTCTCCCATTCAATAGGTTGCCATTTAGTTTTGCTAATTGTCTCCTTTGCTGTGTTGAAGCCTTTTATTTTGATGTGGTCCCTATAGTTTATTTTTGCTTTTATTTCCTTGGATCAGGAGACATATCTAGAAAGGTGTTGCTATGACCAATGTCTGAGAAATTACTGCCTGTGCTCTATTCTAGGATTTTTATGGTTTGAGGCCTCACATTCAGGTCTTTAATCCATTTTGAGTTTATTTTTGTGTATGGTGAAAGAAAGTGTTCCAGTTTCATTCTTTTGCATGTTGCTGTCCAGTTTTCCCAACACCATTTGTTGGAGAGAATGTCTTTTTCCCATTGGATATTCTTTCCTGCTTTGTTGAAGATTAGTTGACCATATAGTTGTAGGTTCATTTCTGGGTTTTCTATTTGTTCTGTTGATCTCTGTGTCTATTTTTATGCCAGTACCATACTGTCTTGATCACTACAGCTTTGTAATATAACCTGAAGCCTGAAATTGTGATACCTCCAGTTTTTGTTTTCTTTTTCAAGATTGTTTTGGGTCTTCAGGGTCTTTTGTGGCTCCATACATATCCTAGGATTGTTCTAGCTCTGTGAAAAATGCTGGTGGTATTTTGATAGGAATTAAAGTAAATCTGCAGATTGCTTTGGGGAGTGTAGACATCTTAACAATATTTGTTCTTCCAATCTATGAGCATGGAATATCTTTCTATTTCTCTACATCATCTTGAATTTCTTTCATCAATGTTTTATGATTTTCAGAAAACAGGTCTTTCACCTCTTTGGTCAAGTTTATTCCTAGATATTTTATTTTTTTTTGTGCAATTGTAAATGGGATTGTTTTATTAATTTCACTTTCTGCTCCTTCATTAATATTGTATAGGAATGCAACAGATTTCTGTACATTGATTTTGTATGCTGCAACTTTGCTTAATTCATTTATCAGTTTTAGTAGTTTTTTGGTAGAGTCTTTAGAGTTTTCTATATATAATATCATATCATCTGCAAATAGTGAGAGTTTTACTTCTTCCTTACCAATTTGGACACGTTTTATTTCTTTTTGTTGTCTAATAACTGTGTTGAGGACTTCCAGTACTATGTTGAATAACAGTGGTGAGAGTGGACATCCTTTTCTGGTTCCTGACCTTAGGGGGAAAGCTCTTATTTTTTCCCCATTGAGTATGATGTTGGCTGTGGGTTTTCCATATAAGGCCCTTATTATGTTGAGGTATGTTCCCTCTAGACCCTCTTTGTTGAGGGATTTTATTGTGAATGGCTGTTGTACTTTGTCAAATGCTTTTCTGCAGCCATTGAAAGGATCATATGGTTTTTATTTTTCATTATTAAAGTGCTGTATCATGTTGATTGTTTTGCAAATATTGAACCACCTTTGCATCTCTGGAAGAAAGTCCATTTGATCATGGTGTATTTTTTTGAATGTATTTTTGGATTCAGTTTGCTAGTAATTTTTTGAGGATTTTTGCATCTATGTTCTTCAGAGATACTAGCCTGTAGTTCTCTCTCTCCCTCTCTCTCTCTCTCTCTCTCTCTCTCTCTCTCTCCCTCCCTCCCTCCCTTTTGTGGTGTCTTTATTTGGTTTTAGTACCAGGGTGATACTGACCTCATAGAATTAATTTGGAAGTTTTCTTTCCTCTTTAATTTCTTGGAATAGTTTGGGAAGAATAGCTATTAACTCTTCTTTAAATGTTTGGTAGTATTTGCCTGTGAAGCCATCTGGTCCTGGACTTTTGCTTGTTGGGAGATTTTTTTTAATAATATTTTTTTATTATATTATGTTAGTCACCATACAGTACATCCCTAGTTTTTGATGTAAAGTTCCATGATTCATTACTTGCATATAACACCCAGTGCACCATGCAATATGTGCCCTCCTTAATATCCATCACCAGCCTCATTTATGGAACATAAGAAGTAGGAAGATTGGTAGGAGAAGTAAGGCAAGAAGAAGGGGGTGGTAAACAGAAGGGGGAATGAACAATGACAGACTATGGACTCTGGGAAACAAACTGAAGGCTTCAGAGGGGAGATTTTTGATTACTGATTTAATTTCAGTGCTGGTAAATGGTCTGCTCGTATTTTCTATATATTCCCACTACAGCTTTGGTAGGTTATATGTTTCTAGGAATTTATCCATATATTCTAGGTTGTCTAATTTGTTGGCATACAACTTTTCATAATATCCTCTTAAAATTATTTGTATTTACATGGTATTAGTTGTTATTTCTTGCCTTTCACTTGTGATATTGCTTATTTGTGTCCTTTCTCATTTTTTTTACAACAAATTATCTAGGGGTTTATCAATTTTGTTGATATTTTCAAAGAACCAGCTCTTGGTTTCATTGATCCAATGTATTGGTTTTTTTAGTTTCTGGATCATTTATTTCTGCTCTAACCTTTATTATGTCCCTCTCTCTACTGATTTTGTGTGTTGTTTGTTCTTCTGTGTTTAGCTCCTTTAGGTGTAAGGTTAGGTTGTTGATTTGAGATTTTTCTTGCTCTTGAGTTAGGCCTTTATTGCTATGTACTTCCCTCTTAGAACCACTAGAATATCCCATGTGCACTTGAAAAAAAATGTGTATTCTGCTATTTTAGGATGGAATGATCTGAATATATCTGTTAAAACCATCTGTTCCAGTGTGTCATACAAAGACAGGGTTTCCTGGTTGGTTTTCTGCTTAGATGATCTTTTCATTGATGTAAGTGGATGTTTAAAGCCCCTTCTATTATTGTGTAATTATCAATGAGTTCCTTCATGTTTGTTATTTTTTTATATATTTGGTTGTCCAGGTTGGATGCATAAGTGTTTACAATTGTTAGGTCTTCTCTTTTGATTGTCCCCTTTATTATGGTATAGTGCCCTTCTTTGTCTCTTATTACTGTCTTTGTTTTAAAGTCTAGCTTGTCCAATGTAAGTATTGCTATTCTGGCTTTCTTTTGATATTCATTTGCACGATAAATGTTTCTCTATCCCCTCATTTCCAACCTGTAGGTGTCTTTAAGTCTAAAATGATTCTCTTGTAGGCTGCATATAGATGTGTGTGGGTTTTTTTTTTTAAATCCATTCTGGCACCCTATGTCTTTTGATTTGAGCATGTAGTCCATTTACATTCAATGTAATTATTGATAGATATGTATGTAGTGCCATTTTATTACTTGTCTTATCATTGTTTCTGGAGATTTCTCTGATTCTTTCTTATCTTTGTCATTTTTGGTTTCTCCTTTATACTCAGAATCACTTTTAACATTTCTTGCAGGGTCGGTTTAGTGACCACTAACCCCTTTAATTTTTGTTTGTCTGGGAAACTTTTTATCTCCTTCTATTCTGAATGATAACCTTGCTGGAGAGAATATTCTTGGCTGCTGATTCTTCCCATTCAGCATTTCGAATATATCATCTCACTTACTTCTGGCTTGCCAAATTTCTGTTGAGAAATCCCAGTTGGCTTTATGGGTCTTCCCTTGTATGTTAAGGAATTCTTTTGTCTTGTTGCTTGTACGATTTTTTCTTTATCATTGTATTTTGCAGATTTAATTACAATATGTCTTGGTGTTAGCCTGATTTTGTTCATTTGGATGGGCATTATCTGTGCCTCATGGGTCTGGGTGTCTTTTTCTCTCCCTAGATTAGGGAAGTTTTCGGCTATTATTTCTTCAAATAAATTTTCTGACGCCTTTTCTCTCTCTTTTTCTTCTGTGACTCCTATAATATGAATGTTATTACATTTGATTGAGTCACTGAGTTCCCTATGTCTATTCTTGTATTGCATAATTCTTTCTCTTTTTTGTTGAGCTTCATTATATTCCATTATTTTGTCTTCTACATCACTAATTTATTCCTCTGCTTATTCCAGTGTGCTGTGCATTACACCAAGCCTTTTCCAGTCTTGTTTATTGCATTCTTCTTCTCTGATTAATTCTTTTTTAACTCTTGTATCTCTCTGGGAAGTGTCTCACTTATGTCTTCTATTCTTTTCTCAAGCCCAGGGACTATCCTTATGATTTTGCTTTAATTTCTCCATTAGCCATGATACTTATATCTGTTTTGCTTAGATCTCTATCTGTGGCCTTATCTTGTTTTATTTGGGGGAAATTTGTCCATCTTGGCATTTTGTTGAAGTCTCTGCCTTCTTCTGTGTGTTAGAAAAGTGAGTTATGTCTCCTGATCCTGAAAGTAATGGCCTTATAAAGAAGGGATCAGGAAATGTCCACAGCTTGGCACTTCAGCAATTGTCTCTAGTGTGTGTTGCATGCATTCTGTTGTTGTGTTTTTGCTTCTCTGTCCTTCAGGTCTGTGGATACTCTCCTTGTTTGCTGTGGGTAATATTTGGTCCCTGTCCTGAATGTGGCTAGTTTTAACTAGGTGTGCTCTGGTCTGCTTGTTAAATGAGGCCTGATACTACTTCCACCAGAACTAAGACCCTGTAGAACTCTCTGATTGGGAGATGTGATTTGCATAGGGGGTTATCTTGGTATTCTAGGGGAGGGGCCAACTGCGCTGGAACTGAGGCAAGTTTGACTGAAAAGGGGAGTCCCAGGAGAGCATGGAGAGGGGTGTGGCTTGGTGTAAGCAAGTTAGGCAGTCAGTGTGGGTACTGTGCTGCTTCCCACAGGTGGCCCTGTGTTTATATTGAGTGGTGGGGGAGGGAAATGGTGCCAGCCATCTCCTTTGTTCCTGAAGATGCAGCTCCATGAATGCTGCCTCTCAGGGATACAGTCCAAGAGCAGGAAATAATCTCCTTGCTGTGTCCCCAGGTGTTCTTCAGATCACTTTTTCCATGCTATCTGCCCCTGGGTTCTTTGCCTGCCTTCTTTCTAGGAGCAGTGCAGTGCCCTCCTAGTTCTACCCCTGCCAAGCCTGTTGATTTGGCTTTAAGTCTCACTGGTTGTACAAACTAATGTTTCCCCTGTCATTTTCCAAGCCAGTGGGCTTAGGGAAACATTCTCCTTATTCATTCCCCTGTGTGCTCCTCTCTCTCTCTCACTCCTCTCACCAACCATGGCTCCCTCCCCTCCACCACACCTGTGATTCATTTCTCCCCTAAACCACGTGTCTGCACTTCTTACCTTCTTTGACATGGCCTTTTCTCTGCCTTTTGTTGTGGAGTTTGTTCTGTTAGTCTTCAGGCTGATTTCAGGGGTATTTAGGATGATTTGATAGTTATCTAGTTGTGTTCATGGGAGGAGATGAGCCTAGGGTCCTCCTATTCCACTGCTATCTTCCTCTCCTTCCATTCATTTTTTTATTCCTTTTTCTTTTTGCTCCTCTGATTGAGTAGTTTCAAATTATCTGTCTTTGAGCTCATTGATTCTTTCTTCTGCTTGGTCTGGTCTGAAGTTAAAGCTCTCTATTGAATTCTTTAGTCATTATATTATTCAGCTATAAAATTTTTGTTTTTTAAATGTTTTCTATGTCCTTGTTGAAGTTCTCATTTTGTTCTTGTGTTGTTTTCCTGATTTCATTAAAATCTTTTATCTGTGTTCTCTTGTAACTCTGCAAATCTTTAGAAGGATTGTTTTGAATTATCTGTCTGGCACTTCATATATCTCTGCTCTTTTGGGGTTAGTTACTGAAAGCTTACTGTGTCCCTTTGGTGTTGTCATATTTCTGTGATTTTTCTTGATCCCTGTTGTCTTGTATAGTTTCTGAAAATTTGAAGAAGCAGTCACTTCTTCCAACTTTTATGGACTGATTTCAGTAAGAAAAGACCTTCACCTGTGGGTGATGGCATGCTGGTGTGTGCTGTGGCCCTGGGTCCAGTGATGCAGAGTACCAAGTGCAGGGGAGTGTTGCAGCTCCAGGTCTGGGTGTAACTCATTACTTCAGGCCACTGGGGTCTACATTTTGACAATGACAATCAAGGCATGTGTTGGGATTCAGGTCACGGGCATGCAGGTGCACAGCTCTAGGGCTTAGTTGCAAGTGAGCACAATAGAGCTAGCCAGTGACAGGAGATAGGTCCAAATCAGCCGACAAGCAGCTACCTGGGCCCTGGCCATCAACATGCACTCCTGTGGATGCATGGTTATTCTGCAGGCGTGCACATGGCAGTGGATGCTGGTGATGGGGATCAGGCTGGTGGCATGCAGGTACACAGCTGAAAGGGCTAGCTTTAGGTGAGCCCATTGGTGCAAGCCAGTGACAGAAGACAGGGCTGGATGTGGGCCCCAAACTGGGTGCATAAGTTCTGCTACTGGCATGCAGTACTTTGGCTAAAATGTCTCTCCATAGGTATGTGAATGGCTATTGGCAGTGGAGGCCAGTGATGGGGGTTGAACCAGGGACGTGCAGGTTTCGGGTCAGCCCAGTGATGCAGGCCAGTGACAGTATATAGGACCAAATTCAGTCCCAGAAAAAGCTGTCAACTTGAATACCAGTGGGGCAAAAACTAGTGAAATCTACAGGGGGGTCACGTTGGCTGTGCTGGCTGTTGCTTTCTTTAGTGGCAAAAACTGTTGTGGTTGTCTGCTGAGTAAGTCATTGGTAACCAGTCACTCCTGCTGTGTGACTGATACTGGTAGTCCTTCTTTGTTCCTGGTCATCTCCATACATCTCAGCTTTGCCAGTCTCTGGGAAGGGTGACAATGAAATGGATTCTTTTTGCAGTGCTCTGAAAGGCTGGGGAAGCTGGTTTCTCACTCCACTCTCCCTTTCCCACTGAGAGGACTCTTTCAAATGGGAGCGTTCCCTCTTGGGGCTGAGCACTGCTGGCATGGTGGAAGAGATAATGCAGGCAATGCAAAGGTCTTGTTCCACACTTTTTACGTGGTTATTTTCAGGTTTTTGTTCCACCGGGTTGCTGAAGCTTCTTAAGTGGACTCTTGAGCTAATTCAGAGTTACTTTTGTTTGTGGATAGCTACATAATTGTTGATCTTTGGTGGGAGAATGGAAGCTGAGTCATCTTGGTGATATCCTGATTGATTTTTAAATATTAAACCAGCCCTGCATCCTTGGAATTAACACAACTTGGTCATGGTGAGTGATTCCTTTTTATATATTACTGAATTTTATTTGTTAATATTTTACTAAGGAGTTTTTTACATTTATATTTATAGGGATATCGTTTTATAGTTTTCTTTTTCTGTCATCTGTTTGGTCTTAGTATCAGCATTCTAGCTTTGTAAAATGAATTAAGAAGTGTTATCTCCTCTTCTGTTTTCTGGAGGGTATTACGCAGAATTAGTTTTGATTTTGTTAAACCTTTGCTAGTATTCTCCGTGAAACTATCTGTGCTTAGAGACTTTTGAGGGGCATTTCAAAGTGTGAATTCAATTACGTTAAAAACTATAGGGCTATTCAAATAATGTTTCATTTGGGGTGATTGTGGTTTGTATTTTTTAAGGAATTGATCTATTTCATCTAAGTTTTTAGATTCCTATGTTCAGTGTTGTTTGTATTATATTTTTATTAGTTTGATATCTGCAAAGCCTGTAATGATAGTCCCTTGTTTCATTCTAATATTGGTAAATTGTGTGTTCTCTTTTTTCTTTGTCAGTTTTCAGAGGTTTTTCAATTTTATTGTCATTTTTCAGAGTGAACTCTTTGTTTTGTGGTTTCAGTTTCATTGATTTCTGTTTTTATTTTTATTTCATTTTTCTATATGCTTTGGGTTTATGTTGCTCTTCTTTTTCTTGTTTCTTGAGCTAGAAGCTTAGATTATTGGTTTGTTATTTTTCTCTTATAATGTATACATTTAGTCTATTGGATTCCCCCCCACACTGCTTTAAAATTGTGTCATGAATTTTAATATGGAATATTTTCATTTCTTTCTTTTTTTACATTTTTTATTATGTTATGTTAGTCACCATACAGTACATCATTAGTTTTTGATGTAGTGTTCCATGATTCAATGTTTGCGTATAACACCCAGTGCTCCATGCAATACGTGCCCTCCTTAATACCCATCACTGGCCTATCCCAATCCCCCCCCCCCATGAAGCCCTCAGTTTGTTTCCCAGAGTCCACAGTCTCTCATGGTTCATTCCGCCTTCTGTTTACCCCCCTTCATTCTTCCCTTCCTTCTCCAACTGATCTCCCTGCTATTTCTTATGTTCCATAAATGAGTGAAACCACATGATAACTGTCATTCTCTGATTGACTTATTTCACTTAGTATAATCTCCTCCAGTCCCATCCATGTTGCTGCAAAGGTTGGGTAATCGTTCTTTCTGATGGCTGAGTAATATTCCATTGTATATATGGACCACATCTTCTTAATCCAGTCATCTGCTGAAGGGCATCTTGGTTCCTTCCATGATTTAACTGTTGTGGACAATGCTGCTATGAACATTGGGGTGCATATGGCCCTTCTCTTCACTACGTCTGTATCTTTTGGGTAAATACCCAGTAGTGCAATTGCTGGATCATAGGGTAGCTCATTTTTTAACTTTTTAAGGGACCTCCACACTGTTTTCCAAAGTGGCTGTACCAACTTGCATTCCCACCAACAGTGTAAAAGTGTTCCCCTTTCTCCACATCCTCTCCAACATTTGTTGTTTCCTGCCTTGTCAATTTTTGCATAAGGTGGTATCTCAATGTGGTTTTGATTTGAATTTCCCTGATGGCTAATGATTTTGAACATTTTTTCATGTGTCTCTTAGCCATTTTTATGTCTTCATTGGAAAAGTGTCTGTTCACATCTTCTGCCCATTTTTTGATTCGATTATTTGTTTCTCATGTATTGAATTTGAGAAGTTCTTTATAGATCTTGGATACCAGCCTTTTATCTGTACTATCATTTGCAAAAATCTTCTCCCATTCCGTGGGTTTCCTCTTTGTTTTGATGACGTTTCCTTTGCTGTGCAGAAACTTTTTATCTTGATGAAGTCTCAAAAGGTCATTGTTTCTTTTGTTTCCCTTGCCATGAAAGAAGTTTCTGTGGCCAATGTAAAAGAGGGTATAGCCTATGTTCTCCTCTATGATTCCGATGGATTCCTGTCTCACATCAGGTCTTTCATCCATTTGGAGTTTATCTTTGTGTGTGGTGTGAGAGAGTGGTCAAATTTCATTCTTTTGCATATAGCTGTCCAATTTTCCCAGCACCATTTATTGAAGAGACTGTCTTTTTTCCACTGGATTTTTTTTCCTGCTTTGTCAATGATTAGTTGCCCATAGAGCCGAAGGTCCATTTCTGGAGTCTCCATTCTGTTCCATTGGTCTTTGTGTCTGTTTTTGTGCCAGTACCATGCTGTCTTGGTGATCACAGCTTTGTAGTATAGCTTGAAGTCCGGCAATGTGATGCCCCCAGCTTTGTTTTTCCTTTTCAACATTTCCCTGGTGATTCGGGATCTTTTCTGGTTCCACACAAATTTAAGGGCTGGTTGTTCCAGCTCTTTGAAAAATGTCATTGGTATTTTGATCAGGATGATATGAAGAGTGTAGATTGCTCTGGGTAGCATAGACATTTTAACTATGTTTATTCTTCTGATCTATGAGCATGGAATGTTTTTCCATCTTTTTGTGTCTTCTTCAATGTCTTTCATCAGTGATCTGTAGTTTCTAGAATATAGATCCTTTACCTCTCTGGTTAACTTAATTCCGAGATAATGTATGATTTGGGTGCTGTTGTAAATGGAATGGATTCCCTAATTTCTCTTTTTTCAGTCTCATTGTTCGTGTATAGAAATGCAACTGATTTCTAAGCATTGATTTTGTATCCTGCCACATTACTGAATTGTTCTATGAGTTCTAGTAATTTGGGGGTGGAGTCTTTTGGGTTTTCCATATAGAGTATCATATCATCTGAAAAGAGAGACAGTTTGACTTCTTCTTTGCCAATTTGGATACCTTTTATCCCTTTTTGTTGTCTGATTGCTGTTGCAAGGACTTCTAGTACTATGTTGAATAATAATGGTGAGAGTGGGCATCCCTGTCATGTTCCTGACCTTAAGGGAAAGGCTTTCAGCTTTTCCCCATTGAGAATGATATTCGCTGTAGGCTTTTCATAGGTGGTTTTTATGAAATTGAGGAATGTACCCTCTATCCCTACACTCTGAAGGGTTTTAATCAGGAAAGGATGGGGTATTTTGTCAAATTCTTTTTTTGCATCAATTGAGAGGATCATATGGTTCTTGACTCTTTTCTTATTGATGTGATCTATCCCACTGATCGATTTGTGAATGTTGAACCACCCTTGCATCCCAGGGATGAATCCCACTTGGTCTTGATGGATAATCCTTTTAATGTACTATTGGATCCTATTAGGTAGGATCTTGTTGATAATTTTTTTTTTATTAATAACGATTTTTTATTATATTATGTTAGTCACCATACAGTACATCCCCGGTTTTCGATGTAAGGCTCGATGATTCATTAGTTGTGTATAACACCCAGTGCACCATGCAATATGTGCCCTCCTTACTACCCATCACCGGTCTATCCCATTCCCCCACCCCCCTCCCCTCTGTAGCCCTCAGTTTGTTTCTCATAGTCCATAGTCTCTCATGTTTCATTCCCCCTTCTGATTACCCCCCCTTTCTTTATCCCTTTCTTCCCCTACTGATCATTCTAGTTCTTATGTTCCATAGATGAGAGAAATCATATGATAGTTGTCTTTCTCTGCTTGACTTATTTCACTAAGCATTATCTCCTCCAGTGCTGTCCATGTTGTAGCAAATGTTGAGAACTCATTCTTTCTGATTGCTGAGTAATATTCCATTGTATATATGGACCACAACTTCTTAATCCAGTCATCTGTTGCAGGGCATCTCGGCTCCTTCCACGATTTAGCTATTGTGGACATTGCTGCTATGAACATTGGGGTGCATATGGCCCTTCTCTTCACTACGTCTGTATCTTTGGGGTAAACACCCAGTAGTGCAATGGCTGGATCATAGGGTAGCTCAATTTTTAACGTTTTAAGGGACCTCCACACGGTCTTCCAGAGTGGCTGTACCAACTTGCATTCCCACCAACAATGTAGGAGGGATCCCCTTTCTCCACATCCTCTCCAACAATTGTTGTTTCTTGCCTTGTCTATTTTTGCCATTCTAACTGGCGTAAGGTGGTATCTCAGTGTGGTTTTGATTTGAATTTCCTTGATGGCTAATGATTTTGAACATTTTTTCATGTGTCTGTTAGCCATTTGTATGTCTTCATTGGAAAAGTGTCTGTTCATATCTTCTGCCCATTTTTTGATTTGTTTATTTGTTTCTCGTGTATTGAGTTTGAGAAGTTCTTTGTAGATCTTGGATACCAGTCCTTTATCTGTAGTGTCATTTGCAAATATATTCTCCCATTCCGTGGGCTGCCTCTTAGTTTTTCTGACTGTTTCCTTGGATGTGCAGAAACTTTTAATCTTGATGAAGTCCCATAAATTCATTTTATCTTTTGTTTCTCTTGCCTTTGGGGATGTGTCATGAAAAAGGTTGCTTTGGCCGATGTCGTAGAGGTTGCTGCCTATGTTCTCCTCTAGAATTTTGATGGATTCCTGTCTCACATCGAGGTCTTTCATCCATTTGGAGTTTATTTTTGTGTATGGTGTGAGATAGTGATCAAGTTTCATTCTTTTGCATGTAGCTGTCCAATTTTCCCAGCACCATTTATTGAAGAGACTGTCTTTTTCCCACCGGATGTTTTTTCCTGCTTTATCAAATATTAGTTGCCCAAAGAGCTGAGGGTCCATTTCTGGGCTCTCTATTCTGTTCCATTGGTCTATGTGTCTGTTTTTGTGCCAGTACCATGCTGTCTTTGTGATCACAGCTTTGTAGTACAGCTCGAAATCCGGCATTGTGATGCCCCCAGCTTTGTTTTTCCTTTTCAACAGTTCCTTGGAGATTCGGGGTCTTTTCTGGTTCCATACAAATTTAAGGACTATTTGTTCCAGTTCTTTGAAAAACGTTCTCGGTATTTTGATCGGGATAGCATTGAAAGTGTAGATTGCTCTGGGTAGCATGGACATTTTAACTATGTTAATTCTTCCGATCCATGAGCATGGAATATCTTTCCATCTTTTTATGTCTTCCTCAATGTCTTTTAAGAGTGATTTATAGTTTCTAGAATAAAGGTCCTTTACGTCTCTGGTTAAGTTAATTCCAAGGTAACGTATGGTTTTTGGTGCTATTGTAAATGGGATGGATTCCCTGATTTCTCTTTCTTCGTTCTCGTTATTCGTGTACAGAAATGCGACTGATTTCTGAGCTTTGATTTTGTATCCCGCCACGTTACTGAATTGCTCTATAACTTCTAATAGTTTGGGAGTGGCTTCTTTTGGGTTTTCCATATAGAGTATCATGTCGTCTGCGAAGAGAGACATTTTGACTTCTTCTTTGCCGATTTGAATACCTTTGATCCCTTTTTGTTGTCTGATTGCTGTTGCAAGGACTTCTAGTACTATGTTGAATAATAGTGGCGAGAGTGGGCATCCTTGTCGTGTTCCTGATCTTAAGGGAAAGGCTTCCAGCTTTTCCCCATTGAGAATAATATTTGCAGTAGGCTTTTCATAGATGGCTTTTATGAGATTGAGAAATGTACCTTCTATTCCTACACTCTGAAGGGTTTTAATCAGGAAAGGATGCTGTATTTTGTCAAATGCTTTTTCGGCATCGATTGAGAGGATCATATGGTTCTTGAGTCTTTTCTTGTTGATATGATGTATCACGCTGATTGATTTGCGAATATTGAACCACGCTTGCATCCCAGGTATGAATCCCACTTGATCGTGGTGGATAATCCTTTTAATGAACTGTTGGATTCTATTAGCAAGTATCTTGTTGAGGATTTTGGCGTCCATATTCATTAGGGAAATCGGTCTGTAATTCTCCTTTTTGAGGGGGTCTTTGCCTGGTTTGGGGGTCAAGGTAATATTGGCCTCATAGAATGAGTTTGGTAGCTTTCCTTCTGTTTCTATTTTTTGAAATAGCTTTAGGAGAATAGGTATTATTTCTTCTTTGAATGTTTGGTAGAATTCCCCTGGAAAACCGTCCGGGCCTGGAGTTTTGTTATTTGGAAGGTTGTTTATCACTGACTCAATTTCTTCATAATTAATTGGCCTGTTTAAGAAATCAATTTCTTCCTTTTTCAATCTTGGTAGTTTATAGGTTTCGAGGAAGGATTCCATCTCTTCCAGATTGCTTAGTTTATTGGCATATAGCTGTTGATAAAAATTTCTAATAATCCTTCCAATTTCAATGGTGTTCGTCGTGACCTCTCCTTTTTCATTCATAATTTTAATAATCTGGGTCCTTTCTTTTTTCTTTTGGATAAGTCTTGCCAGTGGTCTGTCAATTTTATTGATTCTCTCCAAGAACCAGCTTCTAGTCCTGTTGATCTGCTCTACTGTACTTCTGGTTTCTGCTTGATTGATTTCAGCTTTAATTTTGGTCAACTGCTTCCTTGTGCGTGGATTAGGCCTGTCCCTCTGTTGCTGTTCCAGCTTCTTGAGGTGAGAATATAAAAACTGCATTTTAGATTTTTCTATTCTTTTGAGTGAGGCTTGGATGGCTATGTATTTCCCCCTTAGGACTGCCTTTGCAGTATCCCATAGGTTTTGGACTGTTGTATTTTCATTCTCATTGGTCTCCATAAATTGTTTAATTTGATTTTTGATTTCCTGGTTTATCGAGTCATTCCTGAGCAGGATGGTTCTTAGTCTCCAAGTGTTTGAGTTTCTTCCAAATTTTTCCTTGTGGTTGAGTTCCAATTTCAGAGCGTTGTGGTCTGAGAATATGCAGGGGATAATTTCAATCTTTTGGTATCGGCTGAGACCTGTTTTGTGTCCCAGAACATGGTCTATTCTTGAAAATGTTCCATGGGCATTAGAATAGAATGAGTATTCTTTGGTTCTGGGGTGCAGTGTTCTATATATATCTAAGAGGTCCAACTCGTCGAGTATGGCATTCAAAGCCTTTGATTCTTTGCTTAGTTTTTGCCAGGGTGTTCTGTCTATTTCTGAGAGTGGAGTGTTGAGGTCCCCTACTATTAATGTATTTTTATCTATATGTCTCTTTATTCTGGTTAAGAGTTGGCTTGTGTATCTTGCTGCTCCCCTGTTGGGGGCATATATATTTATAATTGTCATATCCACTTGTTGAATACTTCCTTTAAGAATAATATAGTGCCCTTCTGCATCTCTAACTATAGTCTGTAGTTTAAAATCCAATTTATCTGATATGAGAATTGCTACCCCAGCTTTCTTTTGAGGTCCATTTGCGTGAAAGATGGTACTCCATCCCCTTACTCTCAGTCTGAATGCATCTTTGGGTTCGAAATGAGTCTCTTGTAGACAGCAAATGGATGGGTCATTTCTTTTTATCCAATCTGCAACCCTGTGGCGTTTGAAACCAGAATTTAAACCATTAATGTTCAGGCTGAGTACTGAGAGATATGCTTTTAATTCTGCCATGTTGTCAGTAAAGTCTTTGTTTGTATTGGCTGTGACTTTCTGTTCTGTATCACTCTTGGGGCCTTTTTACTTTTATAGAACCCCCCGTAATATCTCCTGTAGGGCTGGTTTCGTGGTTACGAAATTGGCTAGTGACTGTCGATTCTGAAATGTCTTTATTTCTCCATCAATTCTGAATGACAGCCTTGCTGGATAAAGGATCCTTGGCTGCATGTTTTTCTCTGAAAGAGCTTTAAAAATGCTCCCCCAACCCTTTCTCTCATTCCAGGTCTGTGTAGACAGGTCTGATGTAATTCTGATGCCTTTGCCTTGGTACGTGAGAAATTTCTTTGCCCTGGCCGCTTTCAATACTGTTTCCTTGGATCTCATATTTGCGAATTGCACTATGACGTGACGTGGTGTAGGTCTGTCATGGTTGAGCTTGGGAGGGGTCCTCTCTGCCTCTTGGACACGAATGTTTGTTTCCCTTGCTAGATTAGGGAAGTTTTCAGCTACAATTTGTTCAAATATCTCTTCTAGACCTCTGTTTTTCTCCACCCCCTCGGGGATGCCGATGATTCTAACATTGGATCGTTTCGTTGAGTCAGTAATCTCCCGTAGCCAACATTCGTGGGCGTGGATTTTTTTAAGACCATCTTCTATTTTTATTTTTTCCTCTATTAACCCATCCTCCAATTCACTAACCCTTTCCTCCGCTTCCGTGACCCTGGCCGTCAGAGCCTCTAGTTTTGCCTGCATTTGGCTCATAGAATTTTTAATTTCTGTCAAATTCGCTCTCATTTCCGCCCTTAGGGATTGTATATTCTCAGTAATATTTTCCTGAATACTTTTTTCAAGTCTACTCATTATCTTGACCATTGTTACTCTGAATTCCATTTCTGATAATTTGGTTACATCCATATCCGTTACTTCTGTGGCAGAGGCCACTGATTCACTGTCTTTTCTTTGCTGGGGGGGGCTTCTCCTTCTTGTCATTCTGATGAAGAGAGGTTGCGGGCTTTCCAGAGCCCAAAATTATTGACTGGGTCCCAGGCCGTGCCCCTTGTTTTATAGGGATCTTAGAGATGTGGGCTTCTTCTTTAAAGATTTTATTTATTTACTTATCTGAGAGAGGGAGACAGACAGTCAGCAAGAACGAAACAGAAGCAGGGGAGTGAGAGAGGAAGAAGCAGGCTCCCAGCGGAGGAGCCCGATGAGGGACTCCTTTCCGGAACGCCGGGATCACGCCCTAAGCCGGAGACAGGAGCTCAATGACTGCGCCACCCAGGCGCCTCGGGTTGTGGGCTTCTTGATTTTTCAGCCTGCCTTCTGTGTTCTGGGGGAGGGGCCTGCCGCGCCGATACTCAGGCAACCCTGTTTGGTTAGAGTCTCTGTGTCCCCTGCGAGGGAGGATGGGGATGGGCACTCTCTGAGCCGGTATTTCCAGGCTTTTGTTCTCTGGCAGCTTTCCCTGGCGGCCGGCTATGCCTCTTCTGAGGGTCAGAGCAGCAGAGGCTGCATTGTCACAGAACAGAGGGATTGCGGCCCGTTCTCCACTGATGTTCTGGCCACTTTAACTCTGTTACTGTTGGTGCTGCTCAACCCTGCGGCCGTCCCGGGATGTGCGCACCAACTCGGCGACCCTGCCCTCACTTCCAGGGCCGGCGCGTCTCTGTCCTTTGTGTTTCTAATGCCGCCAGCCACCGGCTGCGTCTCTGTCCTTTGTGTTTCTAATGCCGCCAGCCACCGGCCGCCCCGCGCGCTCCCGGGTCTCCCGGTCTCAGTCTATGCCCGGTGAGCACACCTCGATTCCAGAGTTTCGTGAGAAGCCTGGTGGCGCGCACACCCGGTTCAGGGTCTCAGTCTGCTGTTTCGCGGGTGCCGACCGCGAGTCCGCCCGCTCCCCCGTGCAGGTGGCCCGCCAGCCGCCAGCCGCCTCGCGCGCGCTCCGGGAGTTCCCGGTCTCAGTCTATGCCCGGTGAGCACACCAGGATTTCGGAGTTTCGTGAGAAGCCTGGTGTCGCGCGCACCCGGTTCAGGGTCTCAGTCTGCTGTTTCGCGGGTGCCGACCGCGAGTCCGCCCGCTCCCCCGTGCAGGTGGCCCGCCAGCCGCCAGCCGCCCCGCGCGCGCTCCGGGAGTTCCCGGTCTCAGTCTGGATCCCGTGAGCACACCGGGATTCCGGTGTTCCGGGAGATGCCTGGTGGCGCGCGCGTTCACGGCTCACCGGTCTCAGTCCGCTCTCTCGCGGGTGCCCTCTGTGTGTCCGCCCGCTCCCCCGTGCAGGTGGCTGCCGCTTCCCGGCGCCCAAACGCGGCGGCTCCCTCCCCCTTCCGTTTATCTTCCGATATCCGTGCACGGTTTACAGCTCCCCTCTTGGTACCTCAATACTCAGCGCTGGAGATGTTCATTTGTAGAGATCCAGATGCATCATCCTGCGTCTCAGGCTGATTCCGTGGTTATATAGGCTGGTCTGGTACCTATCCAGCTCGACTCAGGGGACCGGCTGAAAAAGGGGTCCCCTATTCCTCCGCCATCTTAACTCCCTTGTTGATAATTTTGGCATCTATATTCTTTAGGGATATTGGTCTGTAATTATCCTTTTTGATGGGATCTTTGCCTGGTTTGAGGATCAAGGTAATACTGGCCTCATAGACTGTGTTTGGTAGTTTTCCTTCTGTTTCTATTTTTTGAAACAGCTTCAGAATAGGTATTATTTCTTCCTTGAATGTTTGGTAGAAGTCCCCGGGGAATCTGTCAGGCCCTGGACTCTTGTTTTTGGGGAGGTTTTTGATCACTGCTTCAATCTCTTCATAATTAATCAGTCTGTTTAAATAATCAAATTCTTCCTGTTTCAGACTTGGTAGTTTATTGCATCCATTTCTTGCAGTCTGTTTAATTTATTGGCATATAGTTGTTGATAATAGTTTCTAATGATTCTTTCTATTTCTTTGGTGTTGGTCGTGATCTCTCCCCTTTCATTCACAATTTTATTAATTTGGGTCCTTTCTCTGTTCTTTTGAATAAGTCTGGCCAGGGGCTTATTGATCTTATTTATTCTTTCAAAGAACCAGCTTCTAGGTTTGTTCATCTGCTCTACTGTGCTCCTGGTTTCAAATTCATTGATCTCTGCTCTAATCTTGATCAACTGCCTTCTTGTGTGTGGGTTAGGCCTGTTCTTCTGTTCCAGCTCCAGCTTCTTAAGGTGAGAATTTAAAAAAGTGTATTTTAGATTTTTCTATTCTTTTGAGTGAGGCTTGGATGACTATGCTTAGGACTGCCTTTGCAGTGTCCCATAGGTTTTGGACCGATGTGTTTTCATTATCATTAGTTTCCATAAATTGCTTAAGTTTTTCTTTAATTCCCTGGTTTACCCAATCATTCTTAAGCAGGATGGATATTAGTTTCCAAGTGTTTGAGTTTCTTCCAAATTTTTCCTTGTGATTGAGTTCCAGTTTCAAAGCATTGTGGTCTGAGAATGTGCAGGAAATAATCTCAGTCTTTTGGTATCAGTTGAGACCTGCTTTGTGTCCCAGTACATGGTCTATTCTGGAGAAAGTTCCATGTGCATTCGAAAAGAATGAGTATTCTGTTGTTCTGGGTTGTAGTGTTCTGTATATATCTATGAGGTCCCTCTAGTCCAGCATTTCATTCAAAGCTCTTGTTTCTTTGTTGATTTTCTACTTAGATGTTCTCTCTATTGTTGAGAGCAGAGTGTTGAGGTCCCCTACTATTAACATAATATTTTCTATATGTCTCTTTATTCTGGTTAAGAGTTGGCTTGTGTATCTTGCTGCTCCCCTGTTGGGGGCATAGATATTTATAATTGTCATATCTACTTGTTGGATACATCTGTTAAGAATAATATAGTGTCCTTCTGTATCTCTAACTACAGTCTTTCATTTAAAATATAATCTGTCTGATATGAGAATTGCTACCCCAGCTTTCTTTTGAGGTCCATTGGCATGAAAAATGGTTCTCCATCCCTTTGCTTTCAGTCTGGATATATCCTTAGGTTCAAAATGAGTCTCTTGTAGACAGCAAATGGATAGGTCATGTCTTTTTATCTAATCTGCAACCCTGTGGTGTTTTATGGGAGCATTTAGGTCATTCACATTGAGAGAGATTATTGAGAGAGATGATTTTAATGATGTCATGTTGCCTGTGAAGTCTTTGTTTCTATCGATTGTAAATTTCTGTTCTGTGTCACTCTTGGGGTCTTTTTACTTTTATAGGACCCCCCTTAATATTTCTTGTAGGGCTGCCTTGGTGGTCACATATTCTTTCAGTTTCTGCTGGTCTTGGAAGGTCCTTGTCTCTCCATCAATTCTGAATGACAGCCTTGCTGGGTAATGGATCCTTGGCTGCATGTTCTTCTCACTTAGTGCTCTGAATGTCTTGCCAGCTTTTTCTGGCTTGCCATGTCTCTTTAGACAGGTCTGGCATTATTCTGATGTTCCTCCCTCTGTAGGTGAGGCTTCTCTTCCCCCTGGCCTCTTTCAAGAGTGTATCCTTGGATCTAATATTTGCGAATTGTACTATTATGTGACGTGGTGTTGGTTTGTTCTCATTGGTCTTGGGAGGGGTCCTCTCTGCCTTTTGGACGTGAATACTTGTTTCCTTTGCCAGATTAGGGAGGTTCTCAGCTACAATTTGTTCAAATATCTCTTCTAGACCTCTTTCTTTCTCCATCCCCTTGGGTATGCCAATGATTCTGATATTGGAATGTTTCACTGAGTCAGTAATCTCCCATAATCTACATTCTTGAGATTGGATATTTTTGAGCCAGGTTTCCATTTTTTCCTTCTTTTCTATCATCCCATCTTCCAGCTCACTAATTTGTTCTTCTGCCTCATTTACCCTGGCCGTGAGAGCATCCAGTTTGGACTGCATTTGATTCATAGCACTTTTGAGTTCTGTCAGATTCGCTCTCATTTCCACCCTTAGAGATTCTATATTCTTGTTATATATATATACTTATATATATTTATTTAATATATATATATATATATATATATATATATATATATTTTGTTAATATTTTTTTTAAGCCTACACATCATCTTGACCATTATTAGTCTGAATTCCATTTCTGACCATTTGGTTATATCCATATCCATCAATTCTGTGGCAGAGGCCACAGTCTCTGTTTCTTTCCTATGTTGGGTGTTCCTCCCCCTTGTCATTCTGATGAGAAGTGGTTGCGGGGATGTACAAAGCCCAAATTATTGACTAGGACCCAGGCAATGTGCACTTGTTTTATAGGGACCTTAGGGATGTGGGCTTCTTGATTTTTCAGCCTGCCTTCTCGGGAGGGGAGGGGGCCCTGCCGCGCTGATACTCAGGCAACCCTGTTTGGGTAGTTTCCCCATCTCCTGTGAGAGGGGGTGGGGATGGGCACAATGCAAATGGGTATTTCCAGCCTTTTGTTCTCTGGCGGATTTCCCTGGTGGTTTTCTGTCACTCTTCTGAGAGAGCAGCAGTGGCCGTATCCTAGCCTCTGTCTCAGAACAGAGAGGTCACAGTCTGCTCTGTACTGAGCTCTCCTGACCACTTTAAGTCTGTTTCCATTGGTGCTGCTAAAAACCCTGTAGCATCCCGGGATGTGCACACCACAGCCACTCTCCCAGTCCTCGCTCAGGGCTGGCACGTCTCTGTCCTTTGTGCTTCCAACACCGCCAGCTGCCCTGGTTCCCGCATGCACTCCCAAGCTCCCTGTTTCAGTGTGGTTCAGGATCGCTCTGGAGCTCCAGTCTTCAGTCTGGTCAGGCGCACGTTCCGGGGCTCTCAGTCTCAGTCTGCTTTCCCGTGGGTGCTGATCCTCGAGTCCAGCCCGCTTCCCAGTGCAGGTGGCTACTCCTTCCCAGAGCCCAAGCCCGGCAACTCCCTCCCCCTTCCGCTTATCTTCCGATGTCTGTGCACGGATTCACGGCTCCCCGCTTCGAACCTCAATACCCAGCGCTGGAGATGTTCGTTTGTAGAGATGCAGATGTATCTTCCTGTGTCTCAGGCTGATTCCGTGGGTGTTCAGGATGATCTGGTAGATAACCAGCTCGATTCAGGGGACTAGCTGATAAAAGGTCCCCTACACCTCCACCATGTTTTTTCTTCCAAAAACGAGGTAACTGCTCTTATCTCAGACCTCTGATATGTGCAACTTTAGGGCCAGTTATGACCAAAGCTAGAATTTAACAGTTGGCAATAGAGGGCCTGTAAACTTCCTCTAGTTTATCCATGATTCTGTCCTGGAGTAAAGGGTGTGAGAGCCTTCAAACGCACTTACATCCTCATGAACCATCAGCTCTGCTGCTTTTCACCACTCAGTCACTTCTGCATGTTGGGCCACCAACTGACGGATCACCAACTCAGGAGAAGCGCTCCGGCTCCATCCGAGAGCTCCAGAGAAAAGGAATATTTTCTTTTCTATGCAGTTTACTATATTTTTATTTCTCTAGAGACTTCCTTTTTGACCCATTGATTATTTAGAAGTACATTTTTCCGATTCCAAATATTTGCAGTTTTTCCTCTTATGTTTTTGTTATTAATTTCCAGTTTTTTCCCATCGTAGTTGGAGAACACACTCTGTAGGATTTCTTTCAATTTGTTGAAGTTTGATTTATGACCTTTGATACAGTCTATTTTGGTATATATTATGTAAGCAGTTGAAAAGAATATTCATTTTGCTATTGTTTGAAGTGTTCTGGAAATGTCGATTAGATACTGCTGTTGAATTCCATATTCTTATTGGTTTTCTTTCTAGTTGTTCTATCAATTTTTGAGAGAGGGCTACTGAAATCTCCAACTGTTGGTTTGTAGACAGGCCCCTATACCTGGAGGGCAAGGAAAGATCAAATAAAGAGGAAGACCATTCCTTATTGGTAGGTGGCATTTTTGATAACAAGGGAACTTACATATAAATCCTGTCTTGGGTGTCCACAAGATGAATAGATTGCTACAACCACCTACTAGAATTTTAGAAGCTTATATAGAGGCCTTAACAAGGTTTGGCACATATACCATCCAGATGGTCTCAATAACACATTGCTTTCTCAAGGCTATGTCCTCGATGATGACTCCAGCCATGAAAACAGTGAGCCAAATGTACATTCCATAGATAGGGGAGGGATGAGGAGTCTCTGATTGCCTGGGTCTAGCTTGTGGTTCAACGGGTGGCCATGCCCTCTTGATGACCCCCTCCAACTCTGCACCCCTTGTGACAGGCTCTTATAATCTTACATGCCTTCATCCTCCACAACATGCCCTGAGCGGTCAGCAAGGTTCACTAGCATGGAGTTGGCTCATTTTGTGGTTATTTGGCTGCATGAGAGGCAGATACCATAGCACCAGTATGGGAACGTTCAAGAGAAAAACATAGATTAAGATAATGATTCCCAGGGGCGCCTGGGTGGCACAGCGGTTAAGCGTCTGCCTTCGGCTCAGGGTGTGATCCCGGCGTTCTGGGATCGAGCCCCACATCAGGCTCCTCGGCTATGAGCCTGCTTCTTCCTCTCCCACTCCCCCTGCTTGTGTTCCCTCTCTCACTGGCTGTCTATCTCTGTCGAATAAATAAATAAAATCTTTAAAAAAAAAAAAGATAATGATTCCCAAAATAAGTAATATTTTTTCCACCAAGAGCCACATCATCTGATCCATTGATTTGATTTATTAAGGTCCCCTTGGCTGGGGGTCATATTACTCATGGCATTCACTTGTGTCCTCATATGATTTAATAATGATAATACATTAGCAGACTCATCAGGTATGAACATATACCATTCTATTTGGATAATGGCACAGATTCCTCCTGTCCAAGTAGTTACAATGCCCAAGATTACCCTATTTTGGAGGACAGCTTTTCTCATTAGGGATATTTCAGTGTTCATTCAAGACAGGCTTTCTTGGCTATCATTTAAGGCTTGTTGGGTGAATTTAGTAATGACTTCTATTGTAGGCCAATGGAGGGAAAGGAGATGATAGCCAAATGATTGTACCAGTGGAAAACAGAATGTACCCACCTGACCTTAAAGAGATGGAGGTTGGCAGCTTTAGGAACTTGAACTTGTGCATACCATACTCATTGGCTGGGGAAGCAACACTGTCAGGTGTGCGAAGATGGATTTGGGTTAAGATATGCTACATCAGGGCCCCTAAATTCGCCCCTTTCAATGGCATGTGTTTCATTCCAAGTATAGTGTGTTTCAATAGGTCTGGCTTGCAGCACGACAGTGGGGTCCCAGTGGAAACTGAGTGGTTCCCCTACCCACCCAGGGATGTAAAGTAATCACCCATTCCAGTAAGACATTCAAGTACAAATCCCAGTAGATAATGCCTTTCCCAGGTATGATGGAGCTTGGTGTTCTCAGCAGCAAAGAACATTGATCTGTGGTGAGAGTTGGGACAATGACTGTTTCCTGTGACTTCCATACCTTTCTGATAGTGGGTGTCTTGACAGGGGTCCCCAGTTTGGCATATGGGACAACAGGCTCTACTGGTTGATCATTGAAATGTATTAAAGCTTGGGGTAGTACTTTAGTTCACCTGGCCAAGGTGGTTTTACCTGTTAGTAATTTAATCTGCTGCTTTACTATTTCATTCTTCCTTTCTACTAACCTTGCTACTTGCAGGTTATAAGGGAGATGGAACCTCCATTAATGTCATGTTATTTTGCCTACTCTTGAACATAATGACCCTTAAAATGTGAGCATATTTCTACATAGTACTCAGCTTCTCTAATGCCCTAATGGTAGTAGCCTGGCTTATGCAGCAATGGGAAGGCTTGGGTTAGGCCAAATGCAGTGTCCACACAGACAAAGGCATATTTCAAACCCTCAGTTGGAGGGATGGGGCCAATATAATCAATTTGCCAATCTCTCACTGGTGGAGCTCTGGTGGATGGCTCCAGACTCCTTTGGCGGTTGCCTTGGGCATTGTTTAGAATGTATGGGAATGCTGTTATTGCATTAACCAAATCACTGTATTTCAAGGGCAATCCACTATTCTTGGCAATATGCTATCCCACCTGGCCACTGTGGTGACCGACCACTCTTCCGAAGCACCCAATCTGCTGTATGTACTGAAGGGTCAGTTGCTAGGGGTTATACTTGGGCTAAAGGGTATCAGTGCCTTAGAAGCTGTGATAGGGAAGATAGTGAGGGCTGCCTCAGGCTCTTGCAGGCAAACCCAAATGTGTTTTCCACATATACAACCCTACAAGGGATTCATAATTATCCACCCCTCAGCTTCCCATTATCCAAGAAATTGGTTTAATCCTTTTAGATCAGCCCAGCTGTCAGTCATGGTTAATGGCCAAGGCTCATGAGCAATCACCAGCCAAACTGCTCTGAGTTCAGCCCCCTGGCTGCTGTGGTTTGTTCTGTTTCCATCCAGATGGTGTCAGTGTTGGGCTGAATAGAGTGACTACAGCCCATGTGGAGGATGCCCTGACCAGACCTATCTGTATGCCAGGCATCAGCAGAAATTTCCTCCACTCCTCTCTACAGGATGCAGGGGCCACCACAGGAACGTGTGAGGGTATCTGGAGAATCTACATACTCTACAGGGCCTAGTAGCTCCTGCATTTCTAGAGACAGTGGGCTGGTTAACATGGTGCTCTTTTGCTGCAAATAAGCATGCCACTTAGTCAAAGTGGGAGTTTGAGCCATGGCAGAGGTGGGTTGATGGCACATATTCTCAACCCACCCCATAATAGGAAGTGAAGTTCTTACTATGATATACTGTTCCTTTATGAGAGGCTGTACCTGAAGGAGTTCTGTGTACACTGCTAAAAGCTGTTGATCTATGGGGGTGCCTGGGTGGTGCAGCTGGTTAAGCATCTGACTCTCGTTTCGGCTCGGGCTAAGATCTCAGGATTGTGATCTTAAGAGTCATGAGATTGAACCCTGTTTGGGCTCCGCCCTCGGTGCAGAGTGTGCTTGGGATTCTCTCTCCCTCTCCCTTTGCCCCTCCCCCTCACATAAATAAATAAATCTTTTTAACAAAGCTGTTGCTCTATGGAGGTGTATTGGGTTTCTGCCCACTTTCAGAGCTGTGACCAAAATCCTAGAGGTACTCACTCTCCTTCTGTTGTCTCTGCCACAGTGCTCAACCAATACCTTCTGGAATCACAGATACACCTAACTCAAATGATAGACCTGCTTGGGAGATGCCCAGAGCCTTAATTGGCCTTACTAGTATTTTTGTATTCTCAAAGGTAGATTTTTACTCTTATCCCCAGACCTTTCTTCATCAAGTGGTATAAGGGATGGAGGCACTGTGCCAGGTTGGGAATAAAAGTCTTTCAAAGCCTCAAAATCCCTACAAAAGCTTGCACCTCTTTCACATTCTTAGGGGTCATATAGGCTTGCATCTTGTGAATTACAGCTTCAGGACAATGCATATCTTGGCCAACCATACAACTCCCCAAAACTTTATGGATGTGCCCAAGCCTTGCATTTTCTGTGCATTTACTGTCCATTCTCTCCCTTGCCAATGTTCTAGCAAAGTTTGCTGAGTGTCTTGCAGCACAGGCAAGTCGTCACATGTTAACATTATACCATCAGTGTAATGAGTACATTTTACTGATATGGGGAAGGAGAATGGAGACAAATCTCAAGCTACCATCACATAACATATTTTGTGTATGTGCAGTAGCCTTGGGGAAGCAGTTGAAAGATCTATTGTTGCCCCTCTTACATGAAGGCAAATTGATCAGGCCAGGGGTATACTGAAAAAAAGCATCTGCTAAGTTCAGGACAACATGGTACACTCCTAGAACCATGGCCAAAGTATCTAAGATGATGATAGTATTGGGCATAGCCACATGGATGTGAGGGCACTCCCTTGTTCAGTTCTTGGTAGTCCATGGTTATCTGCCATGAGCCATTTAGCTTTTTTTAACTGGCCATACCAGGCTGTTGAAAGCAGCATGGGCGTGTATTATAGTTGGCTCCAGTGCCAAACAGAGCTGTCACCTTTTGTTTATTTCTGGAGACCAGTGAATAGTGAGTTTAATGTGAGGTCTCCCATCACCCACAATGGCCCTCAACTGGATGCAGTATTGGTCTGTAGCCTGTATCTGGGGCATGTGAAGCACTCACCTGGAATAGGACTGTATCCCTGAGGCCTCTGCTGGAGCAGGTGGGGCATCAGGGATGGTAGGGGCAGGTGGGGCAGGTCTGAATTGTTCACGTTTAAAGGCTTTCCAAAGGCTAACCAACATAGTGTTGGATCGCTGATCTATCTTTCCAGGTGGGGTTCTGGTAGCATGGAGGTCAAATCACATTTGCTTCTGGGTTACTTTTACTGGACAGCTTTACAGCTGATTGGGATAGACTTTTGGCTCTCCAAGCTCCCTTTCTGTCTCAGGTCTTTCCCATAGTCCATACCCATTCCTGGAATTTGTCAGTTTCCCCCCGGTCAGCAGTTGATTACCCAACATCGTAAATGTCTTATCTCATGACTGGGCTAACATGGATATCAGTATCCTATACCGGGTGCTGAAGTGGACTGAAGTATCTTGCCTGTCATTTCTGCAGTAAATGTGGCCCAGTGAAAGCAGGGGCAGAGATTGCTTGTTTCATTCTCAACTCCCTAAGTATTTGTTGTAACTCCTCTATAGATTGTGCTCGGGAGATTCCCCCTATTGGGCCAAGCCTCCCTGCAGGCTAGTATAATCCAATCTATAAGGGAGTAAGTACCTTAAACCCCCTGAGCACTATGCACGCGCTGCCAAAGGGCAGGTTATGTGGTGATGTTCATTTTCTCTGTTTCCTGACCTGTTGGAGAAATGCCATTGCATTTCTGGCCCCCTGACCCCTGGATCCCATAGCTGCACTAACCATGCCTGGATACTTACTCTGGCCTTTTGCTGCAATGTGGCAGCTATATCGGTAAGTTCAGTAGGAGTATATTCTCTCATCATGAACATTTCCCGAACTGGGGGCTGCACTGTTGGTTGGGGCTGTTGCTGTGCTCTTGCTTTTCTTTGTATTAGGGCTTGAACAGCAGGGAATTTTGTGTGTTTCACTCTCAATCACAACATCCTCCCCTTCACTCTCCTCCCTTTTCCAGAGATTCCACCTGTTAGTATCCCAATCAGGTTTTGTCACAAGCTCTCAGACTTTAATCTGCAGTAGCTGGATATAGGTTTTCTGCGTTGACTTTTTTGAACTTGAAAAATGTACCACTTCTTAAGTCTGGTTTCCATAGTTTCTGATGAGAAATGGTGTTCGTGTGAATTGTTTTCCCTGTATAGATGAGGTGAAATTTTGCTCATTGATTCTAAGATTTTTATTATGATTTTATTTAATTTTATTTACCTTTAGTCATTGGAAGTTTAACTATAATGTGTCTTGTTGTGGACTTCAACAAAATCCTGCATGAGCGTTAATCAGCTTCTTGAATTTGTAGGTTTAAATATTTTCCCTAATTTATGAACATTTCATAATTTGATTACTTTTTCAGCCCCATGATCCTTATTCTCTCCTTCTAGAACTTTGGTAACACAAATATTGTGTCTCACTGGTCCCTGAGAATCTATTCCTTTTTAAGTCTATTTCCTCTTGCTGTTCAGATTGGTAATTTCTATTGTTCTGTCTTTTAGTTTACATATGCTTTCCTCTGTCTTATTCACTATGCTTTGAGTTTATACATAGTGTTTTAAATTTTGATTATAGTTTTCAGTTCTAAAATTTCAGTTTGGTTGTTTTTTATGTCTTGTATTTCTTTTTTTTTTCTTTTCTAAAAGTTTTTATTTAAATTCCAGTTAGTTAACATACAGTGTTATATTAGTTTTAGGTGTACAATGTAGTGATTCAACTCTTCCATACAACCCCCAATGCTCATCACAACAAGTGCACTCCTTAATCCCCATCATCTGTTTAACCCATTCCCCCCCCACCTCCCCACTGATAACCATGTTTGTTCTCTGTAGTTAAGAGTTTGTTTCTTGGTTTGCTTCTCTCTCTCTCTTTTACCTTTACTTGACTTTCTATTTATTTGCAGGTACTTTTGTTTTTTTTTTTTCACTTTTCTCAAGCATGTTCCTAATTGCTCATTGGAATATTTTGGTGCTGTATGTAAGTGATGAATCACTAAATTGTACACCTGAGCTAATATTATACTGTATGTTATCTGACTGGAATTTAAATAAAAACAAAAACAAAATAAAACTTTAAAAAAAGAATATTTTGATAATGGCTAGTTTAAAATGACTATCAGTTCTAACATCACTGTCATTTTGGTGGTGCAATCTTTTTATTTAAAATGCAATTGAGATTTAAATGAGTACAAAAAACTGTGACTTTAAGGTGTACAATGCGTTGATTTGATACACTTATATATTGAAAAATGATTACCATCATATTGGTAGCTAACACCATCATCCTGTCACATAATTATCGTTTCTTTTTTTGTGGTGAGATCATTTAAGATCTACTTTCTTAGCAACTTTAAAGTATATAATATTGTTAATGATAATCACCATGTTGTACATTAGCTCTGGCATTATTTATCTTATAAGTGAAACTTTGTAACTTTTGACCAATATCTCACCATTTCTCTCAACCACCAACCCATGGTAACTACCATTCTACACTGTATGAGTTCAGCTTTTTTAGACTTCACATATAAGTGATATAATACATTTATATGACTTATTACATTTATATGACTTTGTCTGACTTATTTCACATAGCACAATACCCTAAAGGTGCATCCATGTTGTTGCAAATGGCAGGATTTCCTTATTTTTTATGGCTGAATAATAATTCATTGAATCTCACATCTTTATCTACTCATCTGTTGGCAGACACTTAGGATGTTTTTATATCTTAGCTGTTATGAATAATGCTTCAATGAACATGGGAGTGCATATATAATTTTGAATCCTGTTTTCATTTCCTTTGGATTTATACCCAGAAACATTGGATCATATGGTAGTTCTATTTTCAATTATTTGAGGAATTTTCATACTGCTATGAAAATAGAGGTTATACCAATTTAAATTCCCACCAATAGTGCACAATGGTTCTTTTTCCTCCACATCCTCCCCAACATTTATTATCTCTTGCTTTTTTGATAATAGCTCTTTTTTTAATTTTTTTATTATATTATGTTAGTCACCATACAGAACATCCCTGGTTTTTGATGTAAAGTTCGATGATTCATTAGTTGCGTATAACACCCAGTGCACCATGCAATACGTGCCCTCCTTACTACCCATCACCAGCCTATCCCATTCCCCCAACCCCCTCCCCTCTGAAGCCTTCAGTTTGTTTCTCAGAGTCCATAGTCTCTCATGCTTCAGTCCCCCTTCTGATTACCACCCTTTCTTTATCCCTTTCTTCCCTACCGATCATCCTAGTTCTTATGTTCCATAGATAAGAGAAACCATATGATAATTGTCTTTCTCTGCTTGACTTATTTCACTTAGCATTATCTCCTCCAGTGCCGTCCATGTTGCAGCAAATGTTGAGAAATCCTTCTTTTTGATAGCTGAGTAATATTCCATTGTATATATGGGCCACAACTTCTTAATCCAGTCATCTGTTGAAGGGCATCTCGGCTCCTTCCACGATTTAGCTATTGTGGACAATGCCGCTATGAACATTGGGGTGCATATGGCCCTTCTCTTCACTACGTCTGTATATTTGGGCTAAATACCCAGTAGTGCAATGGCTGGATCATAGGGTAGCTAAATTTTTAACTTTTGAAGGGACCTCCACACTGTTTTCCAAAGTGGCTGTACCAACTTGCATTCCCACCAATAATGTAGGAGGGATCCCCTTTCTCCACATCCTCTCCAGCAATTGTTGTTTCTTGCCTTGTCAATTTTTGCCATTCTAACTGGTGTAAGGTGGTATCTTAGTGTGGTTTTGATTGTAGCTCTTCTAACAGGTGTGAGATAACAGCTCATTGTGGTGTTCGATTTGCATTTCCGTGTTAATTAGTGATGTTGAGCACCTTTTCATGTACCCTTTGTCCATTTGTATGTCTTTATTGGAAAAATGTGAATTAAAGTCTTCTGCTCATTTGAAAATGGGTTTGTTTGGTTTTTGCTTTTGAACTGTACGAGGTTTTAATATATTTTAGATATTAAACACGTATAGGGTGCATAATTAGCAAATACTTTTTCCCTTTCCATAGGTTGACTTGTCATCTTGTTGATTGTTTCTTTTGCTGTGTAGATGCGTTTTAGTTTGATGTAGTCCTACTAATTAATTTTGCTTTTGTTGCTTGTGTTTTTGGTATCATATCCAAAATATTGTTGCCAAGCCCAATCTCAAGATTTTTTCTTTTCTTCTAGGAGTTTTACGGTTTCGTGTCTTATGTTCAATACTTTAATCTATTTCAGGTCAATGTTTGTAAGTGGTAATATAGGAGTTCAATTTCATTTTTCTGCATGTGGTTATCTAGTTTTTATAACACAGTTTATTGAAGAGACTATCTTTTCATCATTGAGTGTTTTTGGCTTTACTGTCAAATATTAGTTGATCAGATATGTAGGGGTTTATTCCTGGTTCTTTTTTTCTTTTTTTGTGGAAAATTGCCACCATTTTTATTTTTATAAAAATAAAGATGCATTGGCTATGGTTTATATGTTCAAATGATAAGATTATTCCTGGGTTCTTGATTCTATTTCATTGTTCTATTTTTATGCCGCAACCATAATATTTTAATTACTACAACTTTGTAGTACAGTTTGCAATCAGGAAGTCTGATGCCTCCTGCTTTGTTCTTTTTGGGGATTGCTTTGGTTATTCAAGGTCTTTTGTGGTTCCATATAAATTTGTAAGATTTTGTTTTATATTTCTGTGAAAAATGCTGTTTGAATTTTGATAATAGTTACTTTGAATCTATAGATGGCTTTGGGTAGTATGGATATTTTAACAATATTAATTCATCTGATCTATGAACAGAGGATATCTTTTCATTTGTTTTGTTTTCTTCAATTTCTTTTATCAATGTCTCATAGTTTCCATGTACAGATCTTTCACTTATCAATTTATTTCTGAATATTTTATTGTTTTTAATGCTATTATGAAGCATTGGTTTTCTTTATTTCTTGTTCAGACATTTCCTTATTAGTGGATAGAAACACAACTGATTTCTGTGTTTTCATTCTATACTATGTAAATTTGCCAAATTGATTGATTACTTCCAATGGTTTGTTTGGTTGAGTCTTTAGGATATTCTCTATATAAGATTATGTCATTTGCAAAGATATAATTTCACTTTTTCCTTTTCCGCTTGGATAACTTTTATTTCTTCATCTTGACAGACTGCTCAAACTAGGACTTCCAGTACTATATTGAATAAGAGTGGTGAGAGTGGGCACCCTTGTCTTCTTGATCTTAGAGGAAAAGTTGTAAACCTTTCACCTTTGAGTCTGATGTTAGCTGTGGGTTTGTCGACACGGCCTTTATTATGTTGAGGTATGTTCCTTCTATACCAAATTTGTTGAAGGTTTTTTGTCATGAAAGGATGTTATATGTATCTTAATTTTTAAAAATTTTATTGCAAATTAATTGATGTATAATGTGTAATTTTAAGGTATACAATATAATGATTTAATATATGTATATATTGAAAAATGATTGCCACAATAAGATTAGGTAACACTCATCACCTCACATAATTACAATTTTTCTCTTGAGAACTTTTAAGATCTACTCTCTTAACATTCAAATATACAATATAGTATTAACTATAGTCATCATGTTGTACATTACACTCCCAGAACTTATTTATAAGTAGAAGTTTGTACTTTTTGACCATTTTCACCTAATTTCCCTACCTACCACTCCTGCCTTAGCAACCAAGAACCTGCCTATGGTTTTTATTTTTTATTTTTTTTAGATTTCACGTAAAAGGGAGATTATGCAGTATTTGTCTTTCTCTGTCTGACTTATTTCACTTGGCGTATTGCCTTCAGGTTGTCACAAATGGCGATATTTCCTTTTTATGGCTGAATAGTATTCCACTGTGTATATATACCACAATATTTTATCCATTCATCCATCAATAGATACTTAGGCAGTTTCCATATCTAGGCTATTGCAAATAATGTTGCAATGAACACGTAAGTGTAGATATCTCTTCAGGACACTGATTTTGTTCCCTTTGGATATATATCCAGAAGTGGGATTGCTGGATCATATGGCAGATCTATTTCTAATTTTTTGAGGTAACTCCATACTGTTTTTGTCTTCCACGATGGCTGCACCAATTTACATTCCCAACAACAATTTACAAGGATTCCCCTTTCTCCACATTCTTGCCAGCATTTGTTATCTCTTGTCTTTTTGGTGGTAACCATTCTAACACCTGTGATGTGATATCTCATTTTGGTTTTGATTTGCATTTCCCAGATGATTAGTAATGTTAAGCATGTTTGCATGCACCCATTGGCCATTTGAATATCTTTGGAAAAATGTTTATGCAGGTCCTTTACACATTTTTAAATTGAATATATATATATATATATATATATATATATACACACATATATATACACATATATGTGTGTATATACACATATATATACACATATATATACACATATATATGTGTGTGTGTATATATATACATATATATGTGTGTGTGTATATATATATATATATTTGCTATTGAGTTACATGAGTTCCTTATATATATTGGATATTAATTCCTTATCAGATATGTGGTTTGCAATATTTTGTCCCATTCCATAGTTTGCCTTTTCATTTTACTGATTGTTTCTTTTGCTGTGTAGAAGCATCTTAGTTTAATATATTCCCACTTCTTTATTTTTGTTTATTTGTTCTTTGTGTTTTAGGTATCATATCCAAGAAACTATTGTTAAGATCCATGTGAAGTGTATTTTCCCTGTTTTCTGCTAATAGTTTTATGGTTTCAGGTCATACATTTAAGTCTTCAATTTGTTTCAAGTTAACTGTTGTGAATTTCATTCTTTTGTATGTAAATATCCAATTTCCCCAACACCATTTGTTGAAGAGAACTTTTTTTGCTTTACCAAGTATTCTTGACTTCCTTGTCAGATATTAGTTGACCATATATGGATGGTTTACCTCTGGGCTCTTAATTCTGTTCCATTGGACTATATGTCTGTTTCTATGGCAGTACCACACTGTTTTAATTACTATGGCTTTGTAATATAGTTTGAAAACATGAAGTGTAATGCCTCCAGCTTTGTTCTTCTCAAAATTGTTTTGGCTATTTGGGGTTTGTTATTCCATATGAATATTAGGCTTATTTCTTCTTTTTTAAAATTTTTATTTAAATTCTAGTTAGTTAACATACAGTGCAATATTGGTTTCAGTGATTCATCAATTACATACAACACCCAGTGCTCATAATAACAAGTGCCCTCCTTAATATCCATCACCCACCTGGCCCATCCCCCGCCCACCTCCCTCCATCAACCCTCAGTTTGTTCTCTATAGTCAAGAGTCTTTTATGATTCATTTCCCTGTCTCTCTCTTTTTTCCTCTTCCCATATGTTCGTCTGTTTCATTTCTTAAATTTCACATGTGAGTGAAATCATATGGTATTTGTCTTTCCCTGACTGACTTATTTCACTTAGCATAGTACACTCTAGCTCCATCAATGTCATTGCAAATGGCAAGATTTTGTTCTTTTCTTTGGCTGAGTTGTATTCCATCGTATATATGTACCACCTCTTCTTTATCCATTCATCAGTCAAGGCACATTTGGACTCTTTCCATATTTTGGCTATTGTTGATAATGCTGCTATCAACACTGGGGTGCATGTACTCCTTCAAATCTGTATTTTTGTATCCTTTGGGTAAATAACTAGTAGTGCAATTGCTAATCATAAGGTAGTTCTATTTTTAACTCTTTGAGGAACCTCCGTACTGTTTTTCACAGTGACTGCACCAGTTTGCATTCCCACCATCAGTGCAGGAGAGTTCTCCTTTCTCTACATAAGATTGCTTCTTCTATTTCTGTAAAAAATACCACTAGAATCTTGATAAGGATTATGTTGAATCCATATATGGCTTTGGGTAGCATGGGCATTTTAACAATATTAATTCTTTTAATCCATGAATGTGGGATATCCTTCCATTTTTTATATCTTTTTTCAATTTCTTTTATCAATATCTTTTAGTTTTTAGTGAGTGTAAAAATTTTTCACCTCCTTGATTAAATTTATTCTTATTATTTTTTGATGTTATTATGAATTGGATTTTCTATATTTTTTCAAATGGTTTATTGTTAGTGTATATAAACACTACTAATTTTGTATGTTGATTTTCTATCCTATAACTGTATTGATTAATTCTAGCAGCTTTGTGATGGAATCTCTAGGGTTATCATCTACAAATTTCACCTACGAGTAGAGAGTTTAATATTCTCCTTTCCAATTTGGATGACTCTTATTTTTCTTGCCTAATTTCTCTGGCTAGGACTTCCTAGCTATATGTTGAATAAAAATTTTTTTATTATGATATGTTAGTGACCATACAGTGCATCATTAGTTTTTGATATAGTAGTGTTCCATGATTCATTGTTTGCATATAACACCCAGTGCTCCATGCAATACATGCCCTCCTTAATACCCATTACTAGGCTAGCCCATCCCCTCACTGCCCTCTGCTCTGAAACCCTCAGTTTGTTTCCCAGAGTCCATAGCCTCTCGTGGTTCATTTCCCCTTCATTCTTCTCTTCCTTCTCCTACTGATCTCCCTGCTATTCCTTATGTTCCATAAATGAGTGAAACCATATGATAATTGTCTTTCTCTGCTTGACTTATTTCACTTAGCATAATCTCCTCCAGTCCCGTCCATGTTGCTGCAAATGTTGGGTGATCATTCTTTCTGATGGCTGAGTAATATTCCATTGTAAATATGGACCATATCTTCTTTATCCATTCGTCTGTTGAAGGGCATCTCGGCTCCTTCCACAGTTGACTATTGTGGACAACGCTGTATCTTTGGGGTAAACACCCAGTAGTGCAATTGCTGGGTCAGAGGGTAGCTCTATTTTTAACTTCTTGAGGGACCGCCACACTGTTTTCCAAAGTGGCTGTACCAACTTGCATTCTCTACATCCTCACCACCATTTGTTGTTTCTTGCCTTGTTAATTTTTGCCATTCTAACTGCTCTAAGGTGGTATAACATTTTGGTTTTGATTTGTAGTTCCCTGCTGGCTAGTGATGTTGAGCATTCTTTCATGTGTCTGTTAGCCATTTGTATGTCTTCTTTGGAGAAGTGTCTGTTCATATCTTCTGCCCATTTTTTGATTTGATTATTTGTTTCTCATGTATTGAGTTTGAGAAGTACTTTGTAGATCTTGGATACCAGTCTTTTATCTGTAGTGTCATTTGCAAATATCTTCTCCCATTCTGTGGGCTGCCTCTTTGTTTTGTGGACTGTTTCCTTTGCTGTGCAGAAACTTTTGATCTTGATGAAGTCCCACAAGTTCATTTTTGCTTTTGTTTCCCTTGCCTTTGGAGACATGCCATGAAAGAAGTTGCTGTGGCTGATGTCGAAGAGGTTACAGCCTATGTTCTCCTCTATGATTTTGATGGATTCCTGTCTCACATCAAGGTCTTTCATCCATATGGAGTTTATCTTTGTGTATGGTATGAGAGAGTAGTCAAGTTTCATTCTTCTGTATATAGCTGTCCAATTTTGCCAGCACCATTTATTGAAGAGACTGTCCTTTTTCCACTGGATGTTTTTTCCTGCTTTGTTTTTTTAATTATTATTTTTTATTATTTATTTATTTATTTATTTTTTTAATGATTTTTTATTATATTATGTTAGTCACCACACAGTACATCCCCGGTTTCCAATGTAAGGCTCGATGATTCATTAGTTGCGTATAACACCCAGTACACCATGCAATACGTGCCCTCCTTACTACCCATCACCAGTCTATCCCATTCCCCCACCCCCCTCCCCTCTGAGGCCCTCAATTTGTTTCTCATAGTCCATAGTCTCTCATGTTTCATTCCCCCTTCTGATTACCCCCCCTTTCTTTATCCCTTTCTTCCCCTACTGATCATCCTAGTTCTTATGTTCCATAGATGAGAGAAATCATATGATAATTGTCTTTCTCTGCTTGACTTATTTCACTTCACATTATCTCCTCCAGTGCCGTCCATGTTGCAGCAAATGTTGAGAACTCGTTCTTTCTGATAGCTGAGTAATATTCCATTGTATATATGGACCACAACTTCTTAATCCAGTCATCTGTTGAAGGGCATCTCGGCTCCTTCCACGATTTAGCTATTGTGGACATTGCTGCTATGAACATTGGGGTGCATATGGCCCTTCTCTTCACTACGTCTGTATCTTTGGGGTAAACACCCAGTAGTGCAATGGCTGGATTATAGGGTAGCTCAATTTTTAACTTTTTAAGGGACCTCCACGCTGTTTTCCAGAGTGGCTGTACCAACTTGCATTCCCACCAACAATGTAGGAGGGATCCCCTTTCTCCACATCCTCTCCAACAATTGTTGTTTCTTGCCTTGTCTATTTTTGCCATTCTAATTGGCGTAAGGTGGTATCTCAGTGTGGTTTTGATTTGAATTTCCTTGATGGCTAATGATTTTGAACATTTTTTCATGTGTCTGTTAGCCATTTGTATGTCTTCATTGGAAAAGTGTCTGTTCATATCTTCTGCCCATTTTTTGATTTGTTTATTTGTTTCTCGTGTATTGAGTTTGAGAAGTTCTTTGTAGATCTTGGATACCAGTCCTTTATCTGTAGTGTCATTTGCAAATATATTCTCCCATTCCGTGGGCTGCCTCTTAGTTTTTCTGACTGTTTCCTTGGATGTGCAGAAGCTTTTAATCTTGATGAAGTCCCATAAGTTCATTTTATCTTTTGTTTCTCTTGCCTTTGGGGATGTGTCATGAAAAAGGTTGCTTTGGCCGATGTCGTAGAGGTTGCTGCCTATGTTCTCCTCTAGAATTTTGATGGATTCCTGTCTCACATCAAGGTCTTTCATCCATTTGGAGTTTATCTTTGTGTATGGTGTGAGAGAGTGGTCAAGTTTCATTCTTTTGCATGTAGCTGTCCAATTTTCCCAGCACCATTTATTGAAGAGACTGTCTTTTTCCCACCAGATGTTTTTTCCTGCTTTATCAAATATTAGTTGCCCAAAGAGCCGAGGGTCCATTTCTGGGTTCTCTATTCTGTTCCATTGGTCTATGTGTCTGTTTTTGTGCCAGTACCATGCTGTCTTTGTGATCACAGCTTTGTAGTACAGCTCGAAATCCGGCATTGTGATGCCCCCAGCTTTGTTTTTCCTTTTCAACAGTTCCTTGGCGATTTGGGGCCTTTTCTGTTTCCTACAAATTTAAGGACTATTTGTTCCAGTTCTTTGAAAAATGTCCTCTGTTTTTTTTTTAAGATTTTATTTATTTATTTGACAGAGAGAGACAGCCAGCGAGAGAGGGAACACAAGCAGGGGGAGTGGGAGAGGAAGAAGCAGGCTCCCAGCGGAGGAGCCTGATGTGGGGCTCGATCCCAGAGCACCGGGATCACGCCCTGAGCCGAAGGCAGACGCTGAACGACTGTGCCACCCAGGTGCCCCAATGTCCTCTGTATTTTGATCAGGATAGCATTGAAAGTGTAGATTGCTCTGGGTAGCATTAGTTGCCCATAGAGCCAAGGGTCCATTTCTGGACTCTCTATTCTGTTCCATTGGTCTATGTGTCTGTTTTTGTGCCAGTACCATGCTGTCTTGGTGATCACAGCTTTGTAGTATAGCTTCAGAAAAAGCATTTGACAAAATACAGCATCCTTTCCTGATTAAAACCATTCAGAGTGTAGGGATAGAGGGTACATTCCTAAATTTCATAAAAACCATCTATGAAAAGCCTACAGCGAATATCATGCTCAATGGGGAAAAGCTGAGAGCCTTTCCCTTAAGATCAGGTACATGACAAGGATGCCCACTCTTGCCATTATTGTTCAACATAGTACTAGCAGTCCGAGCAACAGCAATCAGACAACAAAAAAGAATAAAAGGTATTCAAATTGGCAAAGAAGAAGTCAAATTCTCTCTCTTCACAGGTGACATGATACTTTAAATGGAAAACCCAAAAGACTCCACCCCCAAATTACTGAAACTCATACAACAATTCAGTAATGTGGCAGGATACAAAATCAATGCTCAGAAATCAGTTGCATTTGTGTAAACTAACAATGAGACTAAAGAAAGAGAAATTAGGGAGTCTATTTCATTTACAATAGCACCAGAAACCATAAGATATCTCGGAATAAACTTAACCAGAGAGGTAAAGGATCTATACTCCAGAAACTACAGAACACTGATGAAAGACATTGATGAAGACACAAAAAGATGGAAAAACATTCCATGCTCATGGATCAGAAGAACAAACATAAAATGTGTATGCTACCCAGAGGAATCTACACTTTCAACGCTATCCCGATCAAAATACCAATGACATTTTTCAAAGTGCTGGAACAAACAATCCTTAAATTTGTGTGGAACCAGAAAAGACCCCAAGTCACCAAGGAAATGTTGAAAAAAGAAAAACAAAGCTGGGGGCATCATGTTGCTGGATTTCAAGCTATACTATGTTGAATAAAATTGATGAGAGTGGGCATCCATGTCTACATTGTTCTTTAACACTTGTCTAAATGCATTACATAGCGGTTGTCACATCCATTCACTGACACAACACTGATTTTAATGTAGGAAGCAAGTAGCACTCTTAACAAACATTTTTTTTACATGTGTCATAAGCTTCTGTATATGCAATACAAAACCATTAATACATCCGTTTACTGATATAACAGTGGTTTCAAGACTGCAATCAAGTAGCAATCTTAAAAGCATATTTATTGCAATTCATTAAACACTTCTCTACATGTGTCACAGAATGGCTTTCTCATACATTCACTGATATAGCACTGATTTTAATGTATCAGATAACTAACACTCGACCGAAAAACTTTCTTACATGTGTTCTTAAACACTTCTCTATGCATTACAAAGTGGGCATCATATTCATTCACTGTAATAACACTTCTCAATGTAGCAATCAAGTAGCATTCTTAGAAACATCTTTATTACCACTGTTCTTAAACACTTTTTTACATGCATTACAGATTGGCTTTCACAGAAATTCTTTGGTAGAACACTATTTGCAAGGTAGCAAGCAACGTTCTTTGAAACATCGTATTACAAGTATTCTTAAACAAGTTTCTTCATGACTTACAGTATGGCTGTCTCATCCAATCACTCATATGACACTGATCCAAATGTAGCAAGGCAGTGGCACTCTTACAAATATGATTTTAACAAATGTTCTTAATAACTCCTCAACATGCATTATACAATGGCTATCACACTCATAATACACTGTTCTCAATGTAGCAACCAAGTAGAATTCTTAGAAACATCTTTATTTTAAGTGTACTTGGCTCCCTTGTCAAATAATAGTTAACTGTCTATGTGGGGTTTTTTCCCTGGGTTCTTCATTTTGTTTCATTGGTCTATGTGTTTTTTTTTTAAACAAGGATTTATTATTTTATTTTATTTTATGTTTTATTTTATTTTATTTCATCATGATAAGTATACTCTTTACTCCCAATCCACTATTTCACCCATTTCCATACGCCCTTTCCCTCTGTAACCAGCAGTCTGTTCTCTATAGTTAAGAGTCTGTTTCTTGATTTCTCCCTCTCTCTTCTTTTTCCATTGCTCATTTGTTTTGCTTTTTAAAAATTCCAAATACGAATGAAACCATATGGTATTTGTCTTTCTCTGACTGAGTTATTTCATTTAGCATTATACTTTAGCTCTCTCCATGTCATTGCAAATGGCAAGATTTCATTCTTTTTAATGGCTGAATGATATTCCACTATATAAATATATAAATGTAAATATGAATATAAACATATATGGCATGTCTTCTTTATCTATTCATTTATCAATGGACACTTCGGCTGCTTCCATAGCTTGGCTATTGTAAATAAAGCTGCAATAAACTAGGGGAGAATGTATCCCTTTGCATTAGTTTTTTTTTTTTTTAATTTGGTGGGTAAATACCCAGTAGTGCAATTACTGGGTCATAGGGTAGTTCTATTTTTTATTTTTCGAGGAACCTCCATACTGTTTCCCACAATGGCTGCACCAAATTGCATTCCCACCAACAGTGCATGAGAGTTCCTTTTTCTCCACATCCTCACAAACACTTGTTTCTTGTATTTTTTATTTTAGCTATTCTGACAGGTGAGAGGTGATCTCATTGTAGGTTTGATTTGCATTTCCCTGACGATCAGTGACATTGGGCATCTTTTCATGTGTCTGTTGGCCATCTGTATGTCTTCTTTGGAAAAATGTCTTTTCAGGTATTCTGCGCATTCTTTAAATGGATTGTTTCTTTGGTGTTGAGTTTTATAATTTTTAAAATATATTTTAGATATTAACCCCTTATCAGTTATAGCATTTGCAAATATTTACCCCCATTTAATAGGTTGTCTTTTTGTTTCATTAATGGTTTCCTTCACTGTGCAAAATCTTTTAGTTTGATGTAGTCCCAATTGTTCATTTTTGCTTTTGTTTCCCTTACTTGAGGAGATATAATCTAAATTTTTGTTGTTAATAAGCCTCCCAGTCTGTGGTGTTTTTCATAACAGCCCAAATGGACTAAGACATGTTTGAAGTCTTCCTCTGTCTCTATCTTACAAGGAAATATAATTGCATTTACGGTCTCCATATATAATCCAGGGTAAGATCCGCTGAATTCCTTAATCTAATTGAATCTTTTTAAAAAAAGATTTTATTTATTTATTCGACAGAGAGAGACAGCAAGAGAGGGAACACAAGCAAGAGGAGTGTGAGAGAGAGAAGCAGCCTTCCTGCCGAGCAGGAAGCCCAATGCGGGGCTCGATCCCAGGACCCTGGGATCATGACCTGAGCCGAAGGCAGATGCTTAACGGCTGAGCCACCCAGGCACCCCATCTAATTGCATCTTTTGTCATATAAGAGAATATTCACTCTTCTGCCATATAAAGTTTTATTATTTAGAAGTTTTAAGGATTAAGAAGTAGACATGTCTTTTGGGGGGGCCACCATTCAACCTATTCCAGGCTTGGAACTTCCACTTTGTTTCATCAGGCTAGGGAACCAGGAGAGGTTATGCTGGAAGAGGAAAGAATTTTTCCCTTTTCCCTGGAAGGCATTTGACTTGTTGCTTCCTTCATCCATAGGGGCAAATCAGAAGTGTATGCACAAGTACAATTAAAGACAAACTATAAAGTCCAAGTAATTTGTGTTTATTATTTTGTGGTATTTTTTTCCTGTCTTAGGGGATTTTTTCCTGTTTTAGGGGAGCATTTCCAAGTGATCCATTTCGAGCTGGCCTTTCTAAGGCTTTTCTTGTTGAAAAGGGTTTAGATTAATGATAGAAGCTTAATTGCCTTCCCCTTTCAGTGACATTTGAATTTTAATTAAAGACTCACAGACCTAGAATCTCAGAGATTGGTGATTACAGTAAGCTCAAGATCCACACTGTATAGATGGAAAAATGGGGACTCTGAAAAGGTAAGTCTCCATGGTAAACTCTGGAAGACAAAAAAAGTCTTTTGAGACCAAAGGACTGAATATCACATTAGTGGTACTTTAATCTCCAAGAAACCAAGAGAGGGAGGATGTGTCTGTGTGTGTGTGTTATTTTGTTTAGTAGTGAGGAAGAGAAAAAGTATTTGGGTTTTTTTCCAGTATGTCATATAGAAATTAAAGCTAGAATAGCCGCTTAAAGCCAAGTCAAGTACCTAGACTGTAAAAATGAAATGGCAGAGACCCTTATTAATGAAGTGACCTAACCAAAAATTACACAACCATTTAGTTGCAGAAGTAGGTAAAACTAGAATTTCAGGTCTCACTTTCCAATTTAGTGCTTCTTTTCCCATACCATGAGAATAGCTACTTTTACTATTAACTTAGAGTATGGATCCCGAAAACACACAGTAGAGCACTTCTTTGCTTTGCATTGATGCTCGTACTTGAAGATTCAATGCTCACATACTCCACTTTCCCTCTACCCTCCAAACCCATCTGCACAGTATGAGAAACCCACTGATTATCAATTATTGGTGTCCTTCAGTAGCATATTCCAACATTAATATAAAAGAAAGTGATCCCCACCTGGAAGGGTAAACCTAAGTTACCTAAAGTGACTATCTCCAAAGACTAAATCCTCTAGTGAGTTCCTCCCTTCTGTATTGTTATCAGAGTTGCAAGCACTCTGCTGTATTTATTTGCAGCTTTCTTAAGACATAATCAACATACAGGAAACTGCATGCATTTAAAGTATGAAAGTTGATTGGCTCCCTGCTCAGTGGGGGGTCTGCTTCTCCCTCTGACCCTCTCCTCTCTCATGCTCTCTCTCTTTCTCATGCTCTCTCTCTCTCATCCTCTCTCTCTCAAATGAATAAATAAAATTTTAAAAAATTACTTAAAGATTTGGTGTGAAAACATGTTTTTTAAGGAAAGTTTTTTCTCTCATAAAATGGCATGAATTTGAAAAGTAATGAAAATATGAAAATCCGCATAATCCCACCGCCCTAGCTGAACACTCTTAGTCATTTGGCTCATTCTTACTCCTGCTTCTTACCTCACCAGAAAAATTATTTCTTTATTGAAACCTAATTTAAAGATTTATTTATTTGAGAGAGAGAGAGAACACTAATGTGGGGGGCAAGGGGAGAGGGAGAGGCAGACTCCCTGCTGAGCAGGGAGCCCCATGCCAGGCTCCATGCGGGGCTCTATCCCAAGACCCCGAGAACATGACCTGAGCTGAAGGCAGATGCTTAACTGACTGAGCCACCCAGGCACCCCTATCGGAACCTGCTTTAAATGCAGCTTTTGAGCTTTGGTGTTTAACCTGCTTTTTTGTACATACTTCCGAGCACACACCACCATAATATAGCCATAAAAGCATGGGGTATATATTTTTCTCAGGTCTCAGAGAAAGAATTGGCATGTCTTCTTGGAGGAAGTGGCTGCAAAATGCTATTAAGAACAAAAGCTTTGTATTGTGGTTCTGTTAGCAGGTTCTAGAAAATTAGAATCTATAAAAATAGAAAAATGTTTCGTCTCTGTGGAACATAAGTTTATAGCAGGAAAGAATAACCCCCAGAGAAATCCAACTGCTATAGCCAAAGATATTCTTTTCCTTTGGTGAGACAGTGTTAAGGACGAGGAAGCTAAGTACCTATGTACACTCAGATCTTAGCTTCCTCATCCTTAAAATCCCCACCTCTCTCCACAATAGATTGGAAGGACTCGTTTTAATGGTGATTTTCTTTTGTGCAGCACTCCAGATGGCTTACTGGCCAATTAGCATGCTATATATTTCACCCCATAGTTATTGGGAGCAATGAGGTGGAATAGAATGTGTGCTGGCCTGAGAGTCAAGAAATCCTAGCACAGTGCCTGGCACAGAGTAGGCACTAAATAAATAATCATTCAATTTAGTAGACCTGTGTTCTAATCCTAGATTTTGCCATTAACTTACTGAAAAGTTGGTAACTTTTTGACGAGAAAGAGAACTTAAATTGATCTATCTTTATTACCTTTCCCCAATATGTAAACCCAGGCTGAGAAAAAAAAAAAAGATTAACCAAAGATACTTACGCCCCTCTAGTCTCTAGTTTTTAAACTACAAAGTGGGAAATAACAACTCTTGCCTATCTCATAAAGGATAAGGGTATTAGGCCAGATAATACACAAGTGTGAAAGTACATTGAAAAATATAAAATATTACACACGTGTAAGGCATTATTAAGATTATTGGTAGAAGCCCCAAATTCACTGATGGGAAGAGTAGGTGAGCTGAAAAACAAAGGGTTAAGTCTGCATTTCTAGGTAGTAATTATCTGCTGGTGGGTACTTAGAGAGCTGTATGCAACTTCAGTGACATAATCTGATACCAAATGAATAAGAAGGGGCTTTAAGTTTGAATCCATCACTAGAGACTACAAAAGATCATTTTTATGTAACTCAGAGTTCTCATCAGCATCCATGATTGCCTTGCTGCATATGTTTGGAAAATGAATGATTGTTTATATCTCCATTTCCCTATCAGCAAAATGGAGCAATTGATATCTTCCTCATGAAAGTTTTGTGAAGATGCATGAAGGAAAGGCGGAATATAACTCCAAGAGCCTGGATGAAGATAGAAGGGTTTTTTCCTTAAATCTTTTCAAGACTAAATGACATACCCCTAGGAGCAGCCATAGAAAAGAAGCCCTTTATCTGAGATAAATTTCTTATTCTTAACCCAAACACAGGTAGTTATACTCAAGAATCTAATTTCTTAAGAATTTTGAAGATGTATCTTGAAAGGGAAAGTAAAGCTGTGCTTTGATTACTCCCCTACTTTAATAAAACTTTCTTTTAAGCCCTCTCAATTTAAAATGATTCAAAGTCCGGCCTTTGGCCACTTTGACATGCAAATAGTGTACTGGACCAACACCAAAAACTCCAAGCAACTCTACTCACTACAACCCAAGCTGTGTGTTTGGAACCTGCAAACTGCATCTCCTTGGGCCACACTGGATTGACATGACATAATGTAAGTAAAATTGAGCAGGTGTATGGTGATAGCAAGGAGACGCTCTAGACCTGCACACTGTCCTTGTGCTTATGTTAACGCTGACTGCCACTAAGTAGAGTGAAAAAACAAAAGGGGATTAGAGTTTGTTCTGTGTGTTGGAGAGCTGCCTTTTTAATGACTCAACCAAGCTGGGCTGTATTGTTCTAGTCTGACTTCATTATTTTGGCAAGATTTGAAATCAACACTATAGGTTGGAAGTTCTGAGATGAGGTAATTGATGCCAGAAAATGATTGATTGGTGAACAAAAATAGTCTTTCTATTTATTATTTTTATTAATCAGTGATAATGGATTCAGAATCATCTCCTGCTGATTTTTAAAAATTTGTCTTGTTACAAAAATGCTATTAGCTTTTGAATTAATCACTTGCAAAGGTAGCTACAGATGGGTAAACTTCTGCTTACCTCCCCCCCCACCAAGACAGCATAAAAGAACACACCCAGCATCAAATAACAAACACAAGTACACATACACAAATATGCCTCCTTCCTGAACTGTTTTTTACAATTTGCTCACAAGTAAGTTTCTGAAATTGTGAATAGAGTTGCAAAGGCCTGTGATTGTAGCTTTTAATTATATAGCTCACCACCAAGTTCCTAAGTGACTGCCACATAGCATAGCACATGACAGGAGTTTTCTGAGGATGGTTTCTAACAGTAAGTGATCTCTCAATTATCTTCAACCGTAGCACATCCACTTGTTCTGAATACTGCCTTATGAGAAATTACATCCTGTCCTAATTCCCCTGCTGATATATCTTAGAGACCAAGAAGACAATGCTAAAGGATGGGGGACTTTCCATTTCTCTTTGCCTTTTCTTTCATTCAGAGACTATGACCTGCTGTATCTCAATAGGCTGAAATCTATGAACAGCAGATGAAGTGGTGAAAAAAGTGTTAGGTAGTTCCCCAGGGCTGATGGAGCCAGAATCACTTTGTACTGAGCCTCCACTGTTCTCAAACTGGGAGATTTTCTTTTTGATCATTTTTCTCTCCTTGGCTCTGCGATTCTGAAACCAGATTTTCACCTGAAACAAAAAATGCTTTTGATTTAGTGGGGCATCATACCAAATGCAGTTTTCACAGTCATTACTGATATTGTACAGGGATTTTAGCATTTACAAAGCCCTATCACATGTATCACTTCATTTGAACCTCCCAATGACCTTGTGAAGTATACCTGTTTAACAGGTTAAAAAAAAAAAAGCTGAGACTGAGAGAAGGAAAGTATCTTGCATGAGATGAAATTTTGAGGTCAAATCCAGGGCTACTGATTCTAAATGCAGTGCTCTTTATATTATACCTTATCCACCACCTCGGTTGCACAGGTAGAAATGAGTGAGAGAGCAGCCGATGCTGAGGTGTGGTGATAAAAAGGATAAATAACAAAGGTGATTACGATCTGTCATTAAAAGTTACTTCCTAATAATAAGTTTAATGAAACATAGAACGAGGTGAACAAGGGTAATGAAATACTATATCTCTTGCTGTGATACCAGTGTGCCTTCATACCTGAATGAAATACAAGCTGCTTGGGAAAGGTAACACACTAATGGACTTTCTAATTCTACCATTCTATGATTCCAGGATTACTTCTAGACTTAAGTGAAAAAGCATAACATAGTTGTGTAATGTCAAAGTTTAGGTAAATGGAAACAATTGATCCTTATCATGCTTCATTGAGTACCTTCAGTTTTTTAAATTTGAGGCAGGCATCGTAGAATTATCAGACCATAGAAAATTAAATTTCCTACCCTGAATAATAGAAAAACTTGGTTCAGGTAGCAGCACTGGTGTTCAGTTACTATTATAGTTTGACTGATGTGAACCAGATAATTGCCATGATTGCCAAATTGCCACTTCATACATTGGTTGTGACTACTTGGGGAGTCAATCAAGGTTTTGACTTGACTGACTAATTCTACGTAATTCTTCACCTCCTATGTCCCAACCCTTTGCTTCTCCATCTGCATATTGCCCGGCACATTCAATTATTAATAAACCCACTGACCAATGAGACTAAACTTCCAGTAGGAAGAATGTGGGCTTTAAAAGAGCTTGGAAAATGTCTTGGTCTTCTGTTTTGCTTCCACTCTTGCTTACAGACTTCCCCCAAACCTCAGCCTATTGAAATAACTGTTTAAGACATGTTGGTTGTACTTCCAGTGTACCTGTCTTTCAGAAAGGCCCAGGTTGACTGCCAGTTCTGATTTTCTCCGAATGGTGATATATCTATTGCAGTGGAATTCCTTCTCTAGCTCCAATCTTTGATGATCTGTGTAAACCACACGATACTTTTCTTTTGTCCTGGTTTTCCCTGTTAGGGGAGAAAGCAATATATTTACTCATATTTTACTTCTTTGGAGATTGTTTTGGTTGAAGGAATCACAACTACTGCTCCCATCCTTATCTATTACTTTCAAATATGTAACGAGTATATTTTTTGAACCAAATATACTATATTTCCACTTTTCCATTAAATTCTTTGTCATCTGTGGCTATATCTATATCTATATAAAACCTATCACACCACCACTGACCTACTTACACCAAAGCATTTTATTTTTTTAAAGCAAACACTTAATCCATAATTTTCATTCCCTTCCCTTCCCACTAACATATAGGAACAGCACTGGCAGTAGTAGCAACGTATAGCATACATACACTTTCCTTTATATTTTATGCAGTTCATTCATACCATCTCCTATTGAACCTCTCACCTACACTTTTGAATTATGCAGAATATATCTTTTTTAAAAGATTTTATTTATTTGTTTGACAGAGAGAGAGAGCACAAACGAGGGAGTGGGAGAGGGAGAAGCAGGCTTCCCACTGGGCAGGGAGCCCGACATGGGGCTCGATCCTAAGACCCTGGGATCATGACCTGAGCCAAAGGCAGTTGCTTAACCAACTGAGCCACCCAAGCGCCCCTATGCAGGATATGTCTAATCCCCATTTTGCCAATAAGAAACCTGAGGCTCAGTGTAGGTAAATAACTGGTTGTGTGCTAGTGAGCTGAAGTGCCGGGACCCAAACACATACCTCTGATTCCCAGTCCAGTATGCTAAATGTTATTCCCAGTTTAAATATGCTATGAAGCATAAGAATGGCCCAAGTGTGGCAAACTATTCTGTGATCCTGACATTATTAGTTACATACATTCTAGTTACTTATATATTCTAGAGAGAATTTTGTTTGGATAATAATTTAAAAAGAAAACATTTATTGTCACTTAGATTCTGTTTTACGATAGCCCCTATTATCTTACTAGAAAAAAATTTTGTGTGTGTGAGGGTCTTAAATCAACTTTTATTCCCAAGTGGCTGATCAATGGGGGAAGGAGGAGGTGTTGACTTAAGCAGAATAAAATGAGTATTCTAGTATTCTTTGAAAGGATATACAAACATTTGCTTTGTGTTACAGCATTTAACTAATTTCTCATGCCCTTCCTCAAATAGTTTTATTCTTCCTTTCAAATTTTCCAAAGGTGATTAGGAAGCTTCCCTTTCTTTTCCATTTTTCTAACTCCCTCCAGGATCTTCCTCCTTTTCTCTATGGCATTTGGCAAACTGCTTCTGATCTTCCCTGGTTGTTTTTGATGTGAGGTTTTGGGGAGCGATCTGTAGGACAAAGTTTTCTTTAAAGTGGTTCTCTAAACCCCATTGAGGTGTTAAGATGCAGCACAGGCCTAACAAAGGAGCTACATAGCATCAGATCCCATCCTGAACCCTTTACATTCAGGAACACCAGCCAGTTGGTTTGGAATTTACAAGCCCTAAACAAATGTCAGACACGCTTTCATCTTCAGGAAAGAAAAAAAGGGACACGAATGTAGAAATAAATTCTGGATGAGAGATATGTTTTAGTATTAAACTTAATGGCTGAATAACTCATGGACTAATGAACTAAACAAAACTTGTCTCCCTGAAAATTGAAAATGATGAGCCCTAGTCAGTTAACCTACCTGGAAGACCCAAACTTTGAGCTGGCTTTTAAAATCCAAACAGAAATCCAGGAAACCAAGGGTCTGGCATTTGGTTAGTTACAAAGGCAGAATGTATATTTGAGATCACAATGAAAACTCTGAGGTTTTTTTCTCCAGAACCTCATATCTTAGGATCAAAAAATATTTTTGAAGAGATGTTTCCTAAAACACTTTCTAATCCCAAAGTAGCTGAGTATTTAAATTCTCACTTGAGGCAGAAGTTAAAATTCAACTTATAGCATGTCTGTGCTTTCTACTCTTTGATAATCAGTAAATATAACCAGACTTCAAGAACTCTGGAAGGTTGCAGTCCTTCCCCACCCCCATTGGTCATAAATTCCCCTCTTGCAGTTTCTTCTAAGGACAATAAAGTCAAGACCAGGCCTCTTTATTTGCCATGAAAATCCTCACCCTTTCCGGCAATATAACCCCTGAAGAAAGGAGGGATGAGGAAGAGCCAGGCTGCATATCAAAGCCATGTGAAGTGTTAAAGAGAGTCTGTTGCCTCAATCTGACAGACAAGACCTCAAACCTCAAGAAGATGTAGCTCAGGGGAAATATTGACTGCACATTTTGCAAAGAGAAATGAATTCCTCCTGTGTCCCTCCTCCTGAACTCTCTTCTTTCTTCTGTCTCATTGCTTCTGCTCCTTAAGTGATGAAATGGGACTGAATGGGATTTGGACATCTTCTACTAGAGCATAACATCCACATAATCATACCAAATCAAAGCAAAGAGGATGAGAACCAGTTTCCTTCTATAGGGAATACAGTGCAATTGACCCCATCTTAATGACTTTCTATCTTAAGATAATCCTTTGCTGCTTTTAGTCAAAAATTGCATACCAATTCATTTAAAAATTGTCCAATGAAATGGCCAAAACCAAGGAGCACAATGATAAACTTCAAGAATTATTAAGCAACTTATTTTCTGAAGTGTCTTAAATGAGTAAAACCTTTTAAGTATGACTTCCTCAGTGTTTTGTCCAGTGGCTTAATCAGAATTACTCAGTTGCTTCCTTCTCTCCCCCTTTCCCACTCCTAACAAAAAAGCCTTTCTCCAGCTCTTCTTAGATTATCACCTTGCCGAAACTCATCCAAGACACAACTTTGGGTAATAGAAAAGATGAAAAAATAATTCCTAGCTGCAGTGCACTGACAATGTTTAAAATACAAAAATACTAAACTTTTCACAGAACCTTTCTGTAGGTTCCTCTTTGTGTAATCTTTAAAATGAGATATGTATTGGACCAGACCCCTTAGAGAACAAAGTGTAAATAAAAATATCTTTCTTTTTAATCAAATCACCTAGGGGACAGGCATTTACTATGTCAGTGCCCTTTCCTTAGAAAATCAAATGTGATAATAGTCAGTATGAAATGTTTCTGATTATTCCCTAATATGTTTATGTTTCTTCCTTTAGCTTAAGGTTACTTAAAATAGTCTTCAATCATAGGAAGACTTTTATTTGATTACCTTAATCAGAGAGGGGTTACTTCCATTTCACAGTTCATCTAATTATCTTCTCAGCCATAAGCCAAATGTTGTCTGACACTACTACAGACTGAAGTAGAAAATTTAGGAGGATCTGACTCATTCATTCATTTAACAAATATTTGTTTAACACTGTGTACTAAGCATACAAATGGGTGCATTTGGGTTCAGAGTGGTCCACTGAGGTGATCAGCTTAATTTTTTTGTGTGTAATTCATAACCTGAGATCCGTAGAAGGACTTCAGTGGATCCATGCATCTCCCAAAATTATTTTTAAAATGATGTGTGTATGTGTATGTGTGGGCATGTGTGTGTACACGCACATGCGTGTGGGTACAAGTATGTATACTTTTGTGCATTTTTCTGGGGAGAGGGTTCCCTCTTCTCATTATATTCTTGAACTGCTGCTAAATCTGCACCTCAGGCTACAAGCATATAGCAAAAAGATAATTTTAAATTAAAATGAAACAAAGATTGACTCTAATAAAGCCTCATCTACAAGATAAGCTGCCAGGAGTCGGAGGGGTTCCAAAATAATTCAATTTTAAATTTCTTAATAGAATTTGGAGAGAAAACCTTGTGAAGGTAGCATTATACAGCCAGGTTTAAAAGTTTGTGATGAAGATATCACAAACTAAGGAGTCCCTTTCTAAACTTCTCCTGGCACCAGCATTACCCAAGAAGGAAACCCAAGCTCATAAAAGCAAATGCAAATGGAAGACTTTTAAGCAGAGAAACCTGTCATACTTTCTCTCATAAACAAAAATTCAAGACTCAAAATCATTTCTTTTGTCCTTCCTCTCCCCCATTGTTCTCTCTTCCAAATATACTAATGACTTTCCTCTTCTAAAGTGTTTCAAAACATAATCGTGAACTGGGAGCAGCTATTTTTTTGACTTTTATGTCTTTTGCTGATCTTAGGGCTCAGTAAATGGACGTTAATCACAACCCTAAGATGAGATGTAATAACAGCCCCAGGAGTGCCCCACCTTAACCTCATTTTTTATTCTACTTCGCCAACTGACTTACCCATATTTTTAAAAATGAAGATTTTCTTCCAAACACTTTAAACCAAGTGTTTAAGCTCTACTCTTAATTTGGGATTGCTACCCTAGTAATGTCCCAATCAACCAGAACTGCCTCCTTCTGGCTAAGAGTCCTCCTAATGGTAAAAGTTGGTCCCTTCCCGCTCTCCTGCCTTTGCTTTTTGAAGGGAAGAAAAAGTCCAGAACTGTGAACAAAAATACAATCATTATGGACAAATGCTATTGAAATTCATTTCCTCCTCAGAGGGAAAGAATGATAGAGTCAGATTTTACCATTTTTTTCTAATGACAGGGAGCGATAGGTTGGAGTAATAAAAATGTGATAAAAAGAACAACTACAGTTGAATACAAACATCTCCCCACCTCCCCCCATCCAAGATTAAAGCAGAGTGCCCATTTCCCCTGCCCTGGGCTCCCAGCAGCCACCCACTGGCTTGTTGGTGCCAGCGTGGGTAAGCATTAGGCTGGAATGTCTGGGCCTTCCTGCACTCCATTACAGACCTGCATCCAGCCCCTATGTCTCCAGAAGACTTTCTGGACAGTTATGAAGTCTCTAACCACCTATTAGTGCTGGGGCCGATATTCCTGCATGCCCAGGGATGTCTGAGTCGAGTAGCTTATTATGTCCCAGCAGTGTGCTGTTGCCTTCTCACCTGACTCAACACCTCCATTGGCAGAAAGGACGTTGGAAGAAGGCAATGGGTTTGAGTCCAGCTTGCCTCTGCCAACTTGGGTGAAGGAAGCTGCAGCTTCCTTGAGAGGCCAGGATGACAAGGCCATTTTGCCACTGGGGCTTTCGTGGCTTAACTGGAGGGTCCATTGCTAGCCAAACACCATGAAACCAAAGTTGAGTATCACCAGCTTTTGAGGGGAGCAGACCTGACCAGAAGGGGAAGGGTTTTAAATGGAAATGGCAAGTAGCAGTGACAGCACTGGGACCCTGGCTATCCTCTTGCCTCATTTGCCCACTGATCTTTCCTGTGCATCTGTTTTCCCATCTGGGCATCTACAGAGTTGGACCCTGATCCTTGTGGCTCGGTGTGTCCATTGTCCACCAGCTTGCTCCCTGGACACATCAGGAAATGATGAAAAACACTCCTAGCGTCAGTTTGGTTCCAGGCACTGCACTCTTCCGGCTTTGAGCAGAGGCACATACAAGGGAGGTCACTAATGGGAGGGGATCCTGGGCACTCAGCCACGCAGTAGTCCTCAGCTAAACTGTCCCTGGAGAAGCCTGAGAAGTAGGAGGCACCCAGACCAACAGAAGTAGAAGCCAAGGAAGGAAAAGTGTGAGGGCATTGGGATCGATTACTCACCGGTCACTTGTACGGTCTTGCGCATCCACGCATAAGGGCTGTGGCTGCTTCTGTTGGGAGAACTGGCATCCACGGCGTCGGCATCTATGGGGAACAGTGACCCGCTGGCTGGGGCTGGCAGGCTGCCACTGCTGCTTCCCCCGCCCGCAGGGCCCAAGTTGCTGTATTCCTGACAGCCAAAAGCGGAAGGGCTCGAGGTCATGTCGTTCATGGAGACCGTGCTCATTGTACTGGATGGCCCGGGGTATATATTCCAGTCTTCTCGAGGGGGACTATAGGGTGAACCCCAGACCCCCAGCGACGGCCCGTGAGGCTCCATGCTGGGCACATGGGGATACCCCATGTAGTGCGCGTAGGCAGGGGCCGCTGTGAAGTTGGAGGCTGGCAGGGGACTCCCACCACTCCCAGGGCCGCCAGTCCCAGCGGTGCCGCCTCCCGCGGGGCTCCTGAGAGTGCCCAGGTACATGCCTGCTTCTTTTTCCAAAAGGCAGCTGCTGTACATAGTGGCTTGGGTATGAGGAAGGAGCTCCCTAAGCCATTCTGAAGTTCTTGTAAGGCCCCAGCCCGACTTTAAGAAGCAGCAGGGAATCAATAGATCAGTCGGTAGCTGTGCTGCACGCCCTCCTGTGCCTCTCAGACTACTCCATTCGCGTTTTCTACCCGTCAGGTTTCCAGGTGACTGGTAACCCGGTATAGATGGGCCACCAATGGCTAGGCTGACGTCAAGGGGCTTCAGGCTTTTACATAGCATTTGCATTCAAATGAAGGGCCATTTCACTTTCACAGGGACTTGTTCACTCTGCGCTCCCTCTCCCAGAGCTCCCAGGCCTTTCTGTCTCATCTTTCTCACTTTTGTCCATCTGGTCCCCATAGCACTAGTTCGTGCTTTTGGAGGCAGGAGTTCCTCCGGGGGTTTCTGACCAGTTCCCTCCAGAGTGAGATGAAGACAGGCAGAAGCGGGGCCAAGTCCTGCTCTTTGGGATTCCGTCCTTACCCTGGGGCCTCCTCTTTCTGCTGAACTTCCCTTGCTCAGCCCAGCCTGCCTCTGTGGTATCCCCTCTGCCTACATTCCCCTGCAGGGGTACTCCACTGGAACTGGCCCAGGATACCACTGAAAAGAGTTTTCCCTTCTCCGCCTTGCTCCCTCCCCCAGGCAGAGGGCTTTGTTTCTAAGAACAGATTCATTTCACAAGTATACATTTTGTGTCTACTGAGTGCTAAGCACTGCTGTAGGCACTGGGGATACAGCAGTGAACAAGAGAGAAACATTTTTTAAATAATATTTTTTATTATATTATGTTAGTCACTATACAGTACACCCCTGGTTTTTGATGTAAAGTTCGATGATTCATTAGTTGCGCATAACACCCGGTGCACCATGCAATACGTGCCCTCCTTACTACCCATCACCAGCCTATCCCATTCCCCCACCCCCCTCCCCTCTGAAGCCCTCAGTTTGTTTCTCAGAAGAGAGAAACATTTTTGCTCTGCCTTCTTAAAGTTACTTTCCAGGGGACGGCAGGCTGGATTAATTGGATGTTTTACAAATATGCACAAATTAAAGAAAGATGAAGAGGGTAGGTTATGAAAAAAAGAAGGAAAGGGAGAAGAACCATGTGAGTAATGACAGTATTTTAATGTCAGTTCACTAGTCTCAGGTGTCTTTCTATCAGGTATGACTTCTGCCTCAAAGCCAGTGCCCCAAGGGGTCAAATTCCTGCAGTCTCAAATCCAGGACAGCCACAGCTTCCAGATTTCTTTCACACTTGAGGAAATTTCCTTTGTAAAGCTCCAATTATTGAAAAAGACATTGACTTACCAGTAGATGCCAAATGAACACAAGATTTTGGTTCAAGAAACAAGATAACCTTCTGACCACAAAACCAATCTGTATCCCAGTGTTCTTTCCCAACCCCTTGCCTTCCCACCCCCCTCCCCAAACCTACCACAACCTTTAATCTAAGCTGTGCTCCTACTCAGGGAATGTGCTCCTCTATAAAGACCAATCCAAACTGACACGGCTATTAACTGATGTCTCTTTGGCTTTGGGAATATCACTTCACCTCTGGGAGTTTCAGAGATTTCTCCCATGTAAAATAGAGATCCTAACAGTGTCTACATTACAAGGCAGGATTTACTGAGATAATATATGCAAATTGCTTAACTTAGTGCATGGTACACAGTATGCAACCACTGTATTCATTAATTCACTAAACAAATATTTATTGAATGCTAGGTGCTGTTCTATGCATTGAGACATCAATAGTGAACAGACAAAACCCCTGACCTTATTAAGCTTATATCCTAGTGGGAAGAGACACAAATAAGTAATTACATTTTATGCTTTGTCAGATGGTAATGATCAATGCTGTGAAGAAAAAAAAAGCAGGAAGGAGGATACAGAATGCTGGAGAGGGTGGTATTGCAATTTTAAATGTGGTGGCTTGGGAAGACCTCACCTTGAAATGACATTTAGATAAAATATAGAAGAGGTACTGGTATGAGCTATAAGGAGAAGATCCAGACAGAGGGAGCATGTGAAAAGAAAATGAAAGAATGTCTGTCTTTTTTTTTTTTTGAATGTCTGTCTTCTATTGGAGAAACAGTAAACAAAACAAAACTGTGTGGCTAAAGAATAGATGGGGTCCAAAAGCTAAGGGGGAGTATGTCATTGTAAAGATTCTAGTTTTTGTTCTAAGTGAGGTATGAAGACATTGTAGGGTTTTGAGCAGAGGAGTGACATGATTTAAGTTTTGAAGGGCTCACTCTAGCAGTTGGATTAGGAATAGACTGTAAGTGGGTTGATTAATTAAAAGGCTATTGCAATAATTCAGGTGAATGGCACTGAGGATGGAGGAAAGTGGTTAGATTCTGAATATATTTCAAAGCCTGCTCTGGAGAAGGAGGAGGAGAAGGAACAGAAGTAATTGGTCAGCAGAGACTAATTAAAGCCTAGCACTGGGGAAAAGGGACTCAGGGACAGAGAAAGTAACATACCTGTAAGGCACTTTTTACATGTAATCTCATTTAATTTTCACAACAGCTCCATGACCTAATTTATTAGTATTATTCCCACTTTAGAGATGAAGAAACTGAGGCTCAGAGAGGTGCCATGACTATTTAAATGAACTACTAGTGTGTAGTGTAGTTAGGTTCCCATCCTAAGCCACCCTAACTGCATAGTTATGTATTTAAGTTGGAGTCAGACTAAATGTACAACCCAGCTTAGGCCTGGGGCTTGGCTTCTATTTTCTTTCTCTGCTCAGGCTCCCAGGCCTGGCATTTAATAAATACTCCTCATATCATGGACCCAATTACCCCTGAATTATTCTCTTTCACCTATTCTATACTGAGGCAAACTGGTTTACCTGACATTTGAAAAACTACATCAGGATGGAAGCACATGGAGGATGTTTAAAAGTTAACTAACCCAGTATTATCATTTTACCTATGAGAAAACTGAGGGCCTGAGAGGGGAAGGTGTTCTTTAAGGAAGCAAATGACAGAAATGAGGTTCAAACTCAGGTCTGTTGCCTCCCAGATCAATACTCTTTCTACTAAAAAGCATCTTTGCTTATGCAATTCCCTCTGTCTATACTGTTTTTCTTTATTAAAACAATGTTCAAATTCTCCCTATTCTTCAAGGCTCAGCTCAAATGCCCCCTCCTCCCTAAAGCTTTATGTGATGATGCTCCTCTCAAAAGGCACTCTTCCAATGAGAATGAAATCTTGCCGTTTGCAGTGACATGGACGGAGCTAGAGAGTATTCTGCTAAGTGAAATAAGTCAGTCAGAGACAAATGCCATATGATTTCACTCATGTGTGGATTAAGAAATGAGACAAATGAGCAAAGGAGGAAAAAGAGAGAGGCAAACCAAGAAAGAAACTCAACTATAGAGAACAAACTGAGGGTTACTAGAGGGAAGGTGGGTGAGGGATGGGTTAAATCGGTGATGGGAATTAAGGAGGGCACTTGCTGTGATGAACACCAGGTGATGCACAGAAGTGTTGAATCACTATATTTTACACCTAAAACTAATATTATACTGTATGTTAACTAACTGGAATTTAAATAATAAAAACTTAATTAAAACATTTTTTGTTATTATGTTCAATTAACCAACATATAGTGAAGAAAGCACTCTTCCTGAATTCCATTATCAACTTCCCTCCTTCATTAACTAATACTATTCTTGTCTACCTTAGAATTATTTGGGGTTCTATCTGAATCCTTTGGAATTTGAGCACGTTAAAGGGGTATGAGGAAGCATGTTTGAGCCTACCAGAGTGCAGTGTCATGCAGGTGGTAAGATCTTGGGAAATATTTGTGTGCTGAATCAATAAATGACCTTGGAGCTATAAACTGGAAATCATCATTTTGACCCAGCTCCAGGGATGTCTAGAAGAGAAGCCAGTAAGAACATTGTCCAAGTGCTTGGCAGAACTTGACTTCAGATTACTTCACTTTATGATTTGTTTGTTTCCAGGAAGGTGGGAGTGGATTGGGGAAGTAGAGAGTCAAAGGGAGGTTCAGTCTAGTTTATTTGACTGGAAATTTTGATTTATTTTTTTAAAGATTTTATTTATTTATTTATTTGAAAGAGAGAGAGAGGTAATGAGAGAGAGCATGAGTGAGGTGCGGGGAGAGGGAGAAGCAGGCTCCCCACTGCCGCAGGGAGCCCTAGGCAAGGCTAGATCCCAGGACCCCCAGATCATGACCTAAGCTGAAGGCAGATGCTTAACTGACTGAGCTACCCAGGTGCCGCTGATTTCTTTCTTTACCTGAAGATTAACTGGAGAGGCTGCCTCACTGAAGAAACTAGAGTGGCCAGCAGCGGGAGTCAAACTCCACAGTCTGAAGATCAGGGCTCAGGCCATGCAGGGTTATTTAGTTCTTCTAGGGAGTGATCTTTTAGTTTTCCTGAGACTTAGAGAGGCATTGGTCAAATAGGGCCTCTGTTAGACATTCCCCTTCCACTGCCTAGATCTGGGCTGATCCCCACAGACCAGGTAAATTATAAGGCTTGTGGGAGATAATGAATGTGAAATTGCTTTGTGAACAGCATGGTACACCTGTGATGGACTGTGGGGATCTGGGTAAGCCTTTTCTTTAGTAGGCTTAATGCTGGGAGGTTCTCACAGGAAAAATAGGACTGACAATAGAAATCACTTTATACAGATGTTGGGAGAATTCAGTGCTCCAGTCATGTGCTCAATGACCAGCCATTATTATTACCATCCACAGAGTGGCTAGGACTTCCACAGGGCATGGACCTACTGTGCCTACTCTAGCCCACATCTATGCATGGAAGGTGCTGATATTGGGGAGAAGACCCAGAGCAGTTTAAACATCTATGCCTATTGCCTCTCTAGTCAAACTTTGCTCTCTGGGCTTTAAAAATAGCTCCCCTCCACTCACCCAACCCCATCTCCCTCGCTTAGTTCTTTGGAGCCTTAGTGACACCAGTGCTCAAGTCTTGGGCAGGGAAGGGGCCTTGTGTTCTTTCCATCCATATTTATCATTATGATAGGCTTTTGTACTTCCAGGGCCAGACGCTCTGGAGAATGAGAACCACTAGGCTCCAGGCCTGTCCCAAAGCATCACAGTGGGGGCAGGACAATGGTGTATCTTGGTGAAAGATTAAGGTTCTTTCATGGGAACATGAATTTAGGGTTAGGGTTAGGCCAGGGCTCTGTACCCACCCTGCCCTCAGGACTAGCTGCCTGGTTCTGGGTTGGGAAGAACAAGAGGAATAAGGAAGCTCCAGGGCTCTGAGATGGAAGCCAGAAGACTGCAACAGAGAGAAACAGGCTTCTTGGGCATCCAAGGGCATCCTTGACTCTGGAAGAGAGAAGGTGTATGTAAGGAGGCAAGTAGGGGACAGTGCCTAATACCAAGATTCCGAACTTAGGAAGTATGGGTCAGGGAGGGCTTTTATAGAAGAGAGAGGGAGAAGGAAGGCAGAGAGGCCAACCAAGAATGAAGAGACTGCAAACCCAATACTCTGGAATTAAAGGGAATTCAGACTGAGTCTGAGAGGATAGGGGAGGTTAATTCTCTGAAAGAAAAAAGAGAAATAAAAGTCCTGGCAATCTGCTTTGGGAAAGAGAACAGAAACCCAGTTCACGGATCATATACTCCAAGCCAGAACCAGTGCTGGTTTCCTTTCTGATGTGAATTCTCATTAGGCTCACTACAGTCAAAAGGGGTAGATGGTATCAGTCCTGTTTTATGGTAGTGGGGGAATGGAGGTAAGAATGGAGACTCAGTGAGGTTTAGAAACCAGCCCAAGGTTAAATACCCAGTAAGAAGCAGTCAGTAGGGAGGAGTTAAGATGGCGGAGGAGTAGGGGACCCCTTTTTCAGCCGGTCCCCTGAGTCGAGCTGGATAGGTACCAGACCAGCCTAAATAACCACGGAATCAGCCTGAGACGCAGGATGATGCATCTGGATCTCTACAAATGAACATCTCCAGCGCTGAGTATTGAGGTACGAAGAGGGGAGCTGTAAACCGTGCACGGATATCGGAAGATAAACGGAAGGGGGAGGGAGACGCCGTGTTTGGGCGCCGGGAAGCGGCACCCACCTGCACGGGGGAGCGAGCGGACTCACAGAGGGCACCCGCGAGAGAGCGGACTGAGACCGGTGAGCCGTGAACGCGCCACCAGGCATCTCCCGGAACACCGGAATCCCGGTGTGCTCACGGGATCCAGACTGAGACCGGGAACTCCCGGAGCGCGCGCGGGGCGGCTGGCGGCTGGCGGGCCACCTGCACGGGGGAGCGGGCGGACTCGCGGTTGGCACCCGCGAAACAGCAGACTGAGACCCTGAACCGGGTGCGCGCGCCACCAGGCTTCTCACGAAACTCCGGAATCCTGGTGTGCTCACCGGGCATAGACTGGGACCGGGAGACCCGGGAGCCTGCGGGGCGGCCGGTGGCTGGCGGCATTAGAAACACAAAGGACAGAGACGGGGCGGCCGGTGGCTGGTGGCATTAGAAACACAAAGGACAGAGACGTGCCGGCCCTGGAAGTGAGGGCAGGGACGCCGGGTGTGGGGCGCACATCCCGGGACGCTGCAGGGTTGAGCAGCACCAACAGTAATAGAGTTAAAGTGGCCAGAACATCAGTGGAGAACGGGCCGCAATCCCTCTGTTCTGCGACAATGCAGCCTCTGCTGCTCTGACCCTCAGAAGAGGCATAGCCGGCCGCCAGGGAAAGCCGCCAGAGAACAAAAGCCTGGAAATACCGGCTCAGAGAGTGCCCATCCCCATCCTCCCTCGCAGGGGACACGGAGACTCTAACCAAACAGGGTTGCCTGAGTATCGGCGCGGCAGGCCCCTCCCCCAGAACACAGAAGGCAGGCTGAAAAATCAAGAAGCCCACAACCGGAGGCGCCTGGGTGGCGCCGTCATTGAGCTCCTGTCTCCGGCTTAGGGCGTGATCCCGGCGTTCCGGAAAGGAGTCCCTCATCGGGCTCCTCCGCTGGGAGCCTGCTTCTTCCTCTCTCACTCCCCTGCTTCTGTTTCGTTCTTGCTGACTGTATGTCTCCCTCTCTCAGATAAGTAAATAAATAAAATCTTTAAAGAAGAAGCCCACATCTCTAAGATCCCTATAAAACAAGGGGCACGGCCTGGGACCCAGTCAATAATTTTGGGCTCTGGAAACCCCGCAACCTCTCTTCATCAGAATGACAAGAAGGAGAAGCCCCCCCCCCCAGCAAAGAAAAGACAGTGAGTCAGTGGCCTCTGCCACAGAAGTAACGGATATGGATGTAACCAAATTATCAGAAATGGAATTCAGAGTAACAATGGTCAAGATAATGAGTAGACTTGAAAAAAGTATTCAGGAAAATATTACTGAGAATATAGAATCCCTAAGGGCGGAAATGAGAGCGAATTTGACAGAAATTAAAAATTCTATGAGCCAAATGCAGGCAAAACTAGAGGCTCTGACGGCCAGGGTCACGGAAGCGGAGGAAAGGGTTAGTGAATTGGAGGATGGGTTAATAGAGGAAAAAATAAAAATAGAAGATGGTCTTAAAAAAATCCACGCCCACGAATGTTGGCTACGGGAGATTACTGACTCAACAAAACGATCCAATGTTAGAATCATCGGCATCCCCGAGGGGGTGGAGAAAAACAGAGGCCTAGAAGAGATATTTGAACAAATTGTAGCTGAAAACTTCCCTAATCTAGCAAGGGAAACAAAAATTCGTGTCCAAGAGGCAGAAAGGACCCCTCCCAAGCTCAACCATGACAGACCTACACCACGTCACGTCATAGTGCAATTCGCAAATATGAGATCCAAGGATACAGTATTGAAAGCGGCCAGGGCAAAGAAATTTCTCACGTACCAAGGCAAAGGCATCAGAATTACGTCAGACCTGTCTACACAGACCTGGAATGAGAGAAAGGGTTGGGGGAGCATTTTTAAAGCTCTTTCAGAGAAAAACATGCAGCCAAGGATCCTTTATCCAGCAAGGCTGTCATTCAGAATTGATGGAGAAATAAAGACATTTCAGAATCGACAGTCACTAGCCAATTTCGTAACCACGAAACCAGCCCTACAGGAGGTATTACGGGGGGTTCTATAAAAGTAAAAAGGCCCCAAGAGTGATACAATACAGAAAGTCACAGCCAATACAAACAAAGACTTTACTGACAACATGGCAGAATTAAAAGCATATCTCTCAGTACTCAGCCTGAACATTAATGGTTTAAATTCTTGCTTTAAACACCACAGGGTTGCAGATTGGATAAAAAGAAATGACCCATCCATTTGCTGTCTACAAGAGACTCATTTCGAACCCAAAGATGCATTCAGACTGAGAGTAAAGGGATGGAGTACCATCTTTCACGCAAATGGACCTCAAAAGAAAGCTGGGGTAGCAATTCTCATATCAGATAAATTGGATTTTAAACTACAGACTATAGTTAGAGATGCAGAAGGGCACTATATTATTCTTAAAGGAAGTATTCAACAAGTGGATATGACAATTATAAATATATATGCCCCCAACAGGGGAGCAGCAAGATATACAAGCCAACTCTTAACCAGAATAAAGAGACATATAGATAAAAATACATTAATAGTAGGGGACCTCAACACTCCACTCTCAGAAATAGACAGAACACCCTGGCAAAAACTAAGCAAAGAATCAAAGGCTTTGAATGCCATACTCGACGAGTTGGACCTCTTAGATATATATAGAACACTACACCCCAGAACCAAAGACTACTCATTCTATTCTAATGCCCATGGAACATTTTCAAGAATAGACCATGTTCTGGGACACAAAACAGGTCTCAGCCGATGCCAAAAGATTGAAATTATCCCCTGCATATTCTCAGACCACAACGCTCTGAAATTGGAACTCAACCACAAGGAAAAATTTGGAAGAAACTCAAACACTTGGAGACTAAGAACCATCCTGCTCAGGAATGACTCGATAAACCAGGAAATCAAAAATCAAATTAAACAATTTATGGAGACCAATGAGAATGAAAATACAACAGTCCAAAACCTATGGGATACTGCAAAGGCAGTCCTAAGGGGGAAATACATAGCCATCCAAGCCTCACTCAAAAGAATAGAAAAATCTAAAATGCAGTTTTTATATTCTCACCTCAAGAAGCTGGAACAGCAACAGAGGGACAGGCCTAATCCACTCGCGAGGAAGCAGTTGACCAAGATGAGAGCAGAAATCAATGACTTAGAAACCAGAAGTACAGTAGAGCAGATCAACAGGACTAGAAGCTGGTTCTTGGAGAGAATCAATAAAATTGACAGACCACTGGCAAGACTTATCCAAAAGAAAAGAGAAAGGACCCAGATTATTAAAATTATGAATGAAAAAGGAGAGGTCACGACGAACACCATTGAAATTGGAAGGATTATTAGAAATTTTTATCAACAGCTATATGCCAATAAACTAAGCAATCTGGAAGAGATGGAATCCTTCCTGGAAACCTATAAACTACCAAGTTTGAAAAAAGGAAGAAATTGATTTCTTAAACAGGCCAATTAATTATGAAGAAATTGAGTCAGTGATAAACAACCTTCCAAATAACAAAACTCCAGGCCTGGACGGTTTTCCTGGGGAATTCTACCAAACATTCAAAGAAGAAATAATACCTATTCTCCTAAAGCTATTTCAAAAAATAGAAACAGAAGGAAAGCTACCAAACTCATTCTATGAGGCCAATATTACCTTGATCCCCAAACCAGGCAAAGACCCCCTCAAAAAGGAGAATTACAGACCGATTTCCCTAATGAATATGGACGCCAAAATCCTCAACAAGATACTTGCTAATAGAATCCAACAGTTCATTAAAAGGATTATCCACCACGATCAAGTGGGATTCATACCTGGGATGCAAGCGTGGTTCAATATTCGCAAATCAATCAGCGTGATACATCATATCAACAAGAAAAGACTCAAGAACCATATGATCCTCTCAATCGATGCAAAAAAAGAATTTGACAAAATACCCCATCCTTTCCTGATTAAAACCCTTCAGAGTGTAGGAATAGAAGGTACATTTCTCAATCTCATAAAAGCCATCTATGAAAAGCCTACTGCAAATATTATTCTCAATGGGGAAAAGCTGGAAGCCTTTCCCCTAAGATCAGGAACACGACAAGGATGCCCACTCTCGCCACTATTATTCAACATAGTACTAGAAGTCCTTGCAACAGCAATCAGACAACAAAAAGGGATCAAAGGTATTCAAATCGGCAAAGAAGAAGTCAAAATGTCTCTCTTCGCAGACGACATGATACTCTATATGGAAAACCCAAAAGAAGCCACTCCCAAACTATTAGAAGTTATAGAGCAATTCAGTAACGTGGCGGGATACAAAATCAATGCTCAGAAATCAGTTGCATTTCTGTACACGAATAACGAGAACGAAGAAAGAGAAATCAGGGAATCCATCCCATTTACAATAGCACCAAAAACCATACGTTACCTTGGAATTAACTTAACCAGAGACGTAAAGGACCTTTATTCTAGAAACTATAAATCACTCTTAAAAGACATTGAGGAAGACATAAAAAGATGGAAAGATATTCCATGCTCATGGATCGGAAGAATTAACATAGTTAAAATGTCCATGCTACCCAGAGCAATCTACACTTTCAATGCTATCCCGATCAAAATACCGAGGACATTTTTCAAAGAACTGGAACAAACAGTCCGTAAATTTGTGTGGAAACAGAAAAGGCCCCAAATCGCCAAGGAACTGTTGAAAAGGAAAAACAAAGCTGGGGGCATCACAATGCCGGATTTCGAGCTGTACTACAAAGCTATGATCACAAAGACAGCATGGTACTGGCACAAAAACAGACACATAGACCAATGGAACAGAATAGAGAGTCCAGAAATGGACCCTCAGCTCTTTGGGCAACTAATATTTGATAAAGCAGGAAAAAACATCCGGTGGGAAAAAGACAGTCTCTTCAATAAATGGTGCTGGGAAAATTGGACAGCTACATGCAAAAGAATGAAACTTGACCACTATCTCACACCATACACAAAAATAAACTCCAAATGGATGAAAGACCTCGATGTGAGACAGGAATCCATCAAAATTCTAGAGGAGAACATAGGCAGCAACCTCTACGACATCGGCCAAAGCAACCTTTTTCATGACACATCCCCAAAGGCAAAAGAAACAAAAGATAAAATGAATTTATGGGACTTCATCAAGATTAAAAGTTTCTGCACATCCAAGGAAACAGTCAGAAAAACTAAGAGGCAGCCCACGGAATGGGAGAATATATTTGCAAATGACACTACAGATAAAGGACTGGTATCCAAGATCTACAAAGAACTTCTCAAACTCAATACACGAGAAACAAATAAACAAATCAAAAAATGGGCAGAAGATATGAACAGACACTTTTCCAATGAAGACATACAAATGGCTAACAGACACATGAAAAAATGTTCAAAATCATTAGCCATCAAGGAAATCCAAATCAAAACCACACTGAGATACCACCTTACGCCAGTTAGAATGGCAAAAATAGACAAGGCAAGAAACAACAATTGTTGGAGAGGATGTGGAGAAAGGGGATCCCTCCTACATTGTTGGTGGGAATGCAAGTTGGTACAGCCACTCTGGAAAACCGTGTGGAGGTCCCTTAAAAAGTTAAAAATTGAGCTACCCTATGATCCAGCCATTGCACTACTGGGTGTTTACCCCAAAGATACAGACGTAGTGAAGAGAAGGGCCATATGCACCCCAATGTTCATAGCAGCAATGTCCACAATAGCTAAATCGTGGAAGGAGCGGAGATGCCCTGCAACAGATGACTGGATTAAGAAGATGTGGTCCATATATACAATGGAATATTACTCAGCAATCAGAAAGAATGAGTTCTCAACATTTGCTACAACATGGACGGCACTGGAGGAGATAATGCTTAGTGAAATAAGTCAAGCAGAGAAAGACAACTATCATATGATTTCTCTCATCTATGGAACATAAGAACTAGAATGATCAGTAGGGGAAGAAAGGGATAAAGAAAGGGGGGGTAATCAGAAGGGGGAATGAAACATGAGAGACTATGGACTATGAGAAACAAACTGAGGGCTACAGAGGGGAGGGGGGTGGGGGAATGGGATAGACCGGTGATGGGTAGTAAGGAGGGCACATATTGCATGGTGCACTGGGTGATATACACAACTAATGAATCATCGAGCCTTACATCGAAAACCGGGGATGTACTGTATGGTGACTAACATAATATAATAAAAAATCATTATTAAAAAAAAAAAAAGAAGCAGTCAGTAAATCATTATCTAGTCTGACCACAATGCTCATGCAAGGCTTAGAGATCTGAACTTGGAGAATAATGGCCCAGTTGTTATGCCCATATTTACTGAACACAGGATAAAAGGGAAAATTGTATAAACATAATGGCAGAAATTTAGATTAGCTCTGAAAAAATAACTTGCCCGCTATGAGGGCCAGGAAGCACTGAGGTGGGTGAACAAGTTGATGAAATATGGAATGGCCTTTTTAAAAATCTAAGTGGAACTCTATGAGGGATTGTTTCAGAACAGTTTGGCTTTGAAGTCAAAACAGAGTCACATTAGTGACTGACATTTGATTTTATAATGAACATTTTCACTCTAAAAGGTTTGCTTTTACTTTGATCTTGCTTTAGCCCAGTTTCTTTGTTCTCTCGCACTCAAAATTCCTCTTACATCATTTCATCTTACTATTTTTGCTTGTTTCCTCATTGGAAAGTTTCTTCACTGCACTTTCATTCTCTCCTAAACACCCAAACTTCATTATCCTTCAAATAACCAATTATAACAATTATATGTATAACCAATTATGTATATATATCATTGATAAAATTTATGTTTTAGAGCAGTTTAAGGTTCACAGCAGAATTGAAAGTACAGACACAGTTCTTATATATCTCTGTCTCCCCAGAAACCCACAACCTTCACCTCTGTTGATAACCACTACTTCAGTGGTACATTTTTTATAATCAATAAACCTATTTCAGTGCATCATTATCCCTGAAGTCCATAGTTTATATTAGGGTTCACTCTTAGTGGTGTACATTTTATGGGTTTTGACAAATGTATAATGACATATATCCACCACTGCAGTATCATGGAATACTTTCACTGCCCTAAGTATTTTCTATTTTCTGCCCATTTATCCCTCTCTTTCCCTAATCCCTGACAACTACCAGTATGTTTATTGTTTCCATAGTTTTGCATTTTCCAGAATGTCATATAGTTGGAATCATATAGTATGTAGCCTTTATGGATTTCCTTTGCTTTCAGTTTAATATGCATTTAATGTTCCTCAGTGTCTTTTCATGGCTTGGTAACTCATTTTGTTTTAGTACTGAATAATATTTCATTGTCTAGATGTACATGGCTTAGTTATCCATTCACCTACTGGAGGACATCTTGGTTGCTTCCAATTTTTGACAATTATGAATAAAGCTGCTATAAACACTTGCATGAAGGTTTTTTTGTAGATAGAAGCTTTCAATTCATTTGGGTAAATACCTAGGAGTGTGACTGCTGGATCATATGATAAAAGTATACTTAATTTCAAAAGAAACTGTCAAACTGTCTTCCACATTGGCTGTACAATTTTGTATTCCCACCAGCAGTGAATGAGAATTCCTGTTGTGGGAGGAGTTAAGATGGCAAAGGAGTAGGTGACCCTTAAGTTTGTCTGGTCCCTTGAATACACTTAGTTTTCAAATCATTCTGAACACCTGAGAAATCAATCAGAGATATGAGAAAAGAAATGCTGCAAGTCTACAAAGTAGAAAAGCGACCACCATTTAGAAGGTAGAAGGCTCAGAGACTTGAATTCAGGGTGCTATAACTGAGGATATGGCGGAGGGGAGGGAACCTGCTTAAGAAGGCTACTGCAAAGTATTATAAGCAGTGGAGTGCAAAATTGAAACTTTAAGAAGTCTGCTACAGTGGGAGACATCCCTGGCTTAAAGGTGCTCAGGGGTGAAGGGTGGGGGGTGGAATCCTAGGTGTGGCAATGTGGTCTCAAGATCCTCAGAGTTACAAGAAGAATAGGTGCTGCCTGAATGCGGCAGAGTTCCCAGGTAAAGGAGTGGGAAAGCCAGCTGAAAACAGCCAGTCTAGGTGCCAGCTTTCTGCTCTATGTTGCCATAAATTGTGAACCACTACAGGTAGAGCAACCGCTTTCTTGGGAGGGGTCCAGCAAAAGGCAGAAGCATATGGCAAGACTCCCTCCTCCCCAGAGAGGAACAGCACCGGTCCACTTCGGGACAGACATAATGCTATTGCATACTTAACAAACTACAGCATAAACATAATTTTATGTACTGGGAGACCAAAAAAGTCATTTGACTCCCTTTATTGTGATATTCACCTTATTGCAGTAGTATGTAACTGAACCTGCTATATCTCTAAGGTATGCCTATATCCCCTTTTCTCCTTTATCAAACATCAGTTGATTAGATTTATGTGTGTCTACTTCTGGGCTCTCTATTCTGTTTTCCATTAAGCTATTTATCTATTATTTCGCTAAGATCACACTGTCCTGATTTCTGTAGTTTTATAATAAGTTTTGAAGTCCAGTAGTGTCAGTCCTCTAATTTTGTTCATCTTCTTCAATATTGTGCTGGCTATTCAGGGTGTAAACTCCATTTTAACTTTGGAATCAGTCAATATCCACAAAATAACTTGCTGGAATTTTGACTGGGATTGCATTCAATCTGTAGATCAAGTTGAGAAGTGACTTCTTGACAATATTGAGTCTTCCTATATATGAATATAGAATACATCTCCATTTATTTAGTTCTTTGATATCTTTCATCAGAGTTCTATAGTTGTTCTCATAGAGATATTGTATTATGTTAGAGTTATATCTCAGTATTTAAATTTTTTGGATGATAATGTAAATGGTAATGCATTTTTAAATTCCAAATTCCACTTGTTTGCTGTTGACACATACAACAGTAATTTACTTTTGTATATTAATCTTGTACTCTGCAACTTTGCTACAATTGCTTATTAGTTCCAGTTTTTTTTAATGATTTTTTATTATATTATGTTAGTCACCATACAGTACATCCCCGGTTTCCGATGTAAGGCTCGATGATTCATTAGTTGTGTATAACACTATTAGTTCCAGTTTTTAAAATTATAATTCTTTTTTTTTTACTGCTGGCATATACAACAGTGATTTACTTTTGTATATTAATCTTGTACCCTGCAAACATGCTACAATTGCTTATTAGTTCCAGTTTTCAAAATTATAAAATTATCATTCTTTCAGATTTTCTGCATAGATTATTCCATCTGCCAAAAACATCTTTTATTTCTTTGTTCCCAACTTTTATACCTTTTATTTCCTTTTCATGTCTTACTGCATTAGCTAAGGCTTATAGTACTATATTGAAAACCAGTGGTGAAAAGGAATGTCCATGCCTTATTTTTTATTTTAGTGGGGAAGTTTCTAGTTTCTCACCATTCAGTATGATGTCAGTTGTAGGATTTTGTAGTTTTTTTATTGGCTTATTAACTTGTTTATTTTCTATTTTTAAAAATTTTTTTATTATGTTGTGTTAGTCACCACACAGTACATCATGTAATTTTTTAAAAAATTAATTTGAAGTTGTTCTCCTCTATTCCTAGTTTGCTGAGAGTTTTTATCATCAATTGGTGCTAGATTTTGTCAAATTCCTTTTCTGCATCTTTTGATATAATCATAAGATTTTCCTCCTTTAGCCTATTGATCTAATGAATTACAATAATTGATTTTCTAATATTGAACCAGCCTTGCATACCTGGAATAAATACCACTGAGTCATGGTTTATAATTCTTTCTATACATAGTTATATTCAATTTGCTAATATTCAATTGAAGATCTTTGCATCTATGTTCATGAGAGATATTGATCTGTAGTTGTTTGTAATGTCTTTGGTGTTGGTTTTAGGGTAATGCTGCCTTCACAGAATGAATTAGGAAGTATTCCTTCTGTTTTTATCTTCTGAAAGAGATGGAAGAGAATCGGTACAATTTATTCTTTAAGTGTTTGGTAGAATTCATCAGTGAACACATCTCAGCTTCTTGTTTTGGAAGATTATTAATTATTGTTTTAAATTGTTTAATAGAAATAGGCCTGTTTGGATGCATATTTCTTCCTGTGTGAGTTTTGGCAGATAGTATCTTTCAAGGAATTGGTCCATTTATTCTCTTCAAATTTGTGGGCATTGAGTTGTTCTTAATATTTCTTTATTATCCTTTAATGTCCATGGGATCTATAGTTACATCCTTTTTTTTGTTCTTGATATTAAGAACTTGTGCTCTCTTTGTTTATTCTTTAGTTAGCCTAGCTAGAGGTCTTTCTTTCTTTCTTTCTTTCTTTCTTTCTTTCTTTCTTTCTTTCTTTCTTTCTTCTTTCTTTTTGATTTTATTTATTTATTTATTTGTTTATTTATTTATTTATTTATTTGCAAGCGTGCCAGAGAGCACAAGTTGGGGAGGGGCAGAGGGAGAAACAGACTCCCCGCTGAGCAGGGAGTCCATCAACGGGCTCAATCTCACAACCTTGAGATCATGACCTGAGCAGAAATCAAGTCAGGGGCTTAACCAACTGAGCCACCCAGGTGCCCCTCCACTTATTTCTTTATCCATTTATCCATCAGTGGACATTTGAGGTGTATCCATGTCTTGGCTATTGTAAATAATGTTGCCATGAGCATGGGGGTGCAGATATCTTTTCAATATTGTGATTGCATTTTCTTTGTATATAAACCCAAATGTGGAATTGCTGGATCATATGGTGGTTTTATTTTTAATTTTTTGAGGATCCACCATGCTGTTTAACATAATGACTCTACCAGTTTTTATTCCCACCAGCAGTGCTCAAGATTTCCCTCTTCTCCACATCCTTGCTAATACTTATATCTTGTCTTTTTGATAGTAGCCATCCTGACAGGTGTGAAGTATTATCTCATTGTGGGTTTGATTTGCATTTCCCTGAAGATTAATGATGTTTAGCACTTTTTCATGTACCTCTTGGCCATTTGTATATCTTCTTTGGAAAAATGTCTCTTTAGTTTCTCTGCCCATTGTTAAATCACATTTTTTTTCTTATTGAGTTGTATGAGTTTTTATATATTTTTTATAAGCCCCATTATCCTACATATGTTTTACAATATTTTCTTCCATTCTGTAGGTTGGATTTTTATCTTGTAGAGTGTTTCTTTTGCTGTGCAGAAGCTTTTTAGTTTGATGTAGCCCCACTTGATTTTTGCTTTGGTCACCTAGGTTTTTGTTGTCATATCCAGTAAATCATTGCCTAACGTAATGTCAAGAGATATTTTTCTTACCATACTACTAAGAAAATACCAAATACCAAATACAAATACAAAAGCACTAATTCAAGGGATACATGCACCCCTGTGTTTATTGTAGCATTATTTGTACAATACAATCCTATTGTAATAGCCAAACTATGGAAGCAGCCCAAGTGTCCATTGATAGATGAATGGATAAAGAAGATGTGAGATACAAATACACACACACAGTGACACACACGCACACATACACACACACACAATGAAATATTATTCAGCTATAAAAAGAATGAAATCTTGCCATTTGCAACTACATGGATGGAGCTAGAGTATAATGCTAAATGAAATAAGTCAGAGAAAGACAAGTACCATATGATCTCACTCATATGTGAAATTTAAAGAACAAAACAAATGAGTGAATAAAAAAAACCAGAGAGATGAACCAAGAAACAGACTAAACTACTGAGAACAAACAAGTGGTTACCAGAGGGGAGCTGGATGGGGGCATGGGTGAAATAAGGGATGGGGGATTAAAGAGTACACTTATCATGATGAAAAAAAAAATGAAAAAAGATTTTTTCCTTGACTTTTTTTCGAGGAGTTTTACGGTTTCAGGTCTTACATTGAAATCTTTAATCCATTTTGAGTTCGTTTTTGTGAGTGGTGTAAGTTGGGGCCAATTTCATTCTTTTGCATATGTATATCCAATTTTCCCAGAACCATTTATTGGAGAGACTATCCTTTCTCCATGAGTATTAGTGACCTTTTTGTCAAATATGTTGATTGTATATGCATCGGTTTGTTTCTGGTGTCTCAATTCTATTCCATTGGTCTCTGTAGCTCTTTTTATGCCAGTAGTATATAGTTTTGATTACTGTCGCTTTATAATATAATTTGAATTCAGGAAGTGCGATGCCTCCAGCTTTGTGCTTTGGCCATTTGAAATCCTTTGTAGTCCCATAAAATTTTACTTTTTTTTTTTAACTTCCAAGAAAGATTCCATTGGAATTTGGATAGGGATTGTTATGTATGTATAGATGGTGTCAGATAGTGCAGACATTAAAACAATACTAATTTTTGTTCTATGAACACCGATTATTTTTCCATTTATTTGTGTCTTTAGTTTCTTTCATCAATATGTTATAGGTTTCATTGTACAGGTATTTCACTGCCTTGGATAAATTTATTCCTAAATATTCTACTGTTTTTGATGCTCTTATAAATGGGATTTTTTTCTTTTCCAGATAATTTGCTTTTAGCGCATAGAAGCACACCTGTGTTTTGTATGTCAATTTTGTATCCTGCAACTTTACTGAATTCAGTTATTAGTTCTAACAGGTTTTTTGGCTTCTTTATGATTTCCTATTAATTATACACATAATCATATGCAAACAGAAAATTTTACTTCCTTTTATGTGATTTGGATGCCTTTAAAAATTTTAGTAAGTTTTTTATTTCAATTCCAGTATAGTTAACATACAGTATTATATTAGTTTCAGGTGTAAAACACAATGATTCAACAATTCTATACATTGCTCAGTGCTCATCATGATAAGTGTACTCTTTAGTCTCCATCACCTATTTCACCCACCCCCCTCCCCCCGCAATCTCAGTTTGTTCTCTATAGTTAAGAGTCTTCCTTGGTTTTTCTTTTTTTCCCTTTGCTTGTCTGTTTTGTTTCTTAAATTGATTTGGATGCCTTTTCATTCTTTTTATTGCTTTATTGTTCTGACTCTGACCCTAGTACTCTCCTGAATAGGAGTAGTGAGAATGGGCACCCTTATCTTGCTCCTGATCTTAGAGGAAATACTTTAAAAATTTCACCTTAGAGGATGATTTTAACTTCGGGCTTGCCAAATATGGCCTTTATTATGTTGAGGTAAGTTTCTTCTATACCCAATTTGTTGACAGCGTTTATCATGAAAGATGTATTTTATCAAATGCTTTCTCTGCATCTATTGAGATGATTATATAGTTTTTATCCTTCACTCTTTTTATGTGGTGTATCACACATTGATTTGCATATGCTGTACCATCCTTGCATACCAGGGATAAATTCCACATGTGTATGATCTTTTAACATACTGTTGAATTTGATTTGCTAGTATTCTCTTGAGAATTTTGCATCTATATTCATCAAGGATGACATCAGGATGATATTTTCTTTTAGTGTTCTTAACTGGCTTTGCTATCAAAGTGATGTTGGCCTTATAAAATGAGTTAGAAAATGTTCCCTCCTCTTCAATTTTTTGGAGAAGTTTAAGAAAGATTGGTGTTTATTCTTTAAATGTTTGGTAGAAGCCAGCAGTGAAACCATCTGGTTCTGGACTTTTCTTTGTTTTGAGGACTTTGTTTACTGATTTTATCTCCTTATTCATTATTGGTCTGCTTGAATATTCTATTTCTTCTTGATTTAGTCTTGGTTGAGTCTTGGTTGGTGTATGTTTCTAGGAATTTATCCTTCTTCAAGGTTGTCCAATCTTCTGGTGTAAAATTGTGGAGAGTATTCTGTGATTTCAGTTGTAATGTTTCCTCTTTAATTTATAATTTTGTTTCTTTGAGTCCTCTCCCTTTTTTTCTTGATTAGTCAAGCTAATGGACTGCCAATTTTGTTTTTAAAGAACTGACTTTTAGTTTTATTAATATTTTTATTGTTTATTATTTATTTTAATTATTTCTGCTCCGATTTTTATTATGTCCTTCCTTCTACCAACTTCAGCCTAATTTATTGTTTTTTAAAAAATTTTCCGTCATATGTAATGATAGTTTTTTTTGTGTGTGTGTGAGTTTTCTTCTTTCTTAATGTAGGAATTTATCATTAGAAACTTCCCTATTAGAACAGTTTTTGATGCATCCCATAAGTTTTGGTATGTTGTGGTCCCATTTTTGTTTGTTTCAAGATACTTTTTATATCCTTTTTGATTTGTTCTGTAAACCATCGGCTGTTCAGTAGTGTGCTGTTTAGTTTCTACATATTTCTGAATATTCCAGTTTTCCTTCTGTTAATGATTTTTAGTTTTATATTATTGTGATGGGAAAAGATACGGGCATAATTTTCTTTTTGAATTTTTTGAGATTTGTTTTGTCATTTAACATATAATCTATCCCAGAGAACATTCTGTGTGTGTTTGAGAAGGATGTGTATTCTGCTGCAGATGGGTGGAATGATCTGTATATTTATCATTTCAATAGATGCAGAAAGAGTATTTGATAAAATCTGACACCTTTTCATAATAAAAAAATCTATAAATAGAAATAGAAGGAAGCTCAAAATAATAAGAGTGATATATGAAAAACCCACAGTGAACATCATACTCAATGTGGAGGACTGAAGACATTCCCTCTACGATCAGGAACAAGGCATGTATGCTCACTTTCACCACTTGTATTCAACATAGTGCTAGAATTTCTAGCCTGAGCGATTAGGCAAGACAAAGAAATAAAAGGCATCCAAACTGGAAAGGAAGAAGTAAAATTATTTCTTTGTGGATGACATAATCTTTTATGTAGAAAACCCTAAAGATTCTACAAAAATCTGTTACAGCTTTAAATCAATTTATGAAAATTCAGGATACAAAATCAATGCACAAAAAATTAATTGCATTTCTAAATATGAACAAAGGAAATCTGAAAAGGAAATTACAAACACAATTCCATTCACAATAGCATCTGGAAGAATAAAATATTTAGGAATTAACCAAGAAAATGAAATCATTATACAATTAAAACAACAAAACATTGCTGAAAGAAATTAAATAAGATATAAATAAATGGAGAAACATCCCATCTTTATGGATTGGAAGACTTACTATTGTTAAAATGTCAATATTACCCAAAGTGATGTATATGCAAACCCTAACAAAATCCTAAAGACATTTTTTTTGGCAAAAGTAGAAGAACATTCTAAAATTCATATGGAACTTCAAAATAGCCAAAATAACTATGAAAAGGAAGAACAGAACTGAAATATTCACACTTTCTGATTTCAAAACTTACTATAAAGTTATGGTAATCAAAATGGCATAGTATTGGCACAAAGACAAGCATATAGACCAATAAACTAGAACCAAAAAAAAAAAAACCCAAAATAAACTCACATATATAGTTAAGTGATTTTTTTGTAAGTGTGCGAAGACTATTCAATGGAGAAAGAACAGTCTTTTCAACAAATGGTGCTGGGAAAATTGGATATCCACAAGCAAAAGAATTCAATTGTACCCTTACCTAATATATGCAAAAATTAATTCAAGATGGATCAAGCATCTAAATGTAAGACCCAAAACAATAAAACTCTTAGAAGAAAACATAGGACAAAATTTTCATGACACTGGATTTGGTAATAATTTCTTGTATATAACATCAAAGACACAGAAAGTAACAGAGGGGAAGTAGGTGAGCAGATGGGTGAAATAGGTGATAGAGATTAAAGAGTACACATCATGATGAGCACTGAGTAATGTATAGAATTGTTGAATCACTATATTTTACATTTGAACCTAATATAACACTGTATGTTAACTATACAGGAATTAAAATAAAAAGCCATAGGTAAAAAAAGAGAAAAATAGACAAATTGGACTTCATAAAGATTTTTTTTAATGTGCAACAAAAGATGTAATCAGCAATTGCTGGATCATATGGTAGTTTCTATTTTTAATTTTTTGAGGGACCTCCGTACTCTTTTCCAGAGTGGCTGCACCAGTTTGCATTCCCACTAACAGAACAAGAGGGTTTCCCTTTCTCCACACCCTCGCCAAAACCTGTTCTTTCTTGTGCTGTTGATTTTAGCCATTCTACAGGTGTGAGGTGATATCTCATTGTAGTTTGGATTTGTATTTCCATGATAATGAGTGATGTCGACCATCTTTTCATGTGTCTGTTGGCCATCTGGATGTCTGCTTTGGAATAATGTCTATTCACGTCTTCTGCCTATTTTTAAAATGCATTATTCATTTTTCTGGGTGTTGAGTTTTATAAGTTCTTTATATATTTTGGATATTAACCCTTTATCAAATATGTCATTTGCAAATATCTTCTCCCATTCCATAGGTTGCCTTTTAGTTTTGTTTATTTTTTTAAAAGATTTTATTTATTTATTTGACAGAGATAGAGACAGCCAGCGAGAGAGGGAACACAAGCAGGGGGAGCGGGAGAGGAAGAAGCAGGCTCATAGCGGAGGAGCCTGATGTGGGGCTCGATCCCACCATGCTGGGATCACACCCTGAGCCAAAGGCAGACGCTTAACGACTGCGCCACCCAGGTGCCTCTAGTTTTGTTTGTTTCCTTCACTGTGCAGAAGCTTTTTATCTTGATGAAGTCCCAATAGTTTGTTTTTGCTTTTGTTTCCCTTGCCTCAGGAGAAATATCTAGAAAGAAGTTGCTACAGCAATGTCAAAGAAGTTACTGCCTGTGATCTCCTTTAGGATTTTGATGTTTTCCTATCTCACATTTCGGTCTTTCATCCATTTTGAATTTGTTTTTGTTGATGGCATAAGAAAATGGTCCAATTTCATTCTTCTTCATGTCGCTGTCCAGTTTTCCCAACACCATTTGTTGAAGAGAATTTCCACCCCATTGGATATTCTTTCCTACTTTGTCAAAGATTAATTGACCATATATTTGTGGGTTCATTTCTGGGTTTTCTATTCTGTTCCATTGATCCATGTGTCTATTTTCGTGCCAGTACCATACTGTTTTGATCACATTATATTACAGTTGTAATTGTGGAATTGTGATACCTCAACCTTTGTGTCTTGGAGAAAATCATTTGGAGTGACATAATGGGATGATCTATTAAATTTGTGCACTTAAATGTTCAACTCTCTCCCTAGGTTTGGCTGTTCTCAGTCATTTCTTTATTTAAAAAAAATTTTTTTTACCACCTTCTCTTTCTTTTATCTTTCTGGAGCTCCAATGATTCAAACAAGGCTTTTATTTTCATGGTATCCTATTGATCATGTAGACTTTTTTTTGCTTTCTTTCATACTTTTTGTTGTTGTTGTTAGTCTTCTCTGTCTAGGTAATTGCCATCTCTACGCTCCATCTCATTCATTCTTTCTTCTTTTGGTTCATTCTGCTGTTAATACTCTATGGCATTTTTTATTTCATTTATTCAATTCTGCAACTCTAGATTTTTCTTTCTGGTTCTTTTTTAATGATTTCTATTTCTGACAATATTTCCTTTTGTTTATTGTTTTCCTGATTTCCTGGAATTGTTTTTCTGTATTTTCCTCTAGATTATTGAGTTTATTTAAAATACTTTTGAGAGGGTTAAGAAAATGATGGTGGAGTAGAAATACCCTAGCCAGATCTTGTCCCATGAGTACAACTAGATAACAATCAAATCATTCTAAATACCTCAGAAGTTGACCTGAAGACTGGCAGAACAAACTCCATAACTAAAGGTAGAGAAGAGGCCTCATTGAAGAAGGTAGGAAGTGCAGAGATATGGTCTGAGAGAGAAATGGATTGTGGCCACTGCGGCAGGGAGGGGGCTGTATTCATGGAGAAGGGAAAGAGACAGACTAGTACATAGGGGAGTGCAGAGGGAAAACAAATCCCCATAGCAACTGGCTTGGAAAGTGAGAGAGGCTGAATTTCTTGAGTTCTCACAACCAGCACAGCTTAAAACCTGGAGTTCGAAAACTTAGTGGGCTTGGCTCACATAGAGCAGGAAGGACACGGTGCTGCTTTTGGAGAGAAGGCAGGCAAACAAACATATAGCATGGAAACAGTGATCTTAAGAGCACCTGGGGCACACAGAGGGAAGACTATTTACTCATGTTAGAGAGTGTCCCAGAGAAGCAGCATTCATAGAGAAGACCCCTTTGGGAACAAAGGAACTGACAGGCATCATTTCCCTCCCCCCCTCAGCATAAACACAGAGCCACCTGAAGGTACCAGTGCAGTGCTCACACTTGCTACCTAACCTGCTTCCACCAAGCCCTACCTCCCTGTGCTCTGGTGGATCTGTCCTTCCAGTCAGATTTTCCTCAGTCCTGGCACACCAGGCTCTGTACCCCAGAAGACCAGCCCAAACCCCTTCCCATACCAACCCAGGAGTTTTGCAGAGCATCTATTCTGGTGGCAGTGGTGACAGGTCACATTTCATAAGCAGACCAGTGCACACCTAGTTAAAACTTTACACATTCAGACCAGGGACCAAACCCTGCCCACAACAGAGAAAGAGTGCCTCTCCAGATGACTGGCCTGAAGGATAAAGCAACAAGGACAAAACAGCAGAAGATATGCAGCACACGTTGGAGACACTCCCCGAAGCACCAGGACTTGGGGAACAGGGAACACTACACAGCAGGGCACTAAAGGACCTCTTCTTCATAAGGCCATTACCCTCACAAGCAGGAGACATATATGACTTCTAATACACAGAAACAAGCACAGGTACTTAGGAAAAATGAGAAGACAGAGAACTTTATCCCAAGTGAATGAGCAAGACATGGCCAGACCAGAGATCTAGGGGAAAGATATATAAGTAATATGCCTCATGGAGTATTTAATGCAATGATCATAAGGATACTCACTGGACTTGAGAAAAGAGTGGAAGACATGAATGAGACCCTTTAACACAGAGATAAGGAATAATGTAGCAGAGATAAAAGGCTCGATAAATGAAACAAGAAACATGCTTGATGAAATGAACACTAGGCTGGAAGAAGCAAAGGAATAAACTAATGACCTAGAAGACAGAGTAATGGAAGGAAATCAAGCTGAACAAAATAGAGAAAAAAGAATTATGCAAAATGAGAATAAACTTAGGGAACTCAGTAACTCCATCAAATATAATAATATTTGTATTGTAGGAATCCCAGAAAAAGAAGAGAGAAAAGGGGGCAGAAAATTTGTTTGAAGAAATTGTAGCTGAAAACTTCCCTAATTTGGGGAAAGAAACAGATATCCAGACCCAGGAGTCACAGAGAATCTCCCCCCCCGAAATCAACAAAAGTAGACCCACACCAAGATATATTATAATTATATTGGCAAAATATAGTGATAAAGAAAAATATTTAAAAGCAAAAAGACAAAAGAAGACAGTAAGATCAAGGGAAACCCCATAAGGTTAGCAGGAGATTTTTCAACAGAAACATAGCAAGCCAGAAGAGAGTGGCATGATATATTCAAAGTGTTGAATGGGGAAGATATCAGGTCAAGAATACTCTATTCATCAAGGCTATTATTTAGAATAGAAGGAGAGATAGAGTTTCCAGACAAACAAAAATTAAAGAAGTTCATGACTACTAAACCATCCCTGCAAGAAATATTAAAGGGGACTCTTTTGAGTGGAAAGGAGAGACCAAAAGTGACAGTATGGAGGTAGGAAATACAAAAACAGTAAAAATTAATATTTCTGTAAAAAATCAGTCAAGGAACTCACAAAATAAAAGGATGTAAAATATGACAACATATACCTAGAAGTGGGGAAGAGAGGAGTGAAGAATGGGTTCAAACTGAAATGACCATCAACTTAACAATAGACTGCTATGTGCAGAAGAGGTTATAAACAAACTTAATGGTAAACATATGTCACAAACCACAAACAACTATGCAAAGAATAAAGAAAAAAAAATCCAAATATATAACTAAAGAAAATCAGCAAACCATGAAAGAAAGACCAAAGAGGGTCACAGAAAATATTTAGAAAAAACACAAAACAAACAACAAAATGACAATAAATACATACCTAGCAACAATTACTTCGAATGTAAATAGGCTGAACAATCCAATCAAAAGGCATAGGGTGACAGAATGGATAAAAAAATAAGACTCATCTATATGCTGGCTAGAAGAGACTTATTTATTTATTTATTTATTTATTTATTTATTTATTTATTTTTCAAGTTTTTATTAGTTTCAGGTGTAGAATTTAGTGATTCAACACTTACATACAACACCTGGTGCTTATCACAAGTGTCCTCCTTAATTCCCATGATGTATTTAACTCATCCCACTGCCCACCTCCCCTCTGGTAAACATTAGTTTGTTCTCTATTGTCAAGAGTTTGTTTGAAGTGTTTTTGCTCCCCCCCTTTTTTTAACCAATGGTCATTTGTTTTGTTTCTTAAATTCCACGTATGAGTGAAATCGTATAGTATTTGTCTTTCTCTGACTTATTTGGCTTAGCATAATACTCTCTAGCTCCATCCCCATCATTGAAAATGGCAAGATTTCATTTTTCTATGGCTCAGTAATAATCCATTGTATATATGCCACATCTTCTTTATCCATTCCTCACTCAATAGACATTTGGGCTCTTTCCATAATTTGGCTATTGTACATAATGCTACTATAAAATCAAGGTGTATGTATCCTTTTAAACTAGTATTCTTGTATACTTTGGGTAAATACCTTCTACACAATTGCTGTATTATAGGGCAGTTCTATTTTTAACTTTTTGAGGGACTGCCATACTGTTTTCCAAAGTGATTGCAGCAGATTGCAATCCCACCAACATTTCATGAGGCTTCCTTTTTCTCCACATCCTCACCAATACCTGTTGTTTCCTGTGTTGTTAATTTTAGCCATTCTGACTGGTGTGGAATGACATCTCATTGCAGTTTTGATTTCTATTTCCCTAATGATGAGTGATGTTGAGCATTTTTTTTCATGTGTCTGTTGGCCATCTGTATGTCTTCTTTGGAATAATATCTCTTCATGTCTTCTGCCCATTTTTAAAGTGTGTTATTCATTTTTCTGGGGGTTGAATTTTATAAATTCTTTATATATTTTGGGTACAAACTCTTTATCAGATATGTCATTTGCAAATATCTTCTCCCATTCCATAGGTTGCCTTTTAGTTTTTTTGATTGTTTCCTTCACTGTGCAGAAGCTTCTAATTTTGAGGAAGTCTCAATACTTTACTTTTGCTTTTGATTCCTTCATTTTAGGAGATATGTCTCATAAGAATTTGCTACTCCCAATGTCAAAGAGATTATTGCCTATGTTCTCTAAGATTTTAATTGTTTCCTATCTCATATTTAGGCCTTTAATCCCTTTTGAATTTATCTTTGTGTATGGTATAAGAAAGTGGACCAATTTAATTCTTCTGCATGTGGCTGCCCAGTTTTCCTAACATCATTAGTTGCAGATAATGTCTTTTTCTCATTGGATATTTTTTCCTGCTTTGTCGAAGATTGATTGACCACATAGTTGTGGGTTCGTTTTTGAGTTTTCTATTCTGTTCTATTGATTTATGTGTCTGTTTTTGTGCCAATACTGTACTGTCTTGAACACTACAGCTTTGTAATATAAATTGAAGTCCAGAATTGTGATGTCTCCAGCTTTGCTTTTCTTTTTCAAGATTGCTTTGGCTCTTCAGGGTCTTTTGTGTTTCCATACAAATTTTAGGATTGTTTGTTCTAGGTGTGTGAAAAATGCTAGTGGTATTTTGGTAGGGATTGCAAAAAATGTGTAGATTGCTTTGGGTAGTATAGACATTTTAACAATGTTTGTTCTTCCAATCCATGAGCATGGAATATCTTTTGATTTCTTTGTGTCATCTTCAATTTATTTCATCAGTGTTGTATAGTTTTCAGAGTACAGATCTTTTATCTCTTTGCTTAGGTTTATTCCTAAATATCTCATGGTTTATGGTGCAGTTGTAAATGGGATTGATTCCTTGATTTCAGAAGAGACAAATTTTAGACCTAAAGACACCTGCAGACTGAGAGTGAGGGAATATGGAAACATAGATCATGAAATGAATGTCAAAAGAAAACCAGAGTAGCAATACTTATAATATACAAACTAGACTTTAAAACAAGGTCTGTAACAAGAGACAAAGAAAGACACTAGGTAATCATAAAGGGAAAAATCCTCAAGAAGATATAACAATTGTAAATATTTAGGTACCCAATAAGGGAGGACCCAAGTATATAAAGCAAATATAAAGGAACTAATTAATAATAATACAATAATAGTGGGGGACTTGAACACCCCACTTACATCAATGAACAGATCATTTAAAGACTATCAACAAGGAAACAATGGCTTTGAATGACACACTGGACCAGATGGATTTAACAAATATATTCAGAACATTTCATCCTAAAACAGCAGAATAAACATTCTTTTCAAGTGCACATGGGACATCCTCCAGCAAAGATCACACATTAGATCATAAATCAGGCCTCAACAAACACATAAAGATTGAATTCATACCATGCATCTTTTCTGACCACAATGCTATGAAACTAGAATTCAGCCACAAGAAGAAATCTGGAAAGACCATAAATACATGGAGGTTAAACAAGATGCTACTGAAGAATTAATGGGTCAACCAGGAAATTAAAGAGGAAATTAAAAATTGCATGGAAACAAATGCAAATGAAAACACAATGGTCCAAAACCTTTGGGATGCGGCAAAAGTGGTCTAAGAGGGAAGTATATAGCAACAGAGGCCTACCTCAAGAACCAAGAAAAATCTCAAATAAACAATTTAACCTTACACCTAAAAGGAGCAAAAAACAAAAAACAAAACAAGTAAAGCCTAAGTCAGCAGAAGGAAGGAAATAACAAGAATTAGAGCAGAAATAAATGATACAGAAAGTGAGAAAACAATAGAACAGATGATTGAAACCAGGAGCTGGTTCTTTGAAGAAATTAATAAAATCAATAAACTGCTAGCCAGACTTATCAAAACGGAAAGAAAAATACCCAGGTAACTATGATTACAAATGAGAAAGCAGAAATAACAATCAACATCACAGAAATAAGAGAATATTATGAAAAACTGTATGCTAACAAATTGGACAACCAGGAGAAATGGATAAATTCCTAGAAACATATAAACTACCAAAACTGAAAGACGAAGAAAGAAGAAAGTTGAACAGACTGGTAACCTGCAAAGACATTTAATCAGCAATCAAGAAACTCCCAACAAACAAAAAGTCCAGGACCAGATGGCATCACAGGCGAATTCTACCAAACACTTAATGAAGAGTTAATTCCTATTCTCAAACTGTTCCAAAAAATAGAAAAGGAAGGAAAACTTGCAAACTCATTCTATGAGTCCAGCAATATCCTGATACAAAAACACATGAAGACTTCACTAAAAGAGAGACGTAGAGGTCAATATCTCCGATGAACATGGATGTGAAATTTCTCAAACAAATACTACCAAACTGAATCCAACAATATATTTGAAAAAAATTGTTCACAGTGATTAAGTGGGATTTAATCGTGGGCTGCAAGAATGGTCCAATATTCATGAATCAATCAATATGATACATCACATTAATAAAAGAGGGGATAAGAACCATATGATCATTTCAATATGTGAATAAAAAAATTTGACAAAGTGTCACATCCATTCATGATACAACTCCTCAACAAAGTACACTTAAAGGGAACATACCTCAACGTAATGAAAGCCATCTATGAAAAACCCACAGCTAATATCCTAAATGGGGAAAAACTGAGAGCTTGTCTTCTAAGGTTAGGAACAAGACAGGGATGTGCACTCTCCCTGTTATTTAACATAGTACTGAAAGTCCTAGCAACAGCAATCAGACAACAGAAAGAAATAAAAGATATCCAAATTGGTATGGAAAAAGTCAAACTCTCACTATCTGAAGATGACATGATACTATACCTAGAAAACCAGAAGGACACCACCAAAAAACTGCTAGAGTTGATAAAGTTAAGTAAAGTTGCAGGACACAAAATCAATGTACAGAAATTCTGTTTCATTTCTATTCACCAATAATGAAGCAGCAGCAGAAGAAATTAAGGAATCAATTCCATTTATGATTGCACCAAAAAATAGCATGCCTAGGATCTGTACTCTGAAAACTATAAAACACTGATAAAAGAAATTGAAGATGACACAAAGAAATGGAAAGACATTCCATACTCATGGATTGGAAGAACAAATATTGTTAAAATGTCTGCATTTCTCAAAGCGATCTACACATTTAATGCAATCCCTATCAAAATAACAGCATTTTTTTTTTACAGAACTAGAATAAACAATCCTAAAATTTGTATGGAACCACAAAAGACCCTGAATAGCCAAAGCAACCTTGAAAAGAAAGCAAAGCTGGAGGCCTCACAATTCCAGACTTTAAGCTCTATTACAAAGCTGTATTGATCAAGCCAGTATGGTACTGGTGCAAAAGTAGACACACAGATCAATAGAATAGAAAACCCAGAAATGAACACACAATTATGTGGTCAAGAAGAAGACAGTCTTTTTAACAAATCGTGTTGGGAAAACTGGACAGGAACATGCAAATGAATGAAACTGGGCCACTTTCTTATACTGTACACATAAATAAATTAAAAATGGATTAAAGAACTATGTGTGAGACCTGAATATATAAAAATCCTAGAGGAGAACACGGGCAGTAACTTTTTTGACAGGGGCAGTGGAACTTCTTTCTAGATATGTCTCCTGAGGCAAGGGAAACAAAAACAAAAATGAAGTTTTGGGACTTCATCAAAATAAAAACTTTTGCAGAAAGTTTGTGAAGAAAGTAATCAACAAAACTGAAAGGCAACCTATGGAATGGGAGAAGATATTTGCAAATGACTCTTCTGATAAAGCATTAGTATCAAAAATATATAAAGTACTTACAAAACTTAACACTCAAAAAACGAATAATCCACTTAAAAATGGGCAGAAGATATGAATAGACATTATTCCAAAGAAGACACACAGATGAAAATATAAAATATAGCATTTAATATTTATTTGTGTTCCTTCCAAATTTTCTTCACATACATGAACTGATGCTCAAAGTCACTGATTATCAGGGAAATGAAAACCATGGGGCGCCTGGGTGGCACAGTCATTAAGCATTTTCCTTCGGCTCAGGACGTGATCCCAGCATTCTGGGATTGAGCCCCACATCAGGCCTCCGCTAGGAGCCTGCTTCTTCCTCTCCCACTCCCCCTGCTTGTGTTCCCTCTCTCGCTGGCTGTCTCTGTCAAATAAATAAAATAATATCTTAAAAAAAAAGAAAACCAAAACTGCAATGAGATATCACTCCACAGCTGTCAGAATGGCTTAAAATAATTACGTAAGACACAACAGGTTTTTGCAAGGATGTGGAGAAAGGGAAACCCTCTTGTTCTGTTAGTGGGAACGCAAATTGGTGCAGCCACTCTGTAAAATAATATGGAAGTTCCTCAAAAAGTTAAAAATAGAACTACCCTATGATCCAGCAATTGCACTGTAAATATTTGCCCAAAGCATACAAAAAAATACTAATTCAAAGGGATACATGCACCATGGTATTATATCTACAATAGCTAAATTGTGGAAACAGCTCAAGTGTCCATCAGTTGATGAATGGATAAAGATGTGATATTTACACACACACACACACACACACACACACTGGAATATTACTCAGCTAAAAGAAATGGAATCTTGCCCTTTGCAATGATGTGGATGGAGCTAGTGAGTATAATGGTAAGTGAAATAATTCAGTATGAGATAAACATTATATGATTTCACTCATACGTGGAATTTAAGAAGCAGAACAAAGGAGCATGGGGAACAAAGAGAGAGAGAGAGGCAAACCAGGAAACAGACTCTTAACTATATCATACAAACTGATGGTTTCCAGAGAGGAGGTGTGTGTGTGGGGTTGCTGAGTTGAATAGGTAATGGTGATTAAGGAGTGCACTAGTGATGAGCACCGGGTGTTGTATGGAAGTGTTGAATCACTGTATGGTAAATTTGAAACTAGCATTACGCTGTCTGTTAAGTGACTGGAATTTAAGTAAAAACCAAAAATATGTATGAATTTCCCTCTTTTCTGTGTGTCAATTTTTAAAAAAATATTATATTTTCATTCTGGGGTGCCTGGGTGATTCAGTCAGTTCAGTATTGACTCTTGCTTTCAGCTCAGGTCATTATCTCATGGGTCATGGGGTTGAGACCTGCATTGAGCTCTGAGCAGAGTGGGGAGTCAGCTTGGGGATTCTCTCCCTCTGCCCCTTCTTCCCCCACTCTCTCATGCATTCTCTCTCTCTCTCTCAAATTAATAAATCTTAAAAAATGTATTCTCATTTTCAATGAGTTCAATATATTTTACAATTTCAATTTTGATTTCTTCTTTGATCCATGGGTTATATAGAAGTTATTTATTTTAAAATTTTAAGGATTTTCTAATCTTTATATGATTTCTGCAGCCCAACCAACAGAGGGTTCCCCTTTCTCTGCATCCTTGCCAACATCTGTTGTTTCCAGACTTGTTAATTTTAGCCATTATGATGGATGAGAGGTGGTATCTCATTGTGGTTTTGATTTGTATTTTCCTGATGCTAAGTGATGTTGAGCATTTTTTCATGTGTCTGTTGGCCATTTTTATGTCTTATTTGGAGAAATGTCTGTTCATATCTTTTGCCCATTTCTTGACTGGATTATTTGTTTTTTTGGTGGTTGAGTTGGATAAGTTCCTTATAGATTTTGGATACTACCCCTTTATCTGATAAGACATTTGCAAATATCTTCTCCCATTCTTTAGGTTGTCTTTTAGGTTTTTTTTTTTTGACTATTTTCTTTGCTGCGCAAAAGCTTTTTATTTTGATGAAGTCCCAATAGATCATTTTCCTTTTGTTTCCCTTGCCTTTGTAGACATGTCTAGCAAGAAGTTTGTGAAGCTGAGGTCAAAGAGGTTGCTGCCTGTGTTCTCCTCTAGGACTTTAATGGATTCCTGCCTCACTTTTGGGTCTTTCATCCATTTTAAGTCTATTTGTATGGTGTAAGAAAATGGTCCAGTTTCATTCTTCTACATGTGGCTGTCCAGTTTTCCCAACACCAATTGTTGAAGAGACTGCCTTTTCTACACTGAATATTCTTTCCTGCTTTGCCGAAGATTAGTTGACCATAGAGTTGAGGGTCCATTTTTGGGTTCTCTATTCTGTTCCATTGATCTATGTGTCTGTTTTTGTGCCAGTACCATACTGTCTTGATGATTACAGCTTTGTAATATAGCTTGAAGTCCAGAATTGTGAGGCCACCAGGTTTGGTTGTCTTTTTCAATATTCCTTTGGCTATTCAGGGCCTTTGCTGGTTCCATACAAATTTTAGGATTATTTGTTCCAGCTGTCTGAAAAAAGCTGATGGTATTTTGAACAGGATTGCATTGAATGTGTAGATTGCTCTGTGTAGCATAGACGTTTTAACAATATTTGTTCTTCCAATCCATGAGAATGGAACGTTTTTCCAATTCTTTGTGTCTTCATCAATTTCTTTTTTTTATAATCATATTTTTTATTATATTATGTTAGTCACCATACAGTGCATCCCTGGTTTTTGATGTAAAGTTCGATGATTCATTAGTTGCGTATAACACCCAGTGCACCATGCAATATGTGCCCTCCTTACTACCCATCACCAGCCTATCCCATTCCCCACCCCCTCCCCTCTGCATCAATTTCTTTTTTAAGAATTTTTTATTATGTTATGTTAGTCACCATACAGTACATCATTAGTTTTTGGTGTAGTGTTCCATGATTCATTGTTTGCGTATAACACCCAGTGCTCCATGCAATATGTGCCCTCCTTAATACCCATCACCAGCCTATCCCAATTTCTTTCATAACTGTTCTATAGTTTTCAGAGTACAGATCCTTTAACTCTTTCATTAGGTTCATTCCTAGGTATCTTATGGGTTTTTGTGCAATTGTAAGTGCGATTGATTCCTTGATTTCTCTTTCTTCTGCCTCATTGTTAGTATATAGAAATGCAACTGACTTCTCTGTATTGATTTTATATCTTGCCACATTGCTGAATTCCTGTATGCATCTAGCAATTTTTGGGTGGTGTCTTTTGGGTTTTCCACATAGAGTATTATGTCATCTGCAAAGAGTGAAAGTTTGACTTCTTCTTTGCCAATTCAGATGCCTTTTATTTCTTTTTGTTTTGTGATTGCTGAGGCTAGGACTTCCAGTGCTATGTGGAACAACAGTGGTGATAGTGGACATCCCTACCATGTTCCTGACCTTAGGGGAAAAGCTCTCAGTTTTTCCCCATTGAGGACGATATTTGCTGTGGGTTTTTTGTATACAGCTTTTATGATGTTGAGGTATGTTCCCTCTATCCCTACACTACAGAGAATTTTAATCAAGAAAGGATGCTGTATTTTTTCAAATGCTTTTTCTGCATCTATTGAGAAGATTATATGGTTCTTGTCCTTTCTTTTATTAATGTGGTATAGCACATTGATTTGCAGATGTGAACCACCCTTAGCAGCCCAGGAATAAATCCCACTTGGCTGTGGTCAAAATCCTTTTAATGTACTGTTGGATTCTACTGGCTAGTATCTTGATGAGATTTTTCGCATCCATGTTTATCAGGGATATTGGTGTGTAATCCTTTTTGGTGGGGTCTTTGTCTGGTTTGGGGATCAAGGTAAAAATGCTGGTTTCATAGAATGAATTTGGAAGTTTTCCTTTCATTTCTATTTTTGAAACAGCTTCAGAAGAATAGGTATTACCTGTTCATTAAATGTTTGGTAGAATTCCCCCTGGGAAGCCATCTGGCCCTGGGATCTTGTTTGTTGGGTGATTTTTTATTACTGTTTCAATTTTTTTTTCTGCTTATGGGTGTGTTCAGGTTTTCTGTTTTTTCCTATTTCAGTTTTGGTAGTTTAGATGTTTTTAGGAATGCATTGTTTTCTTCCAGATTGCCTAATTTGTTTGCATATAATTTTTTATAATTCTTTTATAATTGTATATCTTTCATGTTGGTTATGATCTCTCCTCTTTCATTTATGTTTTTATTTATTTGGGTTCTTTCTCCTTTCTTTTTAATAAGTCTAGCTAGGGGTTTATTGATCTTATTAATTCTTTAAAAGAACAAGCTTCTTGTTTCATTGATCTGTTCTACTGTTCTTTTGGTTTCTATTTCATTGATTTCTGCTCTAATCTTTATTATTTCTCTTCTCCTGCTGGATTTAGGCTTTATTTGTTGTTCTTTTTCCAGCTCCTTTAGGTGTAAGTCTAAGTTGTCTATTTGAGACTTTTCTTGTTTCTTGAGAAAAGCCTGTATTGCTATATACTTCCTGTTTAGGACTGCCTTTGCTGCATCCCAAGGGTTCTGAACTATAGTGTTTCATTTTCATTTGTTTTCACGTATTTTTAAAATTCTTATCTAAAATCCTGGTTGACCTAATTCTTTAATAGGATGTTCTTTAACTTCCATGTATTTGTGTTCCTTCCAAATTTTCTCTTGTGATTGAGTTCAGATTTTAAAATCTGAAAATATACATGGCATAATCTCAATCTTTCTGTACTGGTTGAAACCTGTTTTTTGACTCATTATGTGATATTTTCTGGAGAATGTTCTATGTGCACTTGAGAAGAATGTGTATTCTGTTACTTTAGGATGAAATGCTCAAATATATCTTTGAAGTCCATCTGGTCCAGTGTGTCATTCAAAGCCCCTGCTTCCTTGTTGATCTCTTCTTAGTTGATTTGCCCATTGCTGTGAGTAGGCTGTTAAAGTCCCCTACTATTATTGTATTATTATCAATGTGTTTCTCTAATTTTCTTATTAATTGTTTTATATAATTGGCTGTTCTCATGTTAGGCTCATAAATATTTACAATTGTTAGATCTTGTTGGATAAACCCCTTTATTATGATACAGTGGCCTTCTTCATCTCTTATTACTGTCTTCAGTTTAAAATCTAGTTTGTCTGATATAAGGATGGCTACTCCAGCTTTCTTATATGTCCATTAGCATGATAAATTGTTCTCCTTCCCCTCACTTTCAATTTGGATGTGTCTTTGGGTCTAAAATGAGTCTCTCGTAATCAACATATTGATGGGTCTTTTTTTTAAAAATCCAATCTGATACCCCCATGTCTTTTGATTGGAGCATTTAGTCCATTTACATTCAGAGTAATTATTAAAAGATATGAATTTAGTGTCATTTTATTGCCTGTAAAGTCATTGTTTCTGTGGATTGTCTCTGTTTCTTTCTGGTCTTTGTTAGTTTTGGGCTCTCTCTTGGCTCAAAGGATCCCCTTTAATCTTTCTTGCAGGTTTGGTTTAGTGTTCACTAATTCCTTTAATTTTTGTTTGTCCTGGAAACTCTTTATCTCTCTTTCTATTCTGTATGACATCCATGCTGCATAAAGTATTCCTGGCTGCATATCTTTCCCTTTTAGCATTTCGAATATGCCATGCTATTCCTTTTTGGCCTGCCAGGTCTTTGTGGATGGGTCTTCTGCCAATCTTATGTTACTACCCTTATAGGTTAAGGACCTCTTGTCCTGAGCTGCTTTCAGGATTTTCTCTTTATCTCTGAAATTTGTATGCTTCACTATTATATGTTAAGGTGTTGACCCATTTTTATTGACTTTGAAGGGGTGTTATCTGTGCCTCCTGGACTTACATGCCTATTTCCTTCCCCAGATTAGGGAAGTTCTCAGCTATAATTTGTTCAGATAAACCTTCTGCTCCTCTCTCTCCTCCTCTTCTGGAACCCCTATTATTTGAATATTATTTTGCTTTATGGTATTGCTGATTTCTCGAATTCTCCCTTCATGATCCAGTTTTCTCAGCTCCCTTATTCTCCATCATTTTATCTTCTATATCACTGACTCTCTTCCGCCTTTCTTATCTTAGCAGTTCGAGCCTCCACTTTTGACCACATCTGAGTAATAGCATTTTTAATTTTGGCCTGATTAGATGTTAGTTCTTTTATTTCTACAGTAAGGGATTCTCTATTGTCTTTTATGCTTTTTTCAAACCCAACTAGTATCTTTATAATTGTCGTTTTGAATTCTAATTCTGACATCTTACTTATATCTATATTGATTGAATCCATGGCAGTGAGTACTGCCTCCTGTTCTTTTTTGGGGGGTGAGTTTCTCCATCTCATCATTATGTCCAGAAAAGAATAGATGAAAGAGAGAGAAAAGACAAAAATAGCAGCAAATCCAGAAAAATATAAACAAACCATAAGAAAACAGAAACAAAAGAAAATTACAAAAAATCAAACAGGAAGTAAAACAGAACAAAATAATAAACTAGTTCCTGGGTGTCTTTTGGTCTGTTTGTTAAAGAAACTAGATCCCAAAATAGGAAAAAAAGAAAAACTTGTATATATACAAAAATAAAATTTAAAAAAATTAATGGAAAGCAAAAAATATATATTGCACATATATATAAAAATAAAAATTAAAGAATTAAAAAAGAGGATTGATAAAATAATAAAATAACTGAAAAAATAAAACTGAAAGACCAAAGAATAATTACCCCCCCCCAAATGCTATATACTGTTTTCCCCGTGCACTGAAGTTTTTCAGTTCTCTGTGATCAGTAAACTTGGTGTTAGCCGGTTATTCCCGCTGGTCTTCTGGGGGAAGGGCCCATTGCACTGTTTCTCAGGTGTTCTTGCCTGGGTGGAATTTCGCCCCCCTTGCGAGGGGGCCAGACTCAGTGTAAGTGGCTCCAGATTGCACTATGTGGTACTGTTTTGCTCCTCGAAGTCTTCCAGCACCGATGGGTGGGGATGAAAAAGGTGGCACCCTGATCTCTAGCCCTAGAGCTGAATGTTCACGCCTCCCACTCTTCAGTGAGCCCTCACAAAAAAGCAGTCACTCACTCTTGTTTCCCTGGTTTCTGTCCCAACTGTGTTTACCCAGCCTCTGACCAAATGTTTTTATCTCAAGCATACGACCCTGTTTTAAGTCTCCAAACTTTATGGACTCCTGCAGTGTGGGCCAGTGCCATTCTTCCTGGGGATGGGAGGGGGGTCTTGTCCTGCTTCTGTTTCTTGCTGGACCCCTGCCTGGAGAGTGGTCACATGACCATGCAGCAGTTCATAGTTGATGGCAACATTGAGCAGAAAGCTGGCACCTAGACTTGGTGTTTTCACCCAGCTTCCCTGCTCTGATACTGGGGAACTCTACTGCAATCAGGTACCCCCACTCTTTTTGTCACCCTAGGGATCCCGAGACCATGCTGTCCTGCCTGGAATTCTGCCCTGGTTCACCACCTGAGTACCTTTGAGCCAGGGATGTCCCCCACTGTAGCAGACTTCTAAAAGTTCCGATTTTGAACTCTGCTGCTTATAATACTTTTTGGCAGACTCCTTAAGCAAGTTCCCTCCCCTCTGTGGTTTATCTTCCAAAACATTGCCCCAGATTCACATCTCTGCACCTACTACCTTGCAAAAAATGGTCACTTTTCTATTTGTAGAATTGCAGCAATTTTCTTCTCAGATCTCTGATTGATTTCACAGGTGTTTAGAATGATTTGGTAACCATCTAGCTGAATTCCAGGGAACAGACAAAATCAGGGTCCTTGCTTCCTCTGCCATCTTAACTCCTCCCCTATATGATTGAATTCTAATTTAATTTTTTTTCTGGTTAGTCAAAAAACTATATTATTTTATTCTTTTAAATTTTTGTCCTTTGTTTTATGCCCTAGAAAATGTCTATCTTTGTGAATATTTTATGTATATGTAAAAATAATTTGTATTCTTTTGCCGTTTCAATTGTTCTTTAATTGTCAGTTTGGTGGTTGAAGTATTCAATTATTCTATATCCTTTTTGATTTTCTGCCTACATTTTCCATCCATCATTGTGAGAGAGGCATTCAAATCTTTAGCTAAAACTGCAAAAATAGACAAATATCTTCTTCCTGAACTTAGAGGGAAAGCTTTCAACCTTTCACTATTGAGTATGATGTTAGTTATGAGCCTGTTATATATCTTCTTTATTATGTTGAGCTGTGTTTTCACGGCACCCAATTTGTTGAGTGCTTTTATTATAAAAATATGTTATATTCTGTCAAATATTTTTTACATCTATTCAGGTGATCATATGATTTTTATTTTTTATTCTATTAATGTGATGCATCACATTTATTGACTTGCCTATGTTGTAATACCCTTGCATCTCAGAAATAAATCCTGCTTGATCATGGTGTATGATCTTCTTAATGTGCTATTGAATTCTATTTGCTAGTTGTTTAGAATTTTTACATTCATACTCATCAGGGATATTGTTCCATCATTTTCTTTTGGTGCCCTTATCTGGCTTTGGTATGAAGGTAATGCTAGCTCAGTAACATGAGTTTGAGAGTACTACCTCTGCTTCAATTTTTAGAAGGGTTTGAGAAGCATTCACATTCATTCTTATTTATATGTTTAGTAGAATTCACCAGTAAACCATCTGTTCCTGGGCTTCCTTTTGCTGGGATATTTTGATTACTGATGCTATCTCCTTGCTTGCTATTGGTCTGTTCAGATTTTCTATTTCTTCATACTTTAGTTTTAGTAAGTTGTATGTTTCTAGGAATGTATTGAGTTCTTCTAGGTTATTCAATTTTTTGGCATGTAATTATTCATAGTAGTATGTTATAATCTTTCATACTTCTGGGCTATGAGTTGTAATGTCTCTTCTTTCATTTCTTGTTTTATCTGAGTCTTCTCTTTTTTATTTAATCTAGCTATAGGTTTTCAATTATGTTTATCTTTTAAAAAGCTTCTCAGTATCACTGACATTCTCTATTTTTTTTCTGGTCCTTATCTCCTTTATTTCTGCTCTGATCTTTGTTATTTACTTTATCCTGCTAACTTTGGGCTTAGTTTGGTCTTCTTTTTCTCGTTTCTTGAAATGTAAAATTAGGTACTTGATATTATTCCTTTTTCTTAATTGTAAGCTTTTATTTCATAAACTCCTCTCTTCAAACTGCTTTTGCAACCTGCCACAGGTTTTAATATTTTGATTCCATTTTCATGTGTTTGAAGATAGTTTTTGAGTTTTCTTTTGATTTTTTTTCTTTGACATATTGGTTGTTCAGGAGTGTATTGTTTAATTTGCACATAGTTGTGATTTTTTAAAAACTTTTCTTCTGTTATTGCCACTGTTGTCAGAAAAGATACTTGGTATTTTTTAAAAAGATTTTATTTATTTATTTGACAGAGAGAGAGGGAACACAAGCAGGGGGAGTGGGAGAGGGAGAAGCAGGCTTCCCACTGAGCAGGGACCCTGATGCGGGGCTTGATCCCAGAACTCTGGGATCATGACCTGAGCCAAAAGCAGATGCTTAATGACTGAGCCACCCAGGTGTGACAAGATACTTGGTATTATTTTAAACTTAAATTTGGTTAGATTTGTTTTGTGAGTTAGCACATAAGCTGTCCTGGAGAATGTCCTATGTAAATTTGTGAAGAATGTGTGTTCTGCTGCTGTTAGATGGAATGACCTATATATATCCGTTAGCTCCAATGGTTTAAAGTATTGTTAACATCCAGTGTTTTCTTATGATTTTCTGTTTGAATAATCTATCCATGTCTGAAAGTGGGTCATTGAAGTCCTCTGCTATCAAAATATTGGCTATTTCTCCCTTTAGATCTGTTAATATTTGCTTAATATACTTAGGTGGTCCAATGGTGGGTGTGTATATGTTTATAACTGTTATGTCTTTAAAATTTTCCCCCAACTTTATTAAAATATAATTTAAAAAATGTAATTGTATTTAAAGTGTACAATGTAATATGATTTGATATATGTGTACACTGTGAAAGGATGCCAAAAATAATTTTATTAACAGATGCAGCACCTTACATAATTACTTTCTTTTGCAGACAATGCTTAAGTTTTACTCTCAACAAATTTCAGTTATACAATACAGTGCTATTAACTATAGTCACTATGCTATACATTAAGTCATCAGAACTTATTTATTTTATAACTAAAAGGTTGTAACTTTTCCCAAACCTCTCCCCATTTCCCAACCTTCCCCCAGCCCCTGGCAACCCCATTCTACTTTCTGATTAGAATAGTTTGACTTAAAAAAAATTCCACATACAAACGATATGACTCAGGATTTGTCTTTGACTAGTGTCAAAGTGTCTTTGACACCACATCTTTATCCATTCATTCCTAGATGGACAGCTTATTTCCATATCTCGACTATTATAAACAGTGCTGCAATGAACATGGAATACATAGATCTCTTTGAGATGGTGATTTCATTTCCTTTGGATATATACTCAGAAGTGAGATTAGGGGGCGCCTGGGTGGCACACCGGTTGGGCGTCTGCCTTCGGCTCAGGGCGTGATCCTGGCATTATGGGATCGAGCCCCGCATCAGGCTCCTCTGCTATGAGCCTGCTTCTTCCTCTCCCACTCCCCCTGCTTGTGTTCCCTCTCTCGCTGGCTGTCTCTATCTCTATCGAATAAATAAATAAAATCTTTTTAAAGAAAAAGAAGTGAGATTAGGTGCGTTTCTGGTAAGGGAATCAAAAGAAGGTTCCCAGACTCTGGCTCTTGGTGAGGCAGCGCCATCTGGTGTCATGTCTCCACTTGCACACAAAAGAGGAAGGGATACCTTTCAGAATTTTCCAGAGAAACTGCATGATGCATGTGTCCATAAACTTGTTTGATGGAATCCTTTCAAAATGTATACATGTCAAATCATATCATCACATTGTACATATTAAATACAATTACATTTTTTCTTTGTTTTTATTTTTTAAATTTTTTATTATGTTATGTTAGTCACCATACAGTACATCCAATTTTCCCAGCACCATTTGTTGAAGAGACTGTCTTTTTCCCACCGGATGTTTTTTCCTGCTTTATCAAATATTAGTTGCCCAAAGAGCCAAGGGTCCATTTCTGGGTTCTCTATTCTGTTCCATTGGTCTATGTGTCTGGTTTTGTGCCAGTACCATGCTGTCTTTGTGATCACAGCTTTGTAGTACAGCTCGAAATCCGGCATTGTGATGCTCCCAGCTTTGTTTTTCCTTTTCAAGAGTTCCTTGGCGATTTGGGGCCTTTTCTGGTTCCATACAAATTTAAGGACTATTTGTTCCAGTTCTTTGAAAATCAATGAATTAGAGTAGAGCAAAGTAGATTTTAAACCAAAGACTGTAATAAGAGATGAAGAGGGCCTCTATATCATAATGAAACGGTCTATCTAACAAGAAGATCTAACAATTGTAAATATTTATACCCACAACTTGGGAGCACCCAAATATATTAAAAAAATTAATAACAAACACAAAGAACTCATTGACAATAATATAAAAATAACATGGGACTTATTAGTATGAGTGTGGGTTGGGCTAAATGGATGATGGGTATTAAGGAGGGCACTTGCTATGATGAGCACTGGGTGTACATGTAAGTGATGAATCACTAAATTCTACTCCTGAAGCCAGTATTACACTACGTTTTAAACTAACTAGAATTTAAATACAAATTTGAAAGGGGAAAAAAGCCAGTAGGATGAAGGAAATAATAAATATTAGAGCAGAAATGAATACTAAAAATAAATAAGTAAATAAATAAAACCGATAAATGAAATCAGTAGCTGGTTCTTTGACAAAATTATAAAAACTGATAATCCTTTAGCCAGACTCATTAAAGAGAGAGAGAGACTCAAATATATAAAATCAGAAACAAAGGAGGAGAAATAAAAACCAACACCACAGGAATACAAACAATTATAAGAGAATATTAGAGAAATATGCCAACAAATTGGACAACCTAGAAGAAATGTCTAAATTCATACAAACATATGATCTCCCAAAAATGAGTGAGGAAAAAATAGAAAATCTGAACAGACCAATTACTAGTAACAAACTTGGAACAGTAATAAAAAAAATTACCAAAAAATAAAAGTCTAGGACCAGATGACTTCATAGGTAAATTCTACCGATATTTAAAGAAGAGACATTACTTGTTCTCAAACTATTCCAACAAATAAAAGATGAAGGAAAGTGTCCAAATTCATTTTGCAAGGCCAGCAGTACCTTGATATGAGAATCAAATGATGACACTACAAAAAAAAGACAATATCTCTGATGAATATAGGTATAAAAATCCAAAATATTAGCAAACCAAATCCAACAATACATTAGAAAAATTATTCGCAACCATCAAGTGGGATTTACTCCAGGGATGCAAGGGTAGTTTAGTATTCACAAATCAATTGATGTGATATATCACATTCACAAGGGAAAGGATTAAAAAATATGATCACTTCAAAAGATGCGGAAAAAAGCATTTGAGAAAGAACAAAATCTATTCATGATAAAATATCTCCACAAAATAGGTTTAGAGGAAACACACCTCACAATAAAGGCAATATATGAAATCCCACAGCTAGCATTATACTCAATGGTCAAAAACTGAGAGCTTTTCCTCCTAGATGAAGAACAAGATAATAATGCCTGCTCTCATTGCTTTTATTCAACATACTACTGGAAGTTCTAGCCACAGCAATCAGAGAGCAAAAAATAAATAAAAGGCATCCAAATTGGTAAAAAAACACAAAACTTTCTCTATTTGCAGATGACATGATCCAATATGTAAAAAACCCTAACAACTCTAGCAAAAAACTACCAGAACTGACAAATGAATTCAGTAAAGTTGTGGGATACAAAATTAATATACAGAAGCTTGTTGCATTTCTGTATGATAATAATGATGTGGCAGAAATAGAAGTTAAAAACAATCCCATTTACAATTGCACCAAGAAGAAAAACAATCTAGGATTAAACTTAATCAAATAGGTGCGAGATCAATACTCCAAAAGATACAAATATTGATAAAAGAAGCTGAAGATGACACAAATTGAAAGATATTCCATGCTCATCAATTGGAAAAGCCAATATTATTAAGACCTCCATACGATCCAAAACCTTCTGCAGATTTACTGCAATCCCTGTCAAAATACCAACACCTCTCACAGAACTAGAACACATCATCCTAAGATTTGTATGGAATCACAGAAGTCCCTGAGTAGTGAATGAAATCTTGAGAGAGAAGAACAAAGTTAGAGCTATCACAACCCTAAATTTCAAGATATACTACAGAGCTGTAGTAATCAAAACAGTATAGTACTGAAATATTTATTTTTATTGCTCTTGTGCTTTTCACTTTTCATACTCTCGCTTATGGTCTTTCCTTTCCAAAGAGTCTCCTTCAATATTTCTTCCAGCGCTGGTTTAGTGGTCATGAAGTATTTTAGTTTTTGTTTGTTTGGGAAATTATCTCTCCTTCTATTCTGAAGTTTAGCCTTGCTAGATAGAGTATTCTTGCCTGCAGATTTTTCCCTTTAAGAATTTTGAATATATCAGACCACTTTCTTCTGGCCTGCAAAGTTTCGGCTTAAAAATCTGCTTATTGCCTTGTGTGGTTTTCCTTGTATGTAACTGTCTTCTTTTCTCTTGCTGCTTTAAAATTTTTTCTTTTTTCTTACCTTTTGCCAGTTTAATTACTGTGTCTTCATGTGGACTGTCTTGGGTTGAATTTGAGGGGAGATCTCTGTGCCTTCCGGAACTGGATATCTATTTCCTTCCCCAGGTTTAGTGGGGTTCAGCAATTATTTCTTCAAATAATTTTGTGTTCCCTTTTCTATCTCTTCCTCTTTTGAGATCCCTATAATTCAAATATTATTATGCTTGATGGAGTCAATGAGTTTCCTAAGACTATTCTGAATTTGCATAAATTTCTTTCCTCTCCTTTGCTCAGGTTGGTTACTTTCCATTCCTCTGTCTTCCAGGTTGTTAATTCATTCCTCTGCTTCATCTAGCCTGCCATTTAATCCATCAAGTGTATTTTTAAATTTTATTTATTGTGTTCTTGATCTCTGTTTTTTTTTCTCTCTGTGTTAAGAGTCTCACTGATGTCCTCCACTCTTCTCAAGTCCAGTGAATATCTTTATGATCATAAGTTTAAATTTTCTATCAGGCATATTACTTATATACATTTTGCTTTGGTGTCTTGCTGTGGTTTGGTCCTGGTCTTTCATTTAGGGCATATTTCTCTGTCTTCTCATTTTGTCTGACTTTCTGTGTCTCTCTGTTAAGAAAGTCAGCTACTTCTCTGGCTGTTGATAATAACCATATAAAGAAAAGTTCCTGTAGTGCCCTGCAGTGCAGTGTCCCCTATTCCCCAGGGCTTGGTGCTTCAGGGAGTGTCCCCTACATGTATAGTGTGTGGTCTGCTGTTGAGTCTTGGCTTCTTTTTCTTTCAGTCCAGTTGTCTGCAGAGACTTTCTTTGCCTATTGTGGGCAATATTTGTTCCCCAGGAGGGATGGGGTGCATTTTAACAATATGTGTGGTGTTCTGCTTGTGAAATGAGAACTGCCTCCAGTGCTGCCAGAACTGAGGTCCCACAAAATGCATGGGTAAGTTAGATGTAGTGTTGCCAGAGTTTGTGTCAGTCTTATAGGGGAGGAGTGATCTGAAGACAGGCAAAACAAACTCCACAACTAAATGTAGAGAAGCTGCATCAAATAGGCTAGTAAGGGCAGAAACTGTGGCTGGAAACTACCCACAGGAGGGTGGTAGCTGTGGGCATGGTTAGGTGAAAGAAATTTTCCCTTGTACCAGGGAGCCCACATGGGGAAATCAAACCCTTATAACACCTGGCTTTGAAAACTGTAGGGGCTGAATTCCCTGAATTTGTATATCCAGTGGGTTTAGATACTGGAATTTTAAAAGTTAGCTGACTCAGCACTGGGAGAGCTGGGAGGGTGAGTGATAGCTGGGTTCCTGCCCTTAAAGAAACAGCAGCATAGAGGCCCTTAAGGAGGCAACATAGAAGCAATAGTTTTCAAAATTCCTGGGGCAAACAGGAGGAAGATCTGTTTATACTGATCTCAGAACATGTTACGTGACTTCTCTGGGAATGAAGAAGCTGGCAGGTGCCATTTTCCTCTCCTACCCCTCAGCAAATGGTACTGCACAGACACTTGCTACATAACCTACTAGCAGTGTGCCCTGCACATCAATTCTCCCAAAAATTTGCCCACTCCAAGCCTGCTGGCCTCCATCCTGGGCTCAGTGCAAATTTTGCTAGCACTGCAAGCACATGTCCTGTCTAGCCTCCATGTACACAGATGCCAATCAGTGCCTCCTCTGCATTTACTGTGCACCAGGCCACTGAGGCCACCACGATTTGGGAGATCCAGCTCAGTGCAAATTTTACTAACACTGCTGCCCCACTCCCAAGCCCTCCTGCAGTTATGCCCCCTCAGAGCCAGCCATCTTGCACCTCACTAACACCAGAGAACAAGCACAACTGAAAACAGGAAGAGAGTCAATGCAGACATCTGGACTGAAAAAAAAAAACAGCAAACAAGTGACTCAGACACAACAGCAGGATGCAAGCAACACATATATGAGTCTCCCCTGAAATGCCAGGTTCTGGTGAACTGGGGCATTGCACTGCAAGGCACTATAGGACCTCTTCTCCAGAAAGCCACCACTTTCAAGAGCAGAAGATGTAGCTGACTTTCCTAACATACAGAAACAGACACAGAGAGGTAGACAAAATGAGACAGAGAGATATGAAAGAACAGGACAAAATCACAGCAGGAGATCAAAGTGAAACAAAAATAAGTAATATGCCTGACAGAGAATTTAAAGTAGTGGTCATTAAGATACTCACTGGACTTTAGAAAAGGGAGGAGGACACTAGTGAGATCCTTGACAAAGAGATTTAAAAAACAGATCAGAGATGAGGAACTCAATAAATGAAATTAAAAGTACAATAGATGGAATAAATAGGCTACAGGAAGCAGAAGAACATGTAATAACCTGTATGATAGAGTAATGGAAAGCAATCAAGATGAACAGGTGAGAGACAAATGCTGCATAATGAGAATAGAGAACTCAGCAACACCATCAAGTGTAATAACATTCACATTTTAGGGATCCAAGAAGAAGAGAAAAGGGGGGAACAGAAAACATATTTGAAGAAATAATACTTGAAAAATTCCTGAGTCTGGGGAGGGAAACAGAGATCCAGATGTAGGAGGTACAGTGACTAATTCAACCCAAGGAGGCCAACGCCAAGACAAATAGCAATTAAAATGACAAAAAAAATAATGATAAAGGAAGAATTTTAAAGGTTGCAATAGAAAAGAATACAGTTTTAAACAAAAACAAAAACAAAACCATAAGACTATCAACAGATTTTTCAGCAGAAACTCTGCAGGCCAGAGATGGGGGCATACTATATTCTAAGTGCTGAAAGGGAAAAATCTGCAGTTAAGAGTACTCTGTCCAGCAAAGCTATCATTTAGAATAGAATGAAAGAGTTACCCAGAGAAACAAAAATTAGATAATTTATGACCACAAAATCAGCACTACAAGAAATATTAAGGGGGACTCTGAGTGGAAAACAAAAACCATAAATAGGAGTAAGAAAAATAGAAAAAATACTAGAGCAAGAAAATAAGTAAATCTATAAAAATCGGTCAAGAGAAACACAAAATAAAAGGATGTAAACTATGATACCAAACATCTAAAACATGGAGGGAGATGGAGTACAGAAATTGGTTCAACATTAAGTGACTATCGGCTTAATATAGACTGCTACATGCAGGGATGTTATATGTAAACCAAATGATAACCACAAATCAAAGAAACAGAAATAGATAGCAAAAAATAAAGAGTAAGTAATCCAAGAATTTTGTTAAGAACAGCCAACTAATCATGAGAGGGGAGCAAGAGAAGAAAAGAACAGAGAGGAACTACAAAAACAACCATAAAACAAGTAAAAGAAATGGCAACAAATACACCTCTCTCATAATTCTTTTCAATGTAAATGGACCAAATGCTCCAATCAAAAGATGCAGGGTGACAGAATGGGTAAAAAAAAGAAGGCAGATCTATATGCTCCCTATAAGAGACTCACTTCAGACTTACAGACACATGCTAGACTGAAAATAAAGGGATGGAGAAACATATATCATTCAAATGGTAGTGAAAAGAAAGCTGGGGTATTAATACTTAAACTTAAGAGACTTTAAAACAAAGGTATCAAGGGACAAAGGACACTATATAATCATAAATGGTACAATCCAACAAGAAGTTATAATAACTGTAAATCTTTATGGACCCAACATGGGAGCACCCAAATACACAAAGCAGTTAATAACAAACATAAAGGAAATAAATGATAATAATTGATAGTGATACAGTAATAGTAGGGGACTTTAACACCACACTCACATCAATGGACAGATCATCCAAACAGAAAAATCAATAAGGAAACAGTGGCTTTGAAGGACACATTGGACAGGATGGACCTAACAAATATATCCATAAATATCCATCCTAAAACAGCAGAAGACACATTCTTTTCAAGTGCACATGGAACATTCTCCAGAATAGATCACATATTGGGCCACAAAACAAGTCTCAACAAATTAAAAAAGACTGAAATCATACTATGCAACTTTTCTGACCACAACACTATGAAACTGGAAGTCAACAAGAGAAAAACCTGCAAAACACACAAATACATGGAAGTTAAATAACATGCTACTAAGCAATGAAGGAGTCATCCAAGAAATGAAAGAAAAAATGCATGGAGAGAAATGAAAATGAAAACACAATTGTCTAACATCTTTGGTATATAGCAAAAGCTATTCTAAGAGGGAATTTTATAGAAATGCAAACATAGCTCAAGAAGCAAGAAAAAATCTTAAACAACATAACATTACATCTGAAGGAACTAGTAAAAGAAGAAAAAACAAAACTGAAAACAAGTAGAAGAATGGAAATAATAAAAATTAGAGGAGAAATAACCAAAATAGTAAAAAAAAAAAAAAAACCCATAGAACAGATCAATGAAAGTAGGGTCTGATTCTTTGAAAAGATCAACAAAATTGATAAAACTTTAGACAGACTCATCAACAGAGAGAGAAAGAAAGGAAGGGAGAGAGAGAGAGAGAAAACTCAACTAAATAAAATCAGACATGAAAGGAGAGAAAAAACAACCAACACTACAGATATACAAACGATTGTAAAAGAATATTATGAAAAAACTATATGCCAATAAATTGGAAAACGTAGAACAAATGGATACATTCCTGAAAACATATAACCTACCCAAATTGAATCAGGAAGAAATAGAGTTTGAACAGACAAATTTGCAGCAATGAAATTGAATTGGTAATCAAAAACCTCCTAGCAAACAAAAGTCCAGGGCCAGATGATTTCACAGGTGAAGTCTACCAAATACTTAAAGATGAGTTACTACCTAGTCTTCTCAAACTATTCCAAAATAGAAAAAATTTCCTAATTCATGCTATGAAGCCAGCATTACCCAGATGCCAAAACCAGATGAAGACACTACAAAGAGAGAGAGAGAGAGAGAGAGAGAGAGAGAGAGAGAGAGAGAACTACAGACAAATATCTGTGAGAACATAGATGCAAAAATCTTCAACAAAATACTAGCAAACTAAATTGAACAAAACATTAAACAAATCATTCACCATGATCAAGTGGGATGTATTCTCAGGATGCCAGGGTGGTTCAATATTCACTAATAAATCAACATGATACATCACATCAATAAAGCAAGGTTAAAAAACATATGATCATTACAATTGGTACATAAAAAGCTTTTGACAAAGTACAACATCCATTCATGAGAAAAGTCCTCAACAAAATAGGAATAAAGGGAACATATCTCAATATAATGAAGGCCATATATGAAAAACCCACAGCTAATATCATACTTAATGGTGAAAAACTGTGAGAGTTTCCCCTAAGGTCAGGAACAAGACAGGGTTGTCCACTCTTACCACTATTATTTAACATGGTACTGGAAGATTTAGCCACAGTGATTAGACAAGAGGAAGGAATAAAAGGCATACAAATTCATAAGTAAGAAGTAAAATTTTCACTATTTGCAGTTGACATGGTACTATATACAGAAAACCCTAAAGACTCCACCAAAAAACTACTAAAACTGATAAATTAATTCATAAGTTTGCAGGATACAAAATCGATGGACAGAAATCCCTTCATTCATGAAGCAACAGAAAGAGAAATTAATAAAGCAATCCCATTTATAATTGCACCAAAACCGGTAAGATACTTACGAATAAACTTACAGAGGTGAAAAACCTGTATTCTGCAAACAATTAAACATTGATGAAAGATATTGAAGATACACAAACAAGTGTAAAGATATTCCATGCTCATGGATTGGAAGAAGAAATGTTGTTAAAATGTCCATACTACCCAAAATAATCTATCTACACATTTAAGGCAGTTCCTATCAAAGCACCAACATTTTACACTAGAACAAACAATCCTAAATTTATATGGAACCAAAGAAGGTCCCAAATAGCCAAACAATTTTGAAAAAGAAAAGCAAAGCTGGATGTGTCATATTTCAGATTTCAAGTTATCCTACAAAGTTGTAGTAATCAATACAATATGGTACTGACACAAAAATGGACACATAGATCAATGGAACAGTATAGAAAACCCAGAAATAAGTCCACAATTATATGGTCAATTAATCTTTGACAAAAGGGGAAAGTGTATGCAATGGGAAAAAGAGAGCTTCTTCAACAAATGCTGTTGACAGAATTGGATGGCTGCATGCAAAAACAATGAAACTAGACCACTGGTTAACACCATAAACAAAGACAAATTCAAAATGAATTAAGGACCTAAATGTGAGACCTGAAACTATAAGAATCCTAAGTGTGTACATAGGCAGTAATTTCTCCAACAGTGAACTAGCATCATTTTTCTAGATATGTCTTTGGAGGCAAGAGAAATAAAAGCAAAAATAAACTATTGGGACTACATCAAAATAAAAATCTGTGCAGCAAAGGAAATAATCGATAAAACTAAAAAGCAACTTATGGGGTCCCGGCCCAACCCCTGCGGAGGAAGCAGAGAGAGTCCACCTTGGCTGAAGAGGACATCATTGATGGATTTGCCATGATCAGCTTTGTCACTTTTGAAGTGCTGGAGATACCAGGTAGGAGGGGGAAATGATGGCAGAGGAGTAGGGGACCCTTTTTTCAGCTGGTGCCCTGAATCAAGCTGGATATCTACCAGACCATCCCGAACACCCACGAAATCAGCCTGAGACTAGGAAGATACATCTGGATCTCTACAAACGAACATCTCTGGTGCTAAGTATTGAGGTTCGAAGAGGGGAGCCATGAATACACACACAAATATCAGAAGATAAATGGAAGGGGGAGGGAGCCACTGCACTCAGGCACTGGGAAGCAGTAGCCACCTGCACTGGGGAGCGGGCCAGACTCAAAGACCGGAACCTGCGAGAAAGCAGACTGAGACTGGGAGCCCGAGAACGCGCGCAAGACCAGACTGAAAACTAGAGCTCCAGAGCACACACTCAAACTAGACTGAAACCAGGAGCTCAGGAGAGCACATGCACAACCAGACTGAAAACCAGAGCTCCGCACACGCACTCGAACTAGACTGAAACGGGGTGCTCGGGAGCGTGTGCGTGACCAGACTGATGACTGGAGCTCCAGAGCGTGCCCAAACTACACTGAAACAGGGAGCTTGGGAGCATGTGCGGGAACTGGGTCGGCTGGCGGTCTTAGAAGCACAAAGGACAGAGACGTGCCTGCACTGGGAGCGAGGACTGGGAGAGTGACTGTGGGGTGCACATCCAGGGACACTGTGGGGTTTTTAGCAGCACGGACAGAAACAGAGTTAAAGTGGCCAGGAGAGCTCAGTGGAGAGCAGACTGAGATCTCTCTGTTCTGAGACAGAGGCTAGGATACGGCCACTGCTGCTCTGATTCTCAGAGGAGTCACAAAAAAACCACCAGGGAAAGCTGCCAGACAACAAAAGCCTGGAAATACGGTTCACATTGTGCCCATCCCCATCTCCCCTCGCAGGGAAGAGGGCAACGCTACCCAAACAGGGTTGCCTGAGTATCAGCGCGGCAGGCCCCTCCCCCAGAAGGCAGGCTGAAAAATCAAGAAGCCCACATCCCTAAGGTCCCTATAAAACAAGTGCACACTGCCTGGGTCCTGGTCAATAATTTGGGCTCTGTGCATCCCCACAACCTCTCCTCATCAGAATGACGAGGAGGAGAAACCCTTAGCAAAGAAAGGAGACAGACTGTGGCCTCTGCCACAGAACTGATGGATATGGATATAATCAAATGGTCAGAAATGGAGTTCAGAGTAACAATGGTCAAGATGATGTGTAGGCTTGAAAGAAATATTAATGAAAATATTAACGAGAATATAGAATCTCTAAGGGCAGAAATGAGAGTGAATCTGGCAGAAATTAAAAATGCTATGAATCAAATGCAGTCTAAACTAGACGCTCTGACAGCCAGGGTAAATGAGGCAGAAGAACGAATTAGTGAATTGGAAGATGGGATGGTAGAGGGGAAAGTAAAATCGGAAACTTGGCTCAAAAAAATCCAATCTCAAGAATGTAGATTATGGGAGGGCCAGCTGGGTGGCTCGTTAAGCGTCTGCCTTCTGCTCAGGGCATGATCCCGGCATTCTGGGATCGAGCCCCACATCAGGTTCCTCTGCTGGGAGCCTGCTTCTTCCTCTCCCACTCCCCCTGCTTGTGTTCCCTCTCTTGCTGGCTGTCTCTCTCTCTGTCAAATAAATAAATAAAATCTTAAAAAATAAAAGAATGTAGATTACGGGAGATTACTGACTTAGTGAAACGTTCCAATGTCAGAATCATCGGCATCCCTGAAGGGGTGGAGAACGAGAGAGGTCTAGAAGAGATATTTGAACAAATTGTAGCTGCGAACTTCCCTAATCTGGCAAAGGAAACAAGTATTCGTGCCGAAGAGGCAGAGAGGACCCCTCCCAAGATCAATGAGAACAGACCTACACCACGTCACATCATAGTGCATTTTGCAAATATTAGATCCAAGGATACAGTATTGAAAGCGGCCAAGGGGAAGAAAATCCTTATGTACAGAGGGAAGAATATCAGAATAATTCCAGGCCTGTCTACAGAAACCTGGCAGGCCAGGAATGTTTGGCAAGGTATTTTCAAAGCTCTAACTGAGAAGAACATGCAGCCAAGGATCCCTTATCCAGCAAGGCTGTCATTCAGAATTGATGGAGAGATAAGGACCTTCCAAGACCAGCAGAAACTGAAGGAATTTGTAACCACCAGGCCAGCCCTACAAGACATATTAAGGGGGGTTCTATAAAAGTAAAAAGGCCCCAAGAGTGATACAGAACAGAAAGTCACAATCTATAGAAACAAAGACTTCACAGGCAACAAGACAGCATTAAAATCATATCTCTCAATAATCACTCTCAATTTGAATGGCCTAAATGCTCCCATAAAACATCACAGGGTTGCAGATTGGATAAAAAGACATGACCCATCCATATGCTGTCTACAAGAGACTCATTTTGAACCTAAGGATACATCCAGACTGAAAGCAAAGGGATGGAGAACCATTTTTCATGCCAATGGACCTCAAAAGAAAGCTGGGGTAGCAATTCTCATATCAGACAGATTAGATTTTAAGCGAAAGACTATAGTTAGAGATACAGAAGGACACTACATTATTCTTAACAGATGTATCCAACAAGTGGATATGACAATTATAAATATCTATGCCCCCAACAGGGGAGCAGCTAGATACACAAGCCAACTCTTAACCAGAATAAAGAGACATATAGATAATAATACATTAATAGTAGGGGACCTCAACACTCCACTATCAGCAATAGACAGATCACCTAAGCCAAAAATCAACAAAGAAACAAGAGCTTTGAATGACATACTGGACCAGAGGGACCTCATAGATATATACAGAACACTACACCTCAGAACAACAGAATACTCATTCTTTTCAAATGCACATGGAACTTTCTCCAGAATAAACCATATACTGGGTCACAAAACAGGTCTCACCCTTGTGCCCTCTTGGTGGGCATGAAAATTGGTGTAGCCACTGTGGAAAACAGATTAGAGTTTCCTCAAAAAATTAAAAATAGATATGTCATTATGATTCAGTAATTCCACTACTGGATATTATCCAAAGAAAGCAAAAACACTAATTTGAAAAGAAACGGACCCCTATATTTATTGTAACATTATTCACAGCAGCCAATACATGAACACAACCCAAGTGTCCATCAAGAGATGAATGGATAAAGAAGATGTATAAATATACATATATTTATAATACATATAATATATATTCATATATTTATAAATATATATATTTATGTGTACAATGGAACATTACTCATCCATAGAAAAGAATGAGATCATTCAATTTGCAATAATGTGAATGTATCCAGAGGGTAGAAAGGTAAGTGAAATAAGTCAGTCAGAAAAAGAAAAATACCATATGATTTCACTGATATGTGGAATTTAAGAAACAAAAATGAACAAAGAGAAAAAGAGAGAGGTAAACCAAGAAACAGAGTTGTAATTATAGAGAACAAACTGATAGTTACGTGGGCGGGGGGATGGGTTAAATAGGTGGTGGGGATTAAGGACTGCATTTGTGATGAGCACTGGGTGATGTATAGAATTTTTCAATCACTAAATTGTACACCTGAAGCTAATATTACACTGTATGTTAACTAACTGGATTTATTTATTTATTTATTTGCTTATTTAAAAATTTTATTTATTTACCTGAGAGAGAGAGGGTGTGTGAGCGAGAGAGCACAAGCTGGGGGAGGAGCAGAGGGAGAGGAAGGAACAGACTCCCCGCTGAGCAGAGAGCCGGCCATAGGACTTGGTTCCAGGATCCCAGGATCATTACCCCAGCTGAAGGCAGAATTTCAACCAACTGAGCTACCCAGGAGCCCAACTAACTGGAATTTAAAGAACAACTTAAAAAAACTAAAAAAAAAAAAAAAACCAAAAAAACCCCCTATACTTCATAATACTTTCCTGCACTTTTATTTTACTTTGTCAATTTTATTTCATGATTGTAGTTATTTATTCATTGCCTTTTAATCTATGAATTTCTTGAAGGCAAGATTTGGTATATGTATCTAGATACACAGGACAGGGCTTTATTTTTTTAATTTTTATTTTTTTAATTTTTTTTCTTAAAGATTTTATTTATTTATTTGACAGAGACAGCCAGCGAGAGAGGGAGCACAAGCAGGGGGAGTGGGAGAGGAAGAAGCAGGCTCCCAGCAGAGGAGCCTGATGTGGGGCTCTATCCCAGAACGCTGGGATCACGCCTTGAGCCGAAGGCAGACGCTTAACTACTGCACCACCCAGACGCCCCAGGACAGGGCTTTAGAAATAAAATGCATTCACTAAAACAACTAAGTTGTTAAGATATGACTAAACTGAAAAACCTAGTTAGAAAACTTGAATGCTGTTTTCTAAATTATTCACTATGTCTTCTGTTATTGAAATTAAATGTTTGTATATTAATACTTTAAATATAAAAATAGAGGTTTTCCCCCTTTAAAACTCTACACGAAACATACAATATCTTAGAATAAAAACCAATTATATTTCAATGTATTTGACATATCAAGTGGTACAAAAGAACCATTTTGAATATTAAGTTCTATTTCTATATGCCATGCTCATTTATCAAATATCCACATATTATACAGTTGTTGATTGTGTAAATTTTGTATTTTAGTTAACTCAGAAATTTGAAAGTGCACAATTATTACAAAAATAAGGGAAATAATTTACTTGGATATTTTTGTTTTTATTTTGATTAAAAAATTAATAAACTATTAATATTCTTACAACTTTGTTCTTCTTTCTCAGAATTTCTTAAAATAGATGAAGAAACATAGATACATGTGTTTTATCCATTCAGATACATTAATACATTTTCAATCTCTGTCCACTGAAAGATTCTAAAATTAACTACATGTATGCAGCAATGTGCACACCTAGTGCCGTTTGTGTTTTCCAAATACCATTATCTAAATATGAAATCATGAATCCTTTGAGAAATGGTTGATTCCTCGACTAGGACGGGGAAATGCAAGAGGATCTTGAAGCATTCTGTGGTATTATAAAGTAAGAAAGTGTTAAAATCAATAGTAGTATTTCAAAAAGCCAATCTGATAGAGCTCCTAATGGTCAAACCTGGAAAATACGAGCAACAATAGAAATGAAATGAAGTACCATGAGTCCACAGTGATATAAATAAATACATGGGGATTTGAAGAGACAACAAAATATTTCCAACCATTAGAATACTGTATTAATAATTGTTAGAGGCAACATTCACCACTAAATGCTAAAAAGCAATGGGAATCAGTTTGAGAAGAAATGGGGTTTTTGCATAGTCTCAAGGTATCCCAAATATTCAAATATAAGATATATATCCTAAAAATATAAGTAAACATTTCTAAAGAAACACAAAAGTAAGTATGTTCATAGGAAACTTTGTTAGTAAATGAAAACTGGAAATTGTTCAAATGTCCCTTGGTAGGAATATGGAAAACTAAATTGTGGTGTAGTCCTGGGAAAGACTACACTACATTAAAAATAACCAACCATGTTTACTCTCAACAATCTGTGTAAATATCAGATGAAACATTGAAAGAATAGACCCAGGCAAATCTTGGCACCAATTATCTGGTTATTTTAGGTGAGGAAAAATTAAACTATGGAGATAGAAGACAGAAGAATGATTGGAAGACATTGATTGAGTGAGCAAACCTTATTTGGGTTCTGGATTATTTGATATCTAGATCAGGTTGGTGATTACATGATTATATATTTATACAATAATTTATGGACTCTACACTTGAATTTGTTTTCTTGATGTAAACTATAATAAAATTGTTCAAAAAGTTGTGATGCAGCTTAAGTAGTGCTCCTAGTGTAATTTTATCTTTACATTCACATATCTTAGAACGTGTAGAGTTTAAAACCCATGGTGAAATTTTTTTTTAAAAAAGATCTAATTTATTTGAGAGATAAAGAGATCACAAGCAGAGGGGAGGAGCAGAGGGAGAAAGAAGAGCGGACTCCCTGCTGAGAGGAGACCCTAAAGCAGGACTCAATCCCAGGACCTTGGGATCATGACCTGAGCCGAAGGCAGACACTTAATCAACTGAGCCACCCAGGTGCCCCATGGTGAAACTTCTAAGAAACTAGTGTAAAAGACCAAGCCACAGTCAAAGGGCAAGGCAATAAAAGGAAGCAAATAAAGGAGATAAAACCCAAATCAATAAACTAGAAAGTGTATTTATAATTGAAACAATCTACAATATTACTTTCACTGGTTTTTATTAAGAGATTAATATGACTTATTAACACATATCAAGATTAAACAAAAGTTAAATGAGAAAAAAAAACCTCATGTCAGGTATGTAAAAGAAGACATTACTAGACACCTTTCCCACACACAATAAAAATCATTAAAACTTACTGTGAATACTATTATGACCCTTGATTTTATCCTCTTTCAAAATGGTGAAAGGTATTGAAATATACAACTTTTAAATTTAAAATAAATAGAAATCATAAAATCAATAGATGTGTTATATATATATATAGTCTTTTAAATTAAGTACATGCATCTAAATAAAATTGTTTATTCTAAACATTTGCCAAAATAAAGCCACCTAGGTTATACAATATTTTCAGAAAAAGAAAATGTCCTTTCCTTTTATTAGGCAAGCATAACACAAATACCAAAACTAGGAAAGTATGTAAAAGAACATATCTGACCAAGGTCTCTCCGGATCATCAATAATCAACATAATCCAAAGATTTGTTAATGGAGTGTATGATACATATTACAGAATATATATCAGGTATAAGGTTTTATTTCCCCAGAAATGTAAATATGATTTAACATTTGAGAATCAATGAATACAATTTACCACATTTATGTTGTGAAAGAGAAAGATTATATACTTCTCTTAGAAGATGCAGAAAAGTGGTTGAGCAAATTAAACCAGTTTATGATAAAAATATCACCAAATGAAGAATAGAAGTGAATATGATTTCCATGTAAAACAATATGTAAAAAACCCCTGCAGCTATCATCACAGTTAATGACTGAATATTCTACCTGACTGATAATGTTAGGATTTGAGAAAACACCATACTATTCCTGCTTTTAATCTATTCTCTTCTCCCCACTCCCAGTTTTTTTATCTTCTAATTTCTTTTTCTTTTTCTTTTTTCATTTCAAGTTTTTATTTAAAATCTAGTTAACATATAGTGTAATATTGGTTTCAGTAGTAGAATTTAGTGATTCATCAATTACATATAATATCCAGTGCTCAACACAAGTGCCCTCCTTAATAATACCCATCACCCATTTAGCCCACCCCCCACCTACCTTCCTCCATCAACCCTGTTTGTTCACTCTACTTAAGAGTCTCTTACGATTTGCTTCCCCCTCTTTTTTCTCCCCCTTCCCCTATGTTCATCTGTTTCGTTTCTTAAATTCCACTAATTCATAAATTCCACTAAATCATTCTTAAAAATCTTAAAAATTCATAAATTCCACTAAATCATTCTTAAATTCCACTAAATCATATGGCATTTGTCTTTCTCCTACTGACTTACTTCACTTAGCATAACACTCTCTAGTTTCATCCACATCATTGCAAAGGGCCATATTTCATTCTTTTTGATAGCTGAGTAATATTCCATTGTACAGATATATACCACATATTTATCCACTCATCAGTCTATGGACATTTGGGATATTTCCATAATTTGGCTATTGTTCATAATGCTTCTATAAACATCAGGGTGCATGTGCCTCTTCAAACCAGTATTTTTGTATCCTTTGGGTAAATATCTAGTAGTGCAATTGCTGGGTCATAGGGTAGCTCTATTTTTAACTTCTTGAGGAACCTCCATCAAGTTTTCCAGGGTGGCTATACCAGCTTGCATTCCCACTAGCAGTGTAAGAGGGATCCCCTTTCTCTGCATCCTGGCCAATATCTATTGTTTCCTGAGTTGTGAATTTTAGCCATTCTGATAGGTGTGAGGTGGTATCTCATCATGGTTTTAATTTGTATTTCCCTGATGCTGAGTGATGTTGAGCATCTTTTCATGTGTCTTTTGGACACCTGGATATCTTCTTTGGAGAAATGTCTATTCATGTCTTCTTTCCCTTTTTTAACTGGATTATTTATGTTTTGGGTGTTGAGTTTAAGAAGTTCTTTATAGATTTTGGATACTAACACTTTATCAGATATGTCATTTTCAAATATCTTCTCCCATTCTGTAGGCTGCCTTTTAGTTTTACTGACTGTTTCCTTCGCTGTGCAAGTTTTATCTTGATGAAGTCCCAATAGTTGATTTTTGCTTTTGTTTTCCTTCTCTCGGGAGACGTGTATAGTAAGAAGTTGCTACAGCACATGTCAAAGAGGTTGCTGCCTGCGTTCTCCTCTAGAATTTTGATTGTTTCCTGTCTCACATGTAGGTCTTTCATTCATTTTGAATTTATTTTTGTGTATGGTGTTAAGAAAGTGGTCTAGTTTCATTCTTCTGCATATTGCTGTCCAGTTTTCCCAACACCATTTGTTGAAGGATATTTTTTCCTGCTTTGTCAAAGATTAGTTGACCACACAGTTGTGGGTCCATTTCTGGGTCACCTGTTGTGTTCCATAGTTTTATGTGTCTATTTTTGTTTTTCTTTTGTTTTGTTTTTTGCCAGTACCATACTGTCTTGATGATTACAGCTCTGTAATATATAGCTTGAAGTCCGGAATTGTGATGCCTCCAGCTTTGTTTTTCTCTTTCAAGATTGCTTTGGCTAATTGGGGTCCTTTCTGATTCCACACAAATTTTAGGATTGTTTTTTCTAGCTCTGTGAAAAAGTTGATGGTATTTTGTTAGGGATTGCATTAAATGCGTAGACTGTTTTGGGTGGTATGGACATTTTAACAAGGTTTATTCTTCCAGTCCATGATGATGGAATGTTTTTCCGTTTCTTTGCGTCCTCTTCAATTTCTTTCATAAGTGCTCTATGGTTTTCAGAGTACATATCTTTTACCTCGTTGGTTAGGTTTATTCCTAGGTATCTTATGGTTTTGGTGCAATCATAAATGGGATTGATTCCTTGATTTCTCTTTCTGCTGCTTCATTATTGGTGTATAGAAATGCAACAGACTTCTGTATATTGATTTTAGTGGAGCAATTATTTTAGTGGAGTTTTTTGGGTTTTCTACATAGAGTATCATGTCTGCGAATAGTGAAAGTTTGATTTTCTCCTTGCTGATTTGGATGCCTTTTATTTCTTTTTGTTGTGTGATTGCTGAAGCTAGGACTTCTGGTACGATATTAAGTAACAATGGTGAGAGTGGACATCCCTGTCTTGTTCCTGACCATAGAGGAAAAGCTTCAGCTTTTTTTTTTTCAGAATGATATTAGCTGTGGGTCTTTGTATATGGTCTTTACGATGTTGAGGTATGTTCTATCTATCCCTACTTTGTTGAGAGTTTTTATCAAGAAACGATGCTGTATTTTGTCAAGTGCTTTTTCTGCACTTACTGAGAGGATCATATCATTCTTATCCTTTCTTTTATTAATGTGGTGTACCACACTGATTGATTTGTGGACATTGAACCACCTCTGCAGCCCAGGAATAAATTCCACTTGACCGTGGTGTACTGTTGGATTCAGTTTGCTAGTATTTTGTTGAGAATTTTTACATCCTTTTCAACTGGGATATTGGCCTGTAATTCTCCTTTTTAGTGGGGTCTTTGTCTGGTTTTGGAATTGAGGTAATGCTATTCTTGTAGAAGGAGTTTGGAAGTTTTCCTTCCATTTCTATTTTTTGAAGCAGTTTGAGAATAGGTATTGATTCTTTAAATGTCTGGGAGAATTCCCCTAGGAAACCATCTGGCCCTGGCGTTTTGTTTGTTGGGAGATTTTTTTTTATTACCAATTCAATTTCTTTGCTGGTTATGCGTCTGTTCAAATTTTCTATTTCTTCCTGATTCTGTTTTTGTAGTTTGTATGTTTCTGGGAATTTATCCATTTCTTCCAGATTGACCAATTTTGGCCTGTAATTTTCCACAGTAATCTCCTATAATTGTATTTCTGTAGTGTTGGTTGTGATCTCTCCTCTTTCATTCATGATTTTATTTATTTGGGTCCTTTCTCTTTTCTTTTTGGTAAGTCTGGCTAGGGGTTTATCAATTTTGTTTATTCTTTGAAAGAACCAACCTAGTTTTGTTGATCTGTTATACTGTGTTTTTGATTTCTATATCACTTATTGCTGCTCTAATCTTAATTATTTCCCTCTTCTGCTGGTTTTAGGCTTTATTTGCTGTTCTTTTTCAGCTCCTTAAGGTGTAAGGTTAGCTTGTGTATTTGAGACTTTTCCTGCTTCTTGAGGTAAGCCTGTATTGCTATATATTTCCCTCTTATGACTGCCTTTGCTGCATCCCAAAGATTTCAGACTGTTGTGTTTTCACTTTCATTTGCTTCCATGTACTTTTAAAATTTCTTCTTTAATTTCCTGGTTGACCCATTCATTCCTTAGTAGGATGTTCTTTACCTTCCATGTGTCTGTAGTCTTTCCAAAGTTTTTTCTTGTGGTTGACTTCAAGTTTCATAGCATTGTTGTATGAAAATATGCATGATATGATCTCAGTCTTTTTGTACTTGTTGAGGGCTGATTTGTGACCCAGTATGTGATTTATTCTAGAGAGCATTCTGTGTGCACTCAAAAAGAATGTGTGTCCTGCTGCTTTAGAATGGTTTGGAATTTTCTGAATATATCTGTTAAGTCCATCTGGTCCAGTGTGTCATTCAAAGTCATTGTTTCCATGTTGATTTTCTGCTGAGATTATCTGTCCATTGTTGTAGATGGGGTGTTAAAGTCCCCTACTATTATTGTATTATTATCAATGAGTTTTCTTATGTTTATTATTAATTGTTTTATATATTTGGCTCCTAATTTGGGGCCATATACATTCACAATTGTTAGATCTTCTTGATGGATAGACCCCTTAATTATGATATAATGCCCTTCTTCATCTCTTGTTACACTTTGTGGTTTAAAATCTAGTTTGTCTGATATAAGTATGGCTACTTTAGCTTTTTTTTTTTTTTAAATTTGATGTCCATTAGCATGATTGTTCTCTATGCCCTCACTTTCAATCTGCAGGTGACTTTAAATCTAAAATGATTTTCTTGTAAGCTGCAAAATGATGGGTCTTTTTTAAAAATCTTTTTTGATACCTTATGTCTTTTTATTGGAGCATTTAG